>NW_026652286.1:33293167-33414044 GCF_009828535.3 Hylobates moloch | reverse complement strand
AAGCGGGGGAGGGAGGGGATGGGGAAGGAGGGGGGGAAGGAGAAGGGAGGGGGAGAAGGGAGGGGGAGAAGGGAGGGGAAGAGGGGAGGGGAAGGGAAAAAGCAGGGAGGGGGGAAGGAGAAAGGAGGGGAAGAGGGGAGGGGAAGGGAAAAAGCAGGGAGGGAGGAAGGGAGGGAGAGACAGAGATGGGACTTGAAGATGTAGTAATAAAAATAATCTGACCGGACACGGTGGCTCACGCCTGTAATCCCAGTACTTTGGGAGGCCAAGGTGGGTGGATCACTAGGTCAGGAGTTCAAGACCAGCCTGGCCAAGATGGTGAAACCCCATCTCTACTAATAATACGAAAATTAGCCAGGCGTAGTGGCAGGCACCTGTAATCTCAGCTACTCGGGAGGCTGAGGCAGAGAACTGCTTGAACCCTGGAGGCGAAGGTTGCAGTACAGATCGCGCCACTGCACTCCAGCCTGGGCGGCAGAGCAAGACTGTCTCAAAAAATAATAACAATAATACAAAGTAAAGCATAAAGAGGAAAAAAGGTAAACTGAGATAATAAAAGTTGATGGGTTTCTCATTAAATCTGGATATTATGTAAGCAATCTCGTTATGTGAAGTTAATTAAAGCAAATAAACTTTGCCAACTGAAAGTACTACCAAGGATACATGATAGTGCTACAGTAACAAAAGCCACAGGATAAACATGGTATCTTCCTGGGCAGTAATTGTACTAGAAGACATGGAAGATAATTCCATATCAACATAATTATACTATCAAGTACAGTGTATAACTATACACTTTTTTCTTTTTTTTTTTGGAGACAGAGATCTGTCACCCAGGCTGGCGTGCATTGGCACGATCTCAGCTCACTGCAACCTCTGCCTCCCAAATTCAAGCGATTCTCCTGCCTCAGCCTCCCAAATAGCTGGGATTACAGGCACCCGCCACCACACCCAGCTAATTTTTGTATTTTTAGTAGAGATGGGGTTTCATCATGTTGGTCAGGCTGTCTCGAATTCCTAACCTCAGGTGATCCACCTGCCTCAGCCTGCCAAAGTGCTGGGATTACAGGTGTGCGCCACCATGCCCAGCCAATTATATTATTTTTACTGGTCTTCAAATAAATGTGTGTGTGACTTTAGCTGTTTTCAGTTTCATCTTCATGGGGTATCTGTGTAGGTATTCACCTTCCTCTACAGTTGGGTTTCTATATCAGGAGCACTTCATAGAAAAAGTTTAAGAAACACGGACTTAAGTAAATATTCAAGAAGTCAAAAAACATCAAACTGTTTCACATCCACTCCACCTGCTGAACGACCAATGCTGACTTTTAGGTTCAAACCCTAAGGCACTGGAGAAAAGGAATAGACCTACTAAAATAAGTTTCACTAACACTTGTTCCCTTAAGAAACCACTAAATTAAACACAATGAGTAATCAAGCATCATCTTGTGATAACAGATCAATTTTAATTCTAGCACCTGAAGCTATACAAGGGTATGCTCTATAAACTTCATGGGACTGTTGTACACACTTGATAAAGTGACAACTGTGCAATACCACTTAGCATCTCAAAATCAGGAACATACTATTGAATTGCTTAAACACAATCCACAGAATTAAAAACAAAATCAGATGCCATCCACAGTTATACTAATTATCCATTAAAAGCTTACACTTAATACTTGAAATAACAATCAATATCTAGCAGGGAATACTGAAAGTGATTTCAGAGTCTCATCCTGTTGTACTCTATTGGGAAGGTTTCTTGAGTAGATATGTGACTGGCCAAAGATGGGTACAACCAAGACAGACCAGCAAGTAAAAGTTCTACCACAGTTTCTGTAGTTTCCACTTGTTTTTCTTTGTCAGTTAAAAGTGAACAGTGAGAATTAAATACTTATCTTTACATATACACAAGGTATGCTATGAAAGCATATCTGCTTACAAACATATAAAAATACTTGTTAACTAGTTTGATAAGAAAATAATGTATAAAAGTATATAGCAAAAACATTAATCATCTCTGACCCCGAAAAGATCAATTCCATATTTTATATTACATCAAACAAAAACAGTTTTAGTTTTTTGAATCCCTTATCCAGAAATACTTGAAAAGGAAGACAGACAGAAATTATTCATTTTTACCCTTAGCGTGGCTGTGAAAAAGAGTTAAATTAAAAAATCAAGTACACTGAAATGTCTAAGTCCTAAATGAGTCCAAATATTTGACCACGTAGAATATTATCATCTTCAAGAGTAGAAGTAATAACACAGGCTTTTATGAGCAGTTTTTAATCCATAAATACAATAGGCATTTGGTATTTTGGCCACCAGAAAACAAAAGTTGTAGTATCAGTAAAGGTCTGAGATGGTTCACTTTTGTAGATTCAATTCAGTGTATTTAAGGTTAACAAAGGCTGACATTGAAATGTTTAAAGATAGGCAAAAATTCACATTAAAAAAAATCCCTATATTTCTATTTAGAGTAACAGTAGGCAGTATGATTCCAAAAGTTAAAAATTATTTCACAACCTGTAGCTTCAGCTTGGCAAACAGCTTAGATTCCAAAACTGATTCATCTCTATTAAAATGTAAGCACTTAAAAAAAGAGCATGTCTGTATATATAGACATATATTTTAAAGGAATCAGATAATCTTTGAAGCAGCCTTAGTGTTTCCTTTAAATTTGTCTGGAAATGACCATTGTATTAGCTTCACAGAAAGGACTAGCCAGCTTCTTGGTCTAAGGCTAACATGGTGATCATTTGTCTAAGGCTAGAAAGGTACCAACAAGATGTAAACTGAGGAGAGGAAGAGAAGATGAGGGCTTTTCCTGGCAGTTGGTAGCTAAAACTGAAGGGATTCTAGAAAATGACACAATGGCAGCCTTTCTTATCTTTTTCTTTCCGTGTTGGTTCTGGTGAAGGAGGACATTCCTGCTCTTGAAATTTCCTGTAAGATAAAAAATTCTAAAATATAATTGCCTTCTTGGTAATCTAGTATTACAAACACAGGTTATTTTTTGTATAAGTTCACTTTAAGTGCATATTCTTTTCAATGTTAAACTTCAACAAGGGAATTTCTCTTTCCTACCCCCACCAAAAAAGGGCACAAACGCGTCAACACCAGCACAAGCAGAGCTGTGAAGCTGCTTTAATGGATGAGTCCTGAATCAGACGAGATACCAGACTCAGTAATCTCTAAGTTCCCATCCCAATTTGAAATTCCATGACTCTAAGGTATCCTTAAGAATAGATTCATCATTAGAGTGCAATATAAAATTAATCTTACAAGGTATGCAGGTCTTATCTGTGTTCTGCCATTTTTTAAATTCAGTATTAGACAAAGTTAGTTGACCTAGTCTGAGCCTCAGTTTTTTAGAAGGGAATAATGGAAACCTACCTTTCACAGCTGTTGTGAGGATTAAAGATCTTGTGATGTTAAAATATATCTAATAGTTCCTGGCATTAAAAACAAAACAAACAAAAAATGTCCTCTACTTGCCCCCTCAATCCTGAATTACTGATGGATAAGGAGAGATCCTAAGAACCAAAACAAAGCACAACATTTCAAAATGGCAGTCATAATTATTTTAAGAAGGCACTGCCTCATCAGTTGCTTAACACTAAAATGGAACTGGAATGGGAAAGGGGGGTAAAATATATATAACATAAAATTTTCCATCTTAACCATTTTTAAGTATACAATTTGATAGTATTAAGTATATGCATGATGTTGTGCAACCATCATCACCATCCATCTCCAGATCTCTTTTTCATCTTATAAAACTGAGACTCTGTACCCATTAAAAAAAAAAATGGGACTGGGATTTTTAACAAACTACTAAAAAAGAAAAAGCTATAACCTTCACTTTTTTTTCCTCCACAGAAAGATAATGCCTTGGCAAGGAGCTAATAAGTAGAAGATCATCGCTCAGCTGTCAATTTACCTTAGATACAAAATAAATACAAAGCCCAGGCACGGTGGTTCACGCTGTAATCCCAGCACTTTGGGAGGTCGAGGCGGGTGGAACACGAGGTCAGGAGTTCGAGACCGGCCTGGCCAATATGGTGAAACCCCATCTCTACTAAAAATACAAAAATTAACTGGGTGTGGTGGCGGGTGCCTGTAATCCCAGCTACTCAGGAGGCGGAGGTTGTAATGAGCCGAGATCACACCACTGCACTCTAGCCTGGGTGACAGAGAGAAACTCCGTTTCCAAAAAAAAAAAAAAAAAAAAAACAGCCCACTTCACATTCCTATCAAACTGTCTAATTAGCAGAGAATCCCAGATCTACAGAGCAGAGTATGAAACAGGGGCCAGGCACCAAGACCCAAAATAATAAATAAAATCCTACTCACTAAAGCAACTTCATCTTTCTCACCCACAAATGTATCTAGTAATTCTATCAGACCTCACCCAACACCTTAAGCTTCCTGGAACCCGTTAACACTTTTTAAACCAAAAGACCCCCTATAGCATCAAACAGAAAAATTATTTGTTGTGTGGGACATTATACTTCACACCTTGCAGGATTATTTTATCTCTACTACCTGGTTTACTCTTAGCCTGGGATGAGCTGGATTAAAAGAAAGGTAGGAGCACAGACTCTGGAATCAGAGATTTGAATTAAAGTCCCAGTTCTGCCATTTAATATGTCTTAACTTTCAACAAGCTATTTAACTTCTTTCTCTGTACCTCTGTTTTCTCCTCTGAAAGTGAGGATAAAACAGTATTTAGTTTATTGGGCGAGGGTGAGGATTACATATAATAATACATGTAAAACATTTAGCACAGAAGCTGGCAGAGATTACCATGCAAAAGTTAGCTGCTGTCATCACTATCTTCACACCATCACCCCCTTTGGAAGCAGCATTTATTCTTATCAAAATCCTATGTGTACTTTATACTTCATAATTAAATTATATGTTATATTCTAGAAGTGCCTAGAATATGTACTTAAAAATTGTAATGCACCATGTGCATTAATCCCTAGAAAGGAATCACTTCTATATAAAATATCCTTCCTTACTAAAAACAATTAATAGTAATTTATTAAAACACACTTCTAGAATGTGTTTTGCTTACCTGATAACCCGGACAAGTTCATGGAAAGCTTGATCTACATTCATCCTAATCTTTGCTGATGCCTCCATGTATGTTACCTTAAGTTGCCGTGCTAACTGCTGTCCTTCTTCCTGCGTTACCTGAAATCCCAACAGTTACGTTTATGGTACATTATTAACAATTGGATTTGCTCCATCTAATCCTGGCCACAGATTGTGCTAATAATTCAGCCAAGAGGCCAAGTTGTTTTATCATAAGATGAAACAACAGACTTAATAGCTCAAGATAAACTAAAGCCCACCTCTACAGAACAATGCAGAAGAACATACCTGTGATGGAAATACTAGCCTACAACAATATTTCCAACTAGAGATCACATAAAAGCTATTAAATACAACAGTAATACATTCTGGGAAGGGAAAGTGTAAGGTGCTATTAAAGCATACAACCCTGTCAGGGAGATCAGGGAAAGCTTCCCTGAGAAAGTGACATTTAAGCCAAGAAGATAACAGAGTATGGAGTTGAGAGGTGGAGGGTGGGGGTGTGAAGAAGTATCCTTGCCAAAGAAAACTGAATGTGTGAGGCCATGAGAGTGAATGGGCTTTCCAAGAACTAAAAGAAGCATCATATAGCTGGAATACAATAAGCAAAGAGAGAAAATGGCAAGAGGTGAGGATGGAGAAAAGTGCAAGCTTCAGAGGCCATAAGGTCTCTTCATCATTGCATTCCCCAAAACCTGATGCACAGGTGACACTCATCAATATGTGGGGAGAAATGAATTATGAATGCAATCACAGGCCCTCACAATGCCTTATTTTTTGGAGATCAAGGAAAGGTGGCATAGCTGATTGATGTATAAAATGGCAGGTCAGAATAAGAAAACATAAACTGAATGTGGTTCCTACATGTTTTAAATGTAAGGATTTGAATAGTGATGTTTACTAAAAATTATTAAACTCTATTACATTTACATTTATATAGTGGGGCTTAAAATTATATTTCTGAAAACAATACCTTTTATGGCTATTTTTATCACAAAAGTAAACACTTGATGAAAAAATTAGAAAAGCCAAATTGGTGAAAAAAAAAAAAAATCAAAGAAAATTTAAGAACCTATCAACCATAGAGAACTATGTTCTTTTGGTAATTTTTCAATGATACATAGTTTTTACACCACAAAAATAGGATCATAATTTTTGTATATCTCATACTCTGGAAGCATTCTGAACTCATTTATCTAGGAGTTCTTTTGTAAATTCCACATAACCATGTCATTTGCTAATAAAGACAATTTTATTTCTTGCTTTTTGATGTGGATATCTTTTATCTCCTTTTCCAGCCTTAGTGCACTACCTAGAACCTCCAGTACAATGACATAAGTGGTGACGGGAATACTCTTGACCTATTTTGGATCTTAGAAACAAAGGTAGTTTTTCACCATTAAGTATGCTGTCAGTTATAGAATTTTTTTTTGTAGATGTCCTTTCTCAGGTTAACAAAGTTCTCCACTACTCCCTTTGTATAGGGCGTTTATCAGGAATGGATGGTGGATTTGCCAAATGTTTTTTCCTGCATCTACTGAGATAATTATATGATTTCTCCTTTTTAGTCTAATATGATGAATTATATTGACTCACTGGCAAATATCAAACCAACAACCCATTGCAGGAATAAACTCTCCTTGAGTGATATATTGCCCTTTTTATATATTGTTAAATTCTATTTAATATTTTATTAAGAATCTTTATATCTGTGTTCATGAGAGATATTGGACTGTGGATTTCTTATGTTTTCCTCTGGTTTGGGTTTCTGAGTGCTATGCTGGCTTCAAATAAGTTAGAAAGAATTTTCTCTCCTCTTCAATGTTCTGGAACACTTTGTACAGAATCAGCAGTATTTCTTCCTTAAATGTGTGGTATAATTCACTGGCAAATCTATCTGGGCTTGAAGTTTTCTTTGAGGGAAGTTTTTAAAACAAACTCAATTCATTTTATAGATAAAGTACTACTCACATTATCTTTTTTTTCCCCCCTTGAGTGAGCTTTGGTAGTTTGTGCCTTTCAAGTAATATGTCCATTTCATTTAACTTGCTGAGTTTATTGGCATAAAGTTGTTTATAGTATTTATTATCTTTCAAACATCTGAAGGATCTAAAGTGAAGATACCGCTCTCAATCCTGATACTATGTCTTTTCTCTTTTTTATCTGATCATTCTGGCAAGAGTCTTGTCAATTTGACTGATCTTCCAAAACGCCAGTTTGGGGTTTTTATTTTTATTTTTTATTTTTTTGGTAGAGGTGGGGTCTCACTATGTTACCCAGGATGGTCTTGAACTGCTCTGCTGGGCTCAAGCAATCCTCCTGCCTCAGCCTCCCAAAGTGTTGGCATTACAGTCATAAGCCACTACACTCTGCCAGTTTTTCTTTCCTTTATGGTTTTACTATCTTCCATTTCATTGGTTTTCATTCTCTTATTATTTCCCTTCTACTTACTATGGGTTCTAATTTTCTCTTTTTCTTCTTATTTCTTAAGGAAGAAACTAAAGGTCATTGAATTGAGACCTTTGTTCTAATACAAATATTTAGTGCTACAAATTTCTCTATACTTCTTTAGTAGCATGCTATACATTTTGATGTTGTGTTCTAACTTTCATTCAGTTCATAATACTTTGTAATTTCCCTTTTCATTTTCTTGACCCAAGGGTTAGTTGGAATATGTTAATTTCCCAATATTTGGAGATTTCCTAGATACCTCTCTGTTATTAATTTCCACGTTAACTCTACTGTGGTCAGGAAATTACACACTATCTGAGTAAAATCCTTTTAAATTTATTGAGGCTTACGTTATGATCCATTCTTCTTTCAAAATAAGGTGCATTCTACTGTTGTTGGGTAAAGGGTACACTTAATGTCAATTAGGATACGTTGTTCAATATTGTTGTTCAAGTCATCTGTATCCTTACTGATTTTCTTTCTACCTTCCTATCAGCTATTGAGAGGGGTATTGAAGTCTCTGATTTTAAGTGTGAATTTGTCTATTTTTCCTTGTAGTTCTTAACATCTTGCTTCAAGATTTTTGAAGCTATTAGATCACGAATGTTTGGGACTGTTATGTCCTCTTCATGAATTAATCTCCTTATCATTATAAAAACTCTTCTTTATCTCTGGTAATAGTCTTGGCTCTGAAATCTTTGTCTGATATTTATATAGCTACTTATTTTCATTATTGCTAGCCAGGCGATCATGAAAATAATTAAAGCAGCTATATAAATATCTTACTCCATCCTTTTACTTTAACCTTTGTGTCTTCACATTTAAAGTAGATTTCTTGTAGCATCTTGTTTTTTTATTCAATCTAACACATCTGCCTTTTAATTGAGACATTTGCTCAATTTACATTTAATGTGCTCACGGATACAGTTGAGTCATCTTGCTATTAGTTTCCTATCCATATCATCTATTCTTTGTTCTAGCTGTCTTCTTTCTCTACCTTCTTTTGGGTTAGCTGAGTTGTTTTTATTATTGCATTTTATCTCCTTTGTTGGTTAATTATATATCTGTTATTTCAGTGGCTGCTTTAGAATTTATGGTATACATTTTTAATTCATGACAGTCTAATTCAAATGATACCATACCAATTCAAGTATGGTTTAAGAACCCTACAACAGAGCCAGGTGCAGTGGTGTGTGCCTAAAGTCCCAGCTACTTGGGTGGCTGAGGCAAGAGGATCACTTGAGCTCAAGAGTTCAAGGCCAGTCTGGGCAACACAGTGAGAACTCGTCTCTCAAGAAAAAAACAAACTAGTTAACAACAATATTTCTCCCTCCTGCTCTTTTTTGTTATTAACTTTTACTTCACAATGCGTTTATTATTTTTGCTTTAAATATTCAGTTATGGTAAGAGTAATTTATATTTATCCACATAATTACCATCTCTGGTACTCTGTATTCATTTTCAGATTTCCATTTGGTATCATTTCCCTTCTGCCTAAGGACATCTTTTCACATTTCTTGTAATGCAGGTCTGCTACGGATGAATTATCTTGCTTTTATATGTCTGGGAAAAGTCTTCATTTCATCTTCATTTCTGAAATAAATTTTTGGTGGGTATTGAATCCTAGTTGATAGTTTTTGCTATCAGTACTTAAAAGATTCTGCACCACTATCTTCTGGCTTCACTGTTCAATGAGATGCAGTAATGACTCCGGCCATCCTTATTTTTGTTCTTCCATATGTAATGTGCTCTTTTCCCCCCGGTCTGGCTATTTGTCAGATTTTTTTCTTTACCACTGATTTTAAGCAATTTCATTATAACATATCTTATAATTTTCTTCATATTTCTTGTGCTCCAGGTTTGTTGAGCTTCTTGGATATGTGTATTTTTCATCAAATGTGGAAATTTTCAGTAATGACTTCTGCTGTTAATCCCATCCAGTGCATTTTTCATGTCAGACATTGTAGTTTTACTTCTGAAAGTTTGATTTGGATCTGTTTACATCTTTCATGTCTCTAACATGTTTTCTTGATTGCATAAAATACGGTCAAAATAACTGTTTTAATGTCTCTGTCCACTAATTCTATTATCTTTGTCATTTCTGGATCTGTTCCTATTATTTGTTTCCTTATTGTGGGTCATATTTTCTTGCTTCTTTGTATGCATAGGAATTTCTGAGTAGAAGGCTGGCACTTTTACCTATCAGGTATCAGATATTTTGTATTCCTAAACACATTCCTGAGCTTTCTTCTAGGATGCAGTTATTTGGAAACGTGTTATCCTTTCAGGTCATGATCTAGGTTTTTTTTTGTTTTTTTTTTTTTTTTTTTGAGACGGAGTCTGGCTCTGTCACCCAGGCTTAAGTGCAGTGGCGCAATCTTGGCTCACTGCAAGCTCCGCCTCCCGGGTTCATGCCATTCTCCTGACTCAGCCTCTCCGAGTAGCTGGGACTACAGGCGCCCACCACCACGCTCGGCTAATTTTTTGTATTTTTAGTAGAGACGGGGTTTCACCGTGGTCTTGATCTCCTGACCTTGCGATCTGCCCGCCTCGGCCTCCCAAAGTGCTGGGATTACAAGTGTGAGCCACCGCGCCCGGCCTCATGCTCTAGGTTTTGTTATAGGGTACCAGAACAGCATTTAGTTTGGCTAATTTTTGCCCCACTACTGGGACAAAACCCTTCTGAGTTATACTATCCAATACTCCAAGAAATATAAGGTTTTCTACTTTGATTGATTAGAATATTAATTATTCCTGGCCCTGTTTGAGCTCAAGGTATTGTTCCTTCTAAACTTTAGGTAGCTTGTTCTCCCAGTTTAATATTCTATTCCAAAAATTTAGCAGCCTCAATACAGTATCATTAGTTTATTACACCAATATACATATATCCAACAACTACTTCATAACTGTTTGTGCCCTGTTGCATTCCAACAGGATAACAGGCAGGTTCTACATAGCACTGGTATATCTAAGTTTATCTAACTTTTAAATTTACCTTGTCTCTCTTCAAAATAACGTATGTGCCACAAGGCTATGCATTTGAAATATAAACTGATCAAGTTACCTGAACAATTAACGATAAGGAAGGAAGCTGAGTAAACAGAAAGCTTCACAGAACCACCAATTTTAGACAGGACAATTTCTATTTTAGGAAAATTTGACATGTGAAATTCCTTCCTATAAAATACCCCTATGCAGTCACAAATTCTGTTTCTTCTTTCTGGGATGTCATCCCTTCTCTCTCAACTCTACACTCTCAAATTCTTCCTCACTAACCTTTCAAGACCTGAGCAATGAAACTTCCCCCTAAGTGTTGGGCTGTTTTGGAAGCACCTTCTTAGAGCTCCCATCACACCCTCTGGTTACCACTGACAATTTCTAACAATACCACGGTAAAATTTTTCGTTTTGTTTTCTTATTCTTTCACCACGTCATCATGTCCTCTGAGGCTGGAAGTTAAGACAGGCTTGTCTTTGTACATCCAAAGCTTAGAAGCGTGCTTAGCAGCTAAATAAGTAAACACATGTTAAGTAAATGGTGTACAACTAACCAAATAGGTACATTTAGTCTTAAGTTAAAATATATATACATATACACAAAAAGAAAAAGAAATCTCAATAAACTACTTACTTTATTGGGGTAAATATGATTGGGGGAAGGAAATACATGTACTTAGAATTTTTCCACTAGTTTTTCTGCTCAATTATTCCTCAAAAAGATACCTTGTCCTACCCATCATGCATAACATAATTCACATAAACAGGAATAGCAACTCACCTATCTTTATACAGAGTAAGAAAAGTTAGGCTGGGCGTAGTGGCTCATGCCTGTAATCCAAACACTTTGGGAGGCCGAGGTGGGTGGATCACCTAAGGTCGGGAGTTCAAGACACGCCTGCCCAACATGGTGAAACCCTATCTCTCCTAAAAATATAAAAAGTAGCCGGGTGTGATGGCACGGGCCTGTAATCCCAGCTACTCGGGAGGCTGAGGCAGAATTGCTTGAACATAGGAGGTGGAGGTTGCACTGAGCCAAGATTGCATCACTGCACTCTAGCCCTGGTTGACAGAGCAAGACTCTGTCTCAAAAAAAAAAGAAATGTTAATTAATTTACGGTCTACATGATAAAACAATCTTGCTGCTAGGATTATGTGCTTCACTTGTTTTTGTTTTGTTTGGTTTGGTTTTGAGACAGGGTCTCACTCTGTCACCCAGGTTGAGTGCAGTGGCATGGCCACAGCTCACTGAAGCCTCAACCTCCCAGGCTCAGGTGACCTTCCCACGTCAGCCTCTTGAGTAGTTGGGACTACAGGCACGTGCCACCATGTCTAATTTTTTTTTT
Organism: Hylobates moloch; assembly: GCF_009828535.3. Taxonomy (NCBI): domain Eukaryota; kingdom Metazoa; phylum Chordata; class Mammalia; order Primates; family Hylobatidae; genus Hylobates; species Hylobates moloch. The sequence continues at coordinate 33,402,142 of NW_026652286.1, read as the reverse complement.
ATTTTTAGTAGAGACAGGGTCCTGCCATGTTGCCCAGGCTGGTCTTGAACTTCTGGGCTCAAAGGATCTGCCTGCCTTGGCCTCCCAAAGTGCTGGGATCACAGGTGTTTGCCACCATGCCCAGCCATTTATTTGTTTTTAAAGCATGGTTTCACATCACTGTCTTCCAGGAAACAAAGCCAACAAATTTATACATACATTTCTGGTGAAGAAATCTCTAACCACATGCTTGTGAGCTGACACAGCATACTTTTAACTAAGTAGAAATAGCATTGCCATCACCAAAGCAAACAATAAAAGACAAAAAGGACAACACACTGGAACAGAGCCATAGCACTGTGGAAGTTAGAAATCAAAAGAAAACTGAAAGCTACACAAGTTAAGTACTTCCTAGAGGTTCCTCGACCCAGATAATTTCATAAAGATACCAAATATTAAGCCTCATCTCCTGGATATTCTGATTTGGTAGATTTCAGCACTTCCCAGACATGTTTTGTTTTAAATAACCAGGGCAAATCTGATGCAACAAATTCACAGAACTACATTTGGGAGCTTCCAGTAAGACTCAGTTCAAAAACACAAGTATCAGCAGCAGTTCACAATAGTATGTATGAGCTCATCTAGTACTACATATTTCCAAATAGAAGAAACTACATTTGCAGTGCTCAGAGTTATGTCAAGTTAATGAAGTTTACAGCAGCAAAACTTGTTTTCACAAATATCTATTATGTAAAAAGAATCATCATATTAATATAACATCTTAACTCACTGGCACCCAGATTCATCCACTCAACAAATATTTATTTAGTGCATACCTCTGTTCTATATGCTAACAATAAAGCCTGAACAAAATTGACCTGTCAAAACCGAGAAACCCTCATAGTACCTACACCTACATTCACCATCTAAATTAACCCTTTTAGACGCACATAAGGCACAGCTAAGGCCATATGTGGTAAGATCCTCTACTATTTGAGGAGGGGTTCTTTTTCCTAGGAGGCTGTAGGGGGCACACAGTGGTCAAAAGTACTGACAGATGGGAGTCTGGATTGATATACTTAGCTATCTATTCTTTTAAGTATAATGAGTTATTTTCTCAAATTAATAGTAACGATTAATAATTAAGCAAATAAAAGGAGGAGAAAAAGAGGGAACAACCAAGGTAAGCCAGGAGAAAGATGATAAAGACAAAAAAGCAAAGACAGTTGATCTCTAGGCAGGGCTGAGTTGAGGACAAGGAACTTGAAATCAGATATATCACGAAATTCCACAGTCTAAGCCAACATACTGTGGCATTAAATTTCAGATTCAAGTGTTGTTACATTTACCTACTTTCATATTTTAGCAAAGGTAAGCAAATCATTTATCTATGTTTTCTTCCTACACCTTTAGCAGAATAAACAAAATGACTGGCATATCTTATGGGACCAGATGGCTGGTAATACTAAACAACCATTCAAATTCTACAGATATCTTCTTATTTCACATAAACCTCAGTGACTACTCTGTCTACTGCTGCATGATCACTGCCTAGAAAAGGTGTTCAATAAATAGTGGATGAATGGATGGAAGGACAAAAGAAGAAAACCAGTCCACAGATACAGAGGCCATAAGCAAGCAAGCAAAGCCTCTTCTGGATGATATCCCTGAACCCTGGTGGGGTTCAGAATCTCAGGAGCCAGTGGTAGAAATGGCCAGTGCTGACCCACAAATTCAAAGAACAAGGAGAAATGGCATTTATTATCGACAAGAAAATAGGCTAGAAGGTAAAGAAACTATAAAGGATCAAGTCTAAGACAAAGGTAGAAAAAAACAAGCTGTGTCGGCAAGGATCAAGTCTAAGACAAAGGTAGAAAAAAACAAGCTGTGTCGGCAGCAGAGAGCAAGCCAGACTGGTTACTCAGAACCTAGAGATGACAAAAAACTAAACATCTCTGAACAGGGGGAAAGAAGCTTTTATAGCATCCCTGTGGCCTGTCCAAGTTGACTTCGTAGAACACGTAAGTGTGTCAAGACATTATAGACCGACACCTTTAATTGTGAAGAGACTTTAAAAAGGTAAAAACTGGCCAGGCGCAGAGGCTCACACCTATAATCCCATCACTTTGGGAGGCCAAGGCGGCGGATCATGAGATCAGGAGTTTGAGACCAGCCTGGCCAACATGGTGAAACCCTATCTCTACTAAAAATATAAAAAATTAGCTGGGCATGGTGGCCCGTGCCTGTAAGCCCAGCTACTCAGGAGGCTGAGGCAGGAGAATCACTTGAACCTGGGAGGTGGAGGCTGCAGTGAGCCGAGATCGCGCCATTGCACTCCAGCCTGGGCGACAAAGCAAGACCCGTTTCAGGGGGGAAAAAAAAAGGTAAAAACCTCTACTATAGCATCTCAATTTCATGCTATAGTATCTCAATTTCAATAGCATGCCCCCAAGGGTAGGAGATAAGGCATGTTTGTCTTTGCATATCCAGAGCCCAAGACACTTCAGAGAGACAAGGAGACAAAGTAGTACTAACAAAGGACACTGGGGAGGCTGGAGGAGCAGGAAATACTATCTCAGAGCTAAGTAAAGAAAGTGCTTCAAAAAGGAAGTGATCAACCATGTCAAATGTCACTGACATTTGTCCAATTAGTGATACTGACGGTGGCACTGAATGCCTGATGTCTGTAGAATCAAGAATGGCAGGAGAAAAAGTAGAGAAAGTGTTTCAGGAGTTTTGCTATTAAAGAGGGGCAGAAAAAATATACTCAGGGGAATGTGAGATTAAAAGTTTTTGCTATAGTTTGTTTTAAAGATAAGAGACATTGTAGCATGTTGTATGCTGATGGGAATGATCATGCAGAAATGTTCATCTGAAACAGAACTGCTGGGGTAATGTCTGAGTTGGTGAGAAGGAACAGGATCCAGTGTCTGGTGGAGAAGTTGGTCATATACAGATGAACAGTTTATCCATGTAAGTGGAGAGAAGTGAACTTGATGGGGTACCTGTGCACTCAGGTTAGTAGATATGGAGGTAAGGACATGTAGAAATTTCTCACAGAAACAGGAAAACATACACATTATCAGCTGAGAGTGAGGAAAGAGAAGAAAGTGTTACAGGTTGAAGAAAATGAGAAAGTATGTAAAAATTATCCAAACACATGGGAAATAGGTGGCCTAGGGAAATGTAGGATTCCCAGTCAGCACTAAAGGCCCATAAAGATCAGTGGTCATGACTTTAAAGTGAGAGTAGTCAACATGCCTGAGTACAGGTGCAAAGGAAGAAAAAGCATAAGGAAGAATAAAACTTTTCTTTGTGTCTATCCTTCAGAGAGTAGATAGATGCCATATAAATGAGCAGAAAACTAAGCAATCAGATTTCAGGCACTTGCTTTTCTCCCTTGGATATATACACATCTAAGCTTTTCAGGATATACACAATTTATGTCTATTTATATGGTTTAGACGGAAAAATAAATACAAAATAACTTACTCCAAGCTAACACTATGTATCTTTAGGGTGACTGAAATAAGGAAATCATTTTCTATATTGTTCTCTCACTTTTTTACTCTGAGAATCTATTACTTTTACAAAAAGTAAAAAAAAAAAACTTCCATGAAAAAAATTATAATCCAATGATATACAAACAAAGCCAGTGCCACAATATGTTGACTGTCTGCAGACAGATGGAAACTGCATACCACATTCTGGCAATCTTCAATATAGGTTGAATATCCCTTATCCAAAATGCATGGGACCAGAAGTGTTTGGGATTTTGTAATTTTTTTTTATTTTAGAATACAGTATTTGCATATACATAATGATGTTTCTTGGGAATGGGACCCAAGTCTAAACACAAAATTCATTTACTTTTCATATACATTTTATACACATAGCCTGAATATAATTTTATACAATATTTTAAGTAATATTGTGCATGAAACAAAGTTTTGACTGTGACATCACATGAGGTCAGGTGTGAAATTTTCCACTTGTGGAATCATGTTGGCACTCAAAAAGTTTCAGATTTTGAAGCATTTCAGATTGCAGATTTTTGGGCTAGGGATCCTCAATCTGGTATATAGACAACTTAAAAATAACTCATATAGACCCAAGCTGATAATGGCAGAGCCTCTTTAGGGTTCTAGTGGGCATACACCCTCCTCCCCTCCCTAATCTGCCACTGCCTACCCTACAGTAGATCTCCACCTATCCTAGGTCTCCTACCTATTCCTTTACTGGAGCTACCACCATGAGAAGGTTTGAGAAAGATCCTATTTCTATATTCAGGGCAGGAAGCACATAGGGGTGAGGCAAAAGTCAGCGAGAGACAGGAAGAGAACTCCTTCAATGCACATCTACTTTGCCATTATTTCAGATGCAATGACATATAGAGTTTCTAGTACTAGAAAGAACTGAGCTAAGAGTCACAGGCAGGGTCCACTGGGCAACATCAATAAATATAATCAGGTTTAGAAACCTCAAGGAAACGGTCTAAAAAAAAAACAAAATTAAATCTAAAAAAAATAGATGAACTGTCTATGCTAGGTTTATAATGTAAGCAATACCATATTCTTAATTATTTCAAACAGTTTATATTGATTTGAAATGAAGAACAAATTTTTTCACAACTTTATAACTCAGATTTGAACAAGACTTAGCAGGAAAATTTATTCTATACCAAGTTTCATCAGTGAACATTTCCAAATCTTAGCATTAGGATAATATATCATTTTCTCGGGCCGGGCGCGGTGGCTCATGCCTGTAATCCCAGCACTTTGGGAGGCCGAGGCAGGTGGATCACAAGTTCAGGAGATCAAGACCATCCTGGCTAACACGGTGAAACCCTGTCTCTACTAAAAATATAAAAAATTAGCCAGGCATGCTGGCGGGCGCCTGTAGTCCCAAGCTACTCAAGAGGCTGAGGCAGGAGAATGGCGTGAACCCGGGAGGCAGAGCTTGCAGTGAGCCAAGATCATGCCTCTGCACTCCAGCCTGGGCGACAGAGCGAGACTCCGTCTCAAAACAAAAACAAAAACAAAAACAAAATATATATATATATATCATTTTCTCAAGTCAGTGTTTGAAATCGGGTATGCCGCCAATAAAATTTTATGTACACAGCTAAAATCAGAGACAGTTACAAAATAGAAGGCTGCCCTCAAAGCTGTTTATCAACCAATTTTTCCTGATGTTTACACTTTTCCAACAAAATCCTAAGAATCTGTAAACACAACATAATATAAAAACAAGAATACTTAAATACCAGCAAAATAAACAATTTAAACAATACATTGCAGATGTGGGGTAGAGACAAAAGACCTTAAAAATATATATATATAACGATGATATTGTTCAGCTGTGTCCCCATCCGAATCTCATCTTTTTAAACTGTAGTTCCCATAACCCCCACGTGTCGTGGGAGGGACCAGGTGGAGATAATTGAATCATCAGTGGTTTCCCCCATCCTGTTGTCAGAGATCTGATGGTTTTATAAAGGGCAGTTTCCCTGCACACTCTCTCTTGCCTGCCATCATGTAAGATGTGTCTTTGCTCCTCCTTTGCCTTCTGCCATGATTGTGAGGTCTCCCCAGCCATGTGAAACTGTGAGTCCCTTAAACCTCTTTTTCTTTATAAATTACCCAGTCTTGGGTATGTCCTTTTAGCAGCATGAGAACGGACTAATACAAATGAACAGCCTGCATTAATATACAACTGACCTTGTTCCCCTCCCCTACAAAAAAGATGAATGTACAATGTCACCAAAAAATTGTTTTAACTAATAAAATTTCAATAAGTGGGTAAAGAAACAAGTGAGAATAAATTAGCCTGCAAACTAAATACTAAAAATATTCTTTTATTAAACGTTACTGAAGTGTTAGAGCTAGCCAGTGTAAAGAATTAACAGAAAACTCAGTCATTAAAGTGACTTAGAAAAAAATCCAAATATTGTAATTTAAATGAAAGTCTACATGAATTTAGTATTAACACCGAATAACTTAGGCCTTTAGGGGTAACTTTGAAATTATCCAACTAAGTTAGAGTTTTGGATGTAATCCAAGAAATTATTACATGTGAATAAAGCTAGTTTAAACACTTCAGGCTTATAAAGTCTTATAAAATTTTATGAAAAACTATTTGAAAATAAGAAATTTTAATTTCTCCAAATCTACTTCCTTTTTATTTTTCACCCACTGTGACTTCTGTAAATACAATGTGCCAGACTCAGCTATAAACACCTAAGTGGCATGGAGCACAGTATTTTTTTTTTTACTAGGCTTTCAATTATTTCCTTAAATCTATCAGTTCACTCACATGATTATAAACAATTGGTTTCCCAACAGTGAAATTCCTTCTCACCTGTCTTTGATGATCCAGATCTGCTTTATTACCAATTAAAATCATTGGGAACTCATCACGATCCTTTACTCTGAGAATCTGTCTTTGAAACTTATAGATTTCTTCAAAACTTTAAAAAAAAATCAAAAACAAATTAATCAATTTGGTCAAGTATGAGAATTCAGCAAGTCTCATGCCCCATTTAGTACTTCATTTTTCCTTTTTCTATAGAAACAAAAAGTCCAAATTCAATAAAGTCTAGTGATCTTGACAAGAACAGTAGATCTACATTCTAATATGGTACAAACCTGCCTCTATCTGTGACTGAAAAGACCAACAGGAAGCCCTCGCCAGTCCTCATATACTGTTCTCTCATGGCTCCAAACTCTTCTTGTCCTGCTGTATCCAAAACTAAAGAAAAAACAACAAATGTAATTATACTTCTGCTTTTTATAAACTGCTTCCCCACAAGGGCAAGACTAATTAATGTGAGTCCTCTAGAGAGCCTCATACTTGGTATAATACAGAAATGGCATTCCTTTCTTAGTACTTTATTCTTAATACTAAAGACAAATATATTCTAATGGCAGACGGTTACAGAGTTTATCTTCATCAGTACTGGTTGACTTTGTGGTTAGAATATATTAGGATACTAATTAGAAGCTTAAAAATATCAAACACATTTAATCAGATGGAGTCAGGTAACCTCTAAAATCACTTGAATGTTTTATCCCCTCCATGGAAAAAACTGAAAAAGATACCTGTAAATTCAAGAAAGAAATCTGAGTTATAACCACCGTCCCCCAATACCATACTTAGTGCAGGTGCTAATGTAATCTTTGATCTCTGTAAACAAAATAATCACACATATTAGAATAATAGGGCTTTCTTTGTGGAGAGGTGGGACGTTTAGACACAAAACAGTATTTGCTAAAGCCTCTGTGCTATAAATTCTAATAACAGTATCAAACTTTTTCTATATTCACTTCATCCATTTTAACCTTGGCCAAAAGGTAGGAAGAGTTGAGACCTGACGGGTTTTTTCCAGTTGCCCCAATAAAATCAACTTCAACAAACTACAATGAGACCAGTTTCACTAGAACAAGATCAGTACAAATACTGTTTTACTTTTCATTTATTGAGGAATATTTAAATTACCCATTATGCGGACTCTTCAATCAAAACTTACAAATGATATGGGCTAATATTCCAGATCATCTAATACTTCAAATATATTATTTAACATAGCAAAACATCAGAGCTTATTTTTTAAAAAATGATATGCAAATTATCAAATAAAGGAAGTTTACTTACTATCTAGCCGGGCTGCTCTGTCATCTATCACACACTGCTTTGTGTAAGAATCTTCAATGGTTGGATCATAATCCGTTACAAAATAGGACTGCAAGAAAAGAAAAAACTTTATTTTAAAATTCATGGCCAGGCATGGTAGCTCACACCTGTAATCCTAGTGCTCTGGGAGGCCAAGGGAGAAGGATCACTTGAGGCCAGGAGTTTGAGACCAGCCTGGGCAACACAGCAAGACTCTTATCTCTTAAAAAAAATTTAAAAATTAGCCTTTGTGGTGTGTACCTGTGGTCTCTGCTACTTGGGAGGCTGATGTGGGAGGATCACTTGAGCCCAGGGGGTTGGGGCTGCAATGAACCATGATTGTGCCACTGTACTCCAGCCTGGGAGACAGGACAAGACCCTGTCTCAAAAATAAAAATAAAATAAATAGAATAAAAAATAAAATGAAATTTATGATTACCTGCCTACCAATGTACCAAGGCAACTTTGCTTAACAAGTTCCACTTATCTAGAACTAAGCAAAACATTTTCACTGTACTAGGGTTTACCCTCTATGACAATTCCCCACCAAATGTTCTTATGAGCACCTTCACGTGAAGAAAAGGTACTAGGTATCTCTAAATTTTCGTATCTGAAATATGCTGAAATATGCAAGACTGCAAAAGATCTACAACTTTTTTCGTAATTATTTAAGGTTAAGAATCTAGATCTCAAACTCTAGAAAAATTAGAAAACACAGTAAGTTATAATTCAGACATATTTGAATTAGCAACCTGATTATAATCATCAGTCCTAAGAAGTAGCTGGAAAAAATGGAGACAACACAAAGAGGCCTGGAACATTTCATCTTATACCTTTCTTTTCTCACACTTTGTCTTATTCCCCTTTCAACTGTCTTATGTACTATAAGAAAATATCATTTTGAAATTTTTTCATTAGTAGGAACCTCAAACTTATTCTTTCACTGACATCTTTTGTTGTTTTTTTAATCTTAAATTCTATTCCTCTCTTCTCTGATCAAACGCTCCCAACTATTGAAGTCATTACCGTAGGAAAAAAAAAAGGGACAGTTAAAGTATCCAAGTAAGACGGGAAGAATCTCAGCCTACATTTCAGTTTTATTTAAAAGGGTTTTAAAAACTCAGCTACTCAGGAGGCTGAGGTGAAAGGATCACCTGAGCCCAGAAGGTCAAGGCTGCAGTGAGCCATGATCGTACCACTCTGCACTCTAGCCTTGGTGACAGGATGAGACCCTGTTTCCAAAAAGAGAAAAAGGTTTAAAAAAGAAAACAACAATAATCTGAGAGAGTGCATTTCCCTCTTCTTACAGAAGGGCACTAACCAGGACACCAACATCATCCTCCTTTTGTTCTGAGTATCTCCTTTGATCTACTTTGGACTGAATTCCTCAAAGCCCGTTTTCCCACCGGCTCATTACAAAATCTGAAGGAATGATTTGGAAGGAGACAGCTTAATGCTAGGAACCAGCATCAAGGGTATTTAGCCTTCTTCAGGCAAGGGTTCCTGGCTCTTGGGACCCAACATTCGCGGTGACCTGTGCAAACACCAGAGAGCTACTCAGAAACAAGCACTCTAAAGAGGACAGAAAAGAACCCCCTGGTTTTGGGAGGGGATATATTAATCTGCCTGATACCATGACTTTACATATTTTTTTTGAAGGACACTTTCCACATTTTATTTAAGTCTTCAGAATAACTTTAAAGCCAGGCATGGTGGCTCATGCCTGTAATCCTAACACTTTGTGAAAATTACTTGAGCCCAGGAGTTCTAGGCTAGCCTGGGCAACAAGGTGAGACCACATCTCTACAAAAACTGTAAGACTTAGCCAGAGGTGGTGGTGTACACCTGTAGTCCTAGTTACTCCGGAGGCTGAGATAGAAGAATTGCTTGAGCCCAGGAGTTCGAGGTTACAGTGAGGTATGGACATGCCACACTGCGCTCCAGCCTGGAAGACAGAATAACACCCTGTACCTTAAAAAAATTTTTTTTTAATTAAAATTAAAATGTTTAACTTTAATCACAGAATTCCATATCTATAATCCTATTTGTTTTTTGATGTTTCACTTAAATGCATGATTTATTGAACAAAGTCTGTAAAAGAAATGTTTACCAACAGCAGTAACTTTTAGTAGGAAGCCATCTCCTCCACTACTCCATCACCATTTAAAAATAAACAGGTATCAATTCACTTAACTAGCCTTAAAAAAAAATAAGCAGATATCAAAACAACCATGAACTTACTTTTTGGCACCCATGCCACTTCAAAAAGTAAATAAGTTTTACTGGGTATATTCTGTATACCCACTATTCTAAACAACAAGAATCAGCAGTCTTTCACAAGCAAATTGGATAAAGCATGCTCTGTACTTTTTAAGATTCATTTCTTGAAACATATATGCCATGCTTTTATATCTTGTAAAACCTGAATTTCACTGACTACTCCCAGTTGATGCCTAAAAGTGCTACACTGTCCCTACCGATTTGGCCTAAAATAAAATAAACAAATGTTAAATACATTTTTTACAAATGTCCAAGCCATGCACAATAGCTAGAATCCTTTAAATGTGACAGTTCTTGGCATTGTGAGATTGAGACATTAACATGTACAAAACATTGTTGGTTTGATTGTTACACAAAAGACTGTTGCAACTTTGAAGTCCAGTATAAATAAAGTGTTTTACCTCTACTCGCTATAGACATTTCTTTGGATGTCTTAACTCTCGAAACACAATCTTAGTATTACGAGAATTTTGCCATACTGCTACATGCATTTATTTCCACCCATATTAATTTTTAAGACAAATTAATTGTTGGGATTTTTGGATATTTAGGTTCACGCCTAATCTTTGCTGTGTCCTACCTTCATACTTTGTCTACAGAGACCATCATCTACTGGCTACACGTAAATTGTAAAGAGCCATCCACATTGAAAGATTCCTCCTCCAACGAAACATCACTCTGGGAACTGCCTATCATAGAATCAAAAACCTCTTTCCCTCTCAAAATTCTAAAAAGCCACAGGTCAGAATATCCCTAAGAGCATTCACTGCGTGAAGGTAACAAATACAAGCATCACCTCTCACCGAAAAGGCAACATTTTTGTTAAACTTGGGTACCAGATATTTGAGGCAACAGATCACCAATAAGTAATCAGTCCCAGTGATGAAGTGTCCTGGGTTTAATTCTAACTCTGCTATTCTCTAGCTGTGGGACCTAAGGCAAATCACTTTACATGTCTAATCTTCAGCATCTGTAAAACAGAGATAGGAACAAAATTCTGTGAAGCAGGTAAAATGAAATAATGCATATGAAGTGCCAAGGCATGCTGATTAATAAATGTCAACCATAATAATAACTATTATTTTTGTCATGCAGTTAAATGGTCTGAATTAGTGTTTTTTACTCAAGTATAAAGATTTGCTAAGCTCAGGAGTAGCTGTAATAATTCCAGTCCTAGTTACACTTCAGACCAACCACATGACCTCTGGGACTTGGTATCCAAATGTTGTGAATCAAGATGAAAGCTGGGGTTCTGGAAATAGTCTCTGGATCTGAGCAGCAACTACCCAGGTAATTTACATAAGTAAAAACCCATCAAGCTGTACATTTAAGATCTGTACACTTTTTGTACATATATGAATTATACCTCTAGAGAATATATAAATTAAATGGCTCCCTGCTGCTTATAAAATTCTGTAGTTTCTTTACATACTATGCAAAGCCCTCCAGGTTTTATGTAGTATGCAAAGCCCTCCGGTTTGATGTTCACCATGCAAAGCCTCATTTCCCACTACTTGAAATCCTTCGGCCAATTGTCCTTGCTCTCTTGATTTCACTCATTCATTTGTTCAGTGATCATGTATGGAGCACCTACTAAGTACTCCATAAAGACAAGGTCTCTACTTTCAGAGTCCAGTGCCTTTTATACAACCATCAGCAGTTGAGGTATTACTGGGGGCAAGAGGAATTAGGGCATTTTAAATCTATACCCAAGCCAAAAAACAGAAACAGCATGAAATGCCAATACCATGCTTGTTCAGAAGGCAAGAGAAGTTAGACAGTTAATACTACAGTTATGTACAGAACTATGTATGCGTTCACTTATCAACACAGAGCCTCAGCAATTTGCCAGGAAAGAAAACAGTCTGTCTCCTGAAGTTATAAAAAGTTACCAACCACAGCCCAGAAAGGATGTTCTGTAGCAGAAAGAGAAAAAAAAGAGGAAAAAAAAACAAGCACAGTATTGCACTGAGCTAGACAGTAAAGGTTCAGGCAAGCATAGGGAAGGAGGGTGGACCCAAGGGCTCAAAAGAGTACACTAAGGGGAAAGGAAGGGTGGAGGATGGAGAGAGCACATGTTTCCCGATAGACATGAAAGGATGTGCACAGAAGAATCCTAGTCAAAAGACAGGGAATACCCCCATTCAAAGGGCAGCATGCCTTCTCGGTAGTATGGAAGGGCAAATGAACTTCATTTTCTTTAAAGTTGTCAGGAGATGTGGAGAAACATTTAGGATTAGGGAAGCTATCACATTCAGACAGAGATAAAATCTGGTCTGGCAAGCCTGGGCAACATAGCGAGACCCCCATCTCTACAAAAAATAAATTAGCCAGGCATGGTGGCACGCGCCTATAGTCCCACTACTCAGGAGGCTGAGGTAGGAGACTGAGGTAGGGGGATTGCTTGAGCCCAGAAGGGTGAGGCTGCAGTGAGCCATGATGGCACCACTGCACTCCAGCCTGAGCAACAAAGCAAGACCCTGTTTCGACCCCCCCCTAAAAAAATTGATCTGGGTAAGTTTGTCGGAAGCCCTAATAATGCCAAAGTATAATATTATGCTGGGATAAGCAGGATAATCCTTCTTACACGCCACTAGATTGCGTAACACGAGCTCGGGCTGGCCTCCTAAGGAGAACTGCCAACTCAGTATCTCCCCATTCAAAGAAGCCACATTAAGGAGGAAAAGAAGGAAGGAGAGAAAAGGGGATGAGTTGCCCTTCCGCCTTCAGTGGTAAGGAGTGACAACTCACTTTCTTCTGACACCAAGCTACTGGTGAAAGTGTAGTTCCCAAACACTGCCACAGAGTGGTGCCTGGTCTACACGCTGGGACCAGTAATTTACTGGAAATTCTAGGAAACTCAGTGAATCCAGCACATTGGTTAAGTCTACCACACTTGCATAGAAAAAGGATAGGCTAGATCTAAGGTACCACTGGGAAGTTGTAAACAAATGGAGGGCAGTTCTGAGCACAGCATCATTCTCAGGAAAGTCGTAGGAGTTCTCTAAAACCATAGGGTATAGAAAGGGGAAGAGAAAAGGAAAGGAGAGAACGGAAACATAAACAAGTATAGGAAAACCCTGAAAAATACTGAATCTGGGCAACGTGTACATGGTTGTAGGTTCTCTGGACTTTTGTATATATTTGACAATTTTCATATTAAAATTAATTTTTTCTAAATCTGGTGGTGGCACATAAGGAAAGAGACAGTGATCCTTTTTTAACCCTGAGCTTTCACCTCACTCTACTCAACACTACATCATGTACAAGGCTGATATTTTTTCTTGCTCAGAATATTTTCCAGGTTTTTTTTCTCTTTTCCCCCTTCCTCCTTTTCTCTCAACACCACATATATCTTATCTACTTTGTCTTTTATTTTTTACTTTTATTGTCCATTTCTTCCCCAACCCAACTAGAAAGAAACTCCATGAGGGCAGGGACTTTGTCAGAGAAGTAAAGTGACGTGCTTAGTGCTTAAACATCAAATAACTTTGCTAATCTGCCTCTCTGAAAGTAAAACACACTCACACTCATCTTTCATTCCTGCTACCACTGATCCCATCGAAAGTGACATATCCAGGCTGGGCGCGGTGGCTCACACCTGTAATCCCAGCACTTTGGGAGGCCGAGGAGGGCAGATCACCGGGTCAGGAGATCAAGACCATCCTGGCTAACACAGTGAAACCCCGTCTCTACTAAAAATACAAAAAATTAGCCAGGAGAGGTGGCGGGCGCCTGTAGTCCCAGCTACTCACGAGGCTGAGGCAGGAGAATGGCATGAACCCCGGGGGGCAGAGCCTGCAGTGAGCCGAGATCACGCCACTGCACTCCAGCCTGGGCGACAGCAAGACTCCGTCTCAAAAAAAAAAAAAAAAAAAAGTGACATATCCATAGGCCGGGCATGGTGGCTCAGGCCTCTAAACCCAGCACTTTGGGAGGCTGAGGCGGATGGACCACCTGAGGTTAGGAGTTCGAGACCAAACTGGCCAACATGGTGAAACCCCATGTCTACTAAAAATACAAAAATTAGCCAGGCGTGGTGACAGGCACCTGTAGTCCCAGCTATTCAGGAGGCTGAGGCAGGAGAATCACTTGAACCCAGATGGCAGAGGTTGCAGTAAGCCAAGATCATGCCACTGCACTCCAGCCTGGGCAACAGAGCGAGACTGTTTCAAAAATAAAAATAAATAAATAAAATTCATAAAATTTCAAATTTCTCATTCCCTTATTGGCCTATAAAACAAGGCGTAAATGTACCACGTGCGCGCACACACACACACACACACACACACACACACACACACCAAGACTAACAAATTTACTTTCTTTTCTTCTCCTTCTTGAGCTCCTGCTCAGCTCACCACTTACCCCCATACTACGCACAGATATCAGGTCATGAAACAATCTAGAGGCAAAATTCTGTGATTCTGTGCTCCCTTCCAGTTTAAGACAGCATTTCCCTATTATTACTTCTATCCATAAAACACGTACTATGTTTTTTAAATTATGATAAACCAAAATGAGATTTCATTAACTTGCTTCCTATTAACAGATGCATTTATATCTTTACTGGAGACAACATGATGAGAAGAAAACACAAGGGCTCTGGAGTCGGAGAGCCTGAAATCCAAATCCAGAAGCCATCCTACTAGCTAGCTGTTTGAGTCCTTGGGTAAACTAACACATCTCTAACTCCATTTCCTCAACAGAAAAGGGCAAGAATGGCTAGTTAGGGAAGGCATGTTCCAACGCCCACTTCAGATGTGGCAGCAAAGAAGTTGTAAGAGAAAAGGAAAAACTTCCCAGGGAGCTGCTCCCACTCCCAGGGAGTAGGGGGAAGCTCACAAAGTTGCCCCTCGGGATCTAATAAGGGCCACAGGTCCCCAGTGACTGCTATGTAGCCTCCATTCTCCTCTTCCAGGACAGAAGCGCTGGCTGAAGCTATCCTGTCCCTAGTCCCACCACTGTATCTCTGGTGTGTGGGGCTGCCTAGGGAGGCAGCAGAATTGAGGTAGTCTGAGATGTAAGTCAAATAGACCGGACACAGTTCTATCGGTTTGCCAGCTGTGGGAAACTAGAGCAGCTCACTTAACCTGTTTGAACCTCAATTTCCTTGTCTATGAAATGAAAATCACACCAACTTTGCAGGATTGTTGTGAAAAGTTAAAAATACTCTATGTGGAGTACAAAGCACAACAGATGACACACAGTAGGCCCTTAATAAATTATACCTGATAAAGCCCAAATCACATCTTGCTTTCTTTGCAGTGCTTTCAACACTCCAACCAGAAAATAATCTCAATATTCTCTTACCCTTAAAGTGACAACAATTTAGACTTGCCTCAACTTCTGTCTTATTAGTAATAAGTTGTGATTTGGAAAATACATATACCAAGCTTAATGTATACTATATAATTGCTACTTACAATTTCCTTTTATAATTGCTTATCTTTTCATGTATGTGTGTAAGTGAATGTATGAATAACTGATACATTGAGTTAAACTCAATGGGTATAAGCATAAAACTTTCCCTCCAAGCCCCTCTGTGGGAAAGTTTTTCTTTGTTCCTGAGTGAAATCTAAGGCAAGTCTCGTAATTTTTAAAAATCATTCTTTGACTATAAATATATTTAGGCCAAACACAACGGTTCATGCCTGTAATCCCAGCACTTTGGGAGGCAGAGGCAGGAGGACTGCTTGAGCCCAGGAGTTTGAGACCAGCCTCAGTGACATACAGAGACCCCCATCTCCACAAAAAGGGGGAAAAAAAAAGTTTAAATATCCTTCAGCCCCAAGAACACCATAGTTTCAATAACTGTCTTAATTGCAGTAATCAATACTCATCTAAATTAAAGCTTTTCCCCTTCCTTGATGGAGGTGAGAAGTCTAGTTGGGCTGGGGGATGTGAGGGGTCCTGTCATCATCTCTCTCTCCCTGCTCTGCATCTCTTCTACCCACAACAAGGCTGTCTCTGGCTCCTTCAGGGTGGGAACTGAAGGAGTGGGAAAAGCTATGGGGGTGTCAAAAGGCCACACCAATTAAGTGTGATGTTCATACCAACTTTTTCATGAGGGCCCTCCATACTCAATTCCCAGAACTTAAGTGAGACCTGGCCATTTACAACTCCAACCCTCGATCTCTGGGGTTTCCATGGGTACCTCCCTCCTGGTTCATGTCACCTTCTAGGTGGCCGAGCACAGTGTCCCTTTCTAGATGGCTTTAAGCTGGTTTCACCCAGCAGCCTAAGGACACTAACATCTTTCCAAGTACAAAGTGCTAACATACAGCCCTCTCTGTGCTCTGCTGCCTCAGGGCTACTGATCCATAGATTTGTATACTAAACCTTTCATTCCCCAAACTCGAGGGGATACATGTCAAATTCTCGGAATGACTCCATTACAGCCTCCCTCATCATTTGGCTTAAATGAAAGGGGCTTAAGGAGAAGCATCTTTCTCCTCTCCTCTATGTGTGGAAGCAGGAAAGGACACCGAACATACAACATACTAATAGCTCTTTCCAAAAACATTGTCTTAGAACCCTTAATAATCTCAACACTTTTATTCCCTAGAGGTAGGTACAGGCTACATGTGCAAAACCAGTTTAAGGCTACCCACTATGCAAGTTCTTGGAATATGAGGATAACTTAGCACCTACTGTTTTAGTCTCTTTTGGGTTTCAACAGAAGCTAAAATGAATTAGAGTTCCAATTAAAATTGTGTTATATGTATGTCCCAGGACATATAAAACTCGATTTACATGCTCAAGGTTTTTAAAACTTTCCTGAAGCTAAGTAATATACTTGCACACAGATCTCAAAGTAGGGGGACTGCAGTGGGGAGAGAAGAATTAATTTCCCCAAGCACAATAAGGACCTAGTTAGCCATTGGTAGCCTCCATTTTCTAAAACAAGAGCAGAGCAAATTCCTCTGGTAACACTAGAGAAGACTGCAGCAACTTCAGGCAGCTGTGAGCCAGAGCTGGGCTCCTCCTTGTGTCACTTTTTAGCAGCAGCTGTCATGTCACAGAGAACCTTTGTTCCCTGCAACATCCTCCCTTATTTTTTTGTCAAATGTTTCCAATGTGCTTGATATTCCTTCACTGAAGTACAGTTTTTGACTGAAATTAGTATTTCATTTAACCTAACATGTACAACTATGTATGTCTATAATTTAATCCCCAGAACTCTAATGCAGAATAATAAAAGCTACACTAAATCCAGTAATCCTTTTAGTTCCTTTTTAACAAAATTTAGTGAGGTCTTCAGTGTTGCCAATTGTCTCAGACTGCCTAAAGCAACCATGTGCCTTCATTTGCCTTCCATACATTTTCAGCTAATATATATGTATTACCTCACATATAGTATTTAGTTGCAAATGAATGGGCCTGGTATGTGCCAGCAGAAAGTACAGTACAAAGTCAACTTACAAACTGGTTCTATCACAAAAGTCTGTTTATAAGTTATTTGGTGTTTTTTCCTAAATTGCAGGTATATTCACAGGCCAAACCACAAAAGCTACTACTGGATATGGCCCCGCCAGTATCAGCCCCAAGTTCTAACCTCTGAAGCAGGGTAATTTTTCCTAAGAAGAAATGGGAAGAGAATTTCTTTTCCTTTTCCAGAGGACAGAGCCAGGCCTAAACAAAACTTATATAGAGGGAAAGCTTGTCTTTGGGGTACCACTTGTATACCCCAGCCTTCTCAGCCTAACCTAACTCCCCACTGCAATAGCCTTCCCTGGGTTTAGCCTTCTTCTGAAAACATTCTAAGTACAAAAACACTGTATGTCTCTTCCCACTGTCCCCAAATTAAAGCCCTCAGGAGATAATCCTTGAATTCCCAAATTAAAACTCACAGACACATTCCCACTAGCAGTGTTTGGGGGTTCCAATTTTTCAATATCCTCACCTAGATCTGTTATTAAACATCAGTCTTGGCCATGTGCGATGGCTCACATCTGTAATCCCAACACTTTGGAAGGCTAAGGCGAGAGGATCACTTGAGCCCAGGAATTCGAGACCAGCTGGGCAACACAGTGAGACCCCCATCTCTACAAAATATTTAAAAATTAGTCAGATGTGGCGGTGTGTAACTGTAGTCCCAGCTATGTGAGACGCTGAGGTAGGAGGATCACTTGAGCCCAGGAGTTAGAGGCTGCAGTGAGCTGTGACCGCACCACTGCATTCCAACCTGGGCTACAGAGTGAGATCCTATCCCCCACCCCCCGCAAAAAAAAAAAAAAAAAAAAAAAAGACTTTTTTTTTTTTTTTACAACAGACACCCTATGGATGTAAAATAGTCTCTCACTGCAGTTTTAATGTGCATTTCCCTAGTGGGATGTTGAGTACATTTTTGTGTACTTCTTGGCCATTTGTATATCTTCTTTGCAGAAATGGCTACTCAAATCGTTGCCCCTTATTAAACTTTATCTTATCATTGAATGTAAGAGTACCTTATATATTCTGGATATGAATCCCTTATCAGAAATATGATTTACAAATATTTTTTAAATGGTTTTCATTCATTCCTTCATTTATAGAGATGGGATCCCACTATGTTGTCCAGGCTGATGTCGAACTCCTAGGCTTAAGGGATCCTGCCATCTCAGCCTCCTGAGTAGCTGGGACTACAGGCATGCATCACTGTGCCCAGATGATTTGCAAATATTTTCTCTCATAGCCCCCTTCTTATAAAGCCTTCCTGCCATAAGTGAGTACATAGTTCCTAAATCTCAACTGTGGGGCGAAGTCTTATTACCCACCAACAATTCTGCACAATTCCAATTCCACATACCCAGGATTTTGGGTAATACCTGCTCCTGTGCCATCAATCTGTTGTACTAGCCTCCCATTAGGTGGCTGTTCCACTGGGCTGACTGCTGATCTAGAATGAAACTTCCCTCACTGTAACTATCCCTCTAACACCCCATTCCCTACCCTGAGCTTTTCCTATCACACTGAGCTTTAGCCTATACCATGCCCTAGCAGTTCACTTGTCCCAGTATGTGAATTTACCCTTTTTCATCAAATCTAAGATGGCAGTGATTGTAAGACCATCATTATTTTATGTGCCAAGATAAAAAAAAAAAGGTCGGGCGCAGTGGCTCACGCCTATAATCCTAGTACTTTGGAAGGCCAAGGTGGGTGGATCTCTTGAAGTCAGGAGTTCAAGACCAGCCTGGGAAACATGGTGAAACCCAGTGTCTACCCAAAATACAAAAATTAGCAGGGCATGATGGCACATGCCTGTGGTCCTAGCTATGTGGGAAGTTGAAGTGGGAGGATCATGGGAGCTCAGGAAGTCAAGGCTGCAGTGAGCCATGATTGTGCCACTGCACTCCAGCCTGGGTAACAGAGGAGACCCTGCCCCCTCCCCCCAACCAAAAACAAAACAAAACAAAACAAAACAAAACAAGCAGAAAAAGGAAGACGGAAAAAAAAACTGCTACCAATACACTCATGACATGCCTTTGATTATGAGGCATCTCAATTTCAGATATACTAAAATGTATGGGGGGAAATGTGATGAAATACAATAGTTCTAGACAACCGCATTGGTAAGGCTAGTTTTTGAGACAGAATATCTCATTTTGTCGCCCAGGCTGGAGAGCAGTGGTGCAATCTAGGCTCACTGCAACCTCCGTCTCCCTGGTTCAAGTGATTCTCCTGCCTCAGCCTCCCAAGTAGCTGGGATAACAGGCGCCCACCATTTTACAGATGAGACCATTGAGGCTCAGCAGTTAAATAACTTGCCAAAGGTCACAAAGTGGAACAGGGATTCAAATCAGGTCTAACTCCAATGCAATACTCCTTCCATTACACTTTCTTTAACCTGCCATACTAACATAGCACATAGCCTGCGACCATTTAAAAAAAAAAATCCTGGTACTCCTTAAAATAAGTGATTATTTTTTTAAATTATAAACTGCTACTGCCAAATAGAAAAGTAAAGTCGTTTCATTAAAAATGGAAATGCCCCATTTGTAAGTTACGAGTAAAGGTCTAAGTAGGTCATTTTTTTAAATACACAAAGATACTGTTTGATCCAGCAATTTCAATTCCAGAAACTTATCCTGCCAATAGGTCTGCACATATAAGAAATGATATGTACAAGGTTGTTCATAGTGAAATGTCTTTAAAAGACTGGAAACACAATGTGCTTCAGCAAGGACCATGTCATTTAGCAAATGCATGGTTAAATTATGAAAGGTTCATTCAATATGAATATAACCATTAAAAAAAGGAATGACTTCATGCATTAATATACAGCAATCTGCAAGATATGTTGTTAAATACCCATAGTTTATGTATTTGCTTTATGTGCACAAAATATCTCTGGAAAGATACACAAGAAACTGATTAACTTTACCTGGGGGTTTAACTAGGTTGCTAGGAGATATGGACGGAAGGAAAACAATTCTTGTAGCTTTCAAATTTGAAATACATGAATGAAAGAAGGAACCCAAGAGTTTTGAAAGACCTAGACATATTAAACATAAACTCTTTAGTAACAAAAGCTAGATTCTAGTCCCAGCTATACAAACAACTAGCTCAGTGCTCCTAGATGAGTAAACCTCTTAAACCTCTTTTCCGGCTCTCAGCTATAAATGAGGAGTTTGCTCTTCATGACCTCTTTAAGATCTTTCCAGCTATATAATTTTATTATGACACGTTTAGCTCCTACAATATGCCAAATATAATTTATAGGTGCTATCGAGGACTTCCTTGTTTTAAATTTGTGGAATACAGAAAAATATCAGATTTTAAAAGAGGAAGATTTGCTTGAAGGCCTACCTCTGCTACTTTATAGCTGTAGGATTTGCAGTAAGTCACTCCTCACTGACACCAAATTTAATTACTTGCAAAGCTGAGAGATACTTTCAAGAGTTTTTTACAAGGAGTAAAACGTGAAAATTTTCTTACTTTACAGCTCCACATGAAATGTCAACTACTGCACACAGACTCCCCCTTCAGGTGCTATGAAGTAAAGAGCATGTATTTTGGAGGCAGGCAGACCCACATACCCTGCTTAATTGCTATATCATCTTGGGAAGGTTATTTAATCTCTTAAGTCTCAATTTCCTCATCTGAAAGATGAACATAATGATTCTTACTTGAAAGGGCTATTGTGAAGATTAAATGATATTGTTAAGTACTCAGTACACTGCTTAACTAAAAATGAGCATTCAAAAATTGGCTCTTTTCCTTTCCAAACTTAGAAATGGAAGGGTGCCCCATAAACAGGTAGGTAACCACTCACTTCTAGTTGTAACTTTTGCTTCCCAGAGTCTAGACTGTTACTTCCATTTTCACTTCCTCTCCCCTCTATTCCTTGTTACCTACCAATATCCTAAACCCCAATTTCATTTCTCACCACTTCTAGAACAGAGAATGGTCTGTAGAAGCAAAACTAGAATTAAAGGGGGTAATTTCCACAGCCCATGTTCTATTACTAAACTGCTAAAACTGCCACAAGAATCTTCCGTAAGTTCACTCACCAGCCCACTTAATCTACAAATACTAACTGAGCACCTACAATGTGCCAAGCATTGTGTCAGGAGCTGAAGATCTAATCCCAGGCTCTCAGAGGGCTGGCAGTTTCTTGAAGTATTGACCATTGACAAAAAAGCAATCATAATACATTAGAGGTGATAGGAACTCTGAAGAAAAATGAAGGGGGCTGGCAACAGCAGGAGTTGGAGGGGAGGATATGATACTGCATAAGATAGCCAGAGAAGGCTCCACGCACAATGTGACACTGGAGAAGGGAATCCTGGATCAACTGAAGGAGTGAGCCATGCTGTGATCTAGAATATCATTCCAGGCAGAGGGAACATTAAGTTAAAGGCAGTGCGGTGAGAGTACTGTAACACGTCTGAAGAACAGCAAGATAGCCAGTGTAGCTACAATAACAAACATGAGAGAGTGGTTAATGAGTTCAGAAAATTAACAGGGAGGCAGGCAGAGCCTTGCAGGCCACAGTGAGGACTTCAGATTTTATTCAAAGTGAAATGAAAACCACTAGAGGGTTTGAGGCAGATGAGTAAAATCTTCTGACTTTCATATGAAAAGTAATACTGGCTGCAGTCAGAAGACTGGATTATAGGTCAAGGTCAAAGAGACTACTTAAGAAGCTATTACAATAAATCATGAAAAGAAAATTGCAACTTGAAGGGGGGTGACTGGAGTGGAGGTGTAAAGTGGCCAGATCCGTGTTTACTTCCAAAGGAGGGCCAACAGGATTTGCAGATAAACTGGATGTAGATATAGAGTCTGTCAGAAAGGACTCAAAGATGATGCCAAGTTTTTCTGTCTAACTGTAAGAATGGTGGTACCATTTATTGGGCTGCAACAGGCTGGTGGGGTAGAGAATGGAGGCAAGAATACAGAGGGGTTTTGTACATGTTCTGTTAAGACACTTACTAGACACTTACAGAAATAACTCTGGGATTCACTAAGAAGGTGGGGCTGAAGACAAATTTGGGAGTCAGGAGATAGATGGTATTGTCACAAGACGAATCAGACAGAGAAAACAACAGAGACTGGGACTTGGGGTACTCCACTGTTGGGAGGTTAGGAAAATGAGAAAGATCTAGGCAAGGAAACTGAGAAGGAGCAGCTAAAAGTAGGAAGAGAACAAAGAAAATGGTAGCCAGGAGGCCAAGAGAAGAAAATAATTTAAGAAGGAGTGAAAGATAAGGGTTGCTGATAGGTCAAGTAATCCTAATAACAGTGACAGCAAACACTTACATGACATTTACTATATACCAGGCACTGCTCTCTCTCTACAGACAAGGAAAAAAAGAACTGAAAGATTAAGTAGGGTGACCATATAAGTTACTGATAAACTGGGACTCAAAGAGGATGCTAATAATAATTACATCAGGACAATAGGCACAAACCAGGACTTTCCCAGGCAAGTAGACATATGGTCACCCTAAGGTTATGCATCTCTCAGTGTTCTAATCGTAACCTATTGTGTGACTACTGCTTTCCTTCCCAGTCTTGCATGCAATGGACAAACGGGTTCTGATACTTACTTTCAAAGGGATTAGCCAAGAACTATCCCACAGAGGAAATCAAAACAGTGTGTGCATACACATTGCTTCTGATACTTTTTTCAAAACTCTGTGTGGCAAAGGATTTTTCAATGATTCGAAGAGAAACAAATTTAAAAGCATTTTAGGCCAGAAGCAGTGGCTCATGCCTGTAATCCCAACACTTTGGGAGGTCAAGGTGAGAGGACTGCTTGAAGCTAGGAGTTTGAAACCAGCCTAGGCAACATAGCAAGACCTATAAAAAATAACTTAAAAATTAACCCAGTGTGGTGGGGTATACCTATAGTCCAGCTACTCTGGAGGCTGAGGCAGGAGGACCACTTGAGCCCAGGAGTTTCAGGCTACAGTGAGCTATCATCAGACCACTGCACTCCAGCTTGGGCAACAGAGCGAGAATCTGTCTTTAAAAAATAAAAAAATAAAATAAAAATACTTTATTTTATTTTATTTTGAGACAGAGTCTCTCCAGCCCAGGCTGGAGTGCACTGGCACAATCTCAGCTCACTGCAACCTCTGCCTCCCTGGTTCAAGCAATTTTCCTGCCTCAGCCTCCTAAGTAGCTGGGATTACAGGCACGTGCCAACATGTCAAGCTAATTTTTGTATTTTCAGTAGAGACGGGGTTTCACCATGTTGGCCAGGCTGGTCTTGAACTCCTGACCTTGGGTGATCCGCCCACCTCGGTCTCCCAAAGTGTTGGGATTACAGGCACGAGCCACTGCGCCTGGCAACATAAAAGTACTTTAAATGTATTTAGGAAAATATAGGTCAGTTATACCGGAAAATTATTTCAATAATATATTTTCAAATGTGCTTGTTTCACGAGAACATAGCCATGAATGAAGGAAATTAACACTGCAAACTACGAAAGTTACATAAACATACACACACAAACAAGATATGTCATGGTAGCTTTGTTACTGTGAAAAACTTTTTTTTTTCTTGAGATAGAGTCTCACTGTGTTGCCCAGGCTGGAGTGCAGTGGCTCAGTCTCGGCTCACTGCAACCTCCGCCTCCCAGGGTTCAAGCAATTCTCCTGCTTCAGCCTGCCGAGTAGCTGGGATTACAGGCACCTGCCACCACACCTGGCTAATTTTTGTATTTTTAGTAGAGACAGGGTTTCGCCATGTTGGCCAGGCTGGTCTCAAACTCCTGACCTCAAGTGATCCACCTACCTCGGCCTTCCAAAGTGCTGGGATTACAGGTATGAGCCACTGTGCCCAGCCTGAAAAACTCTTAATAGCCTAAATATCCCTAAGGGGAGAACACAGGACTAGTTAAATGAATTATGGCATATCTATCACAGAATAGCAAACAGCCATTGAAAAGAATAAGACACGTCTTGAAATGCCACATAGATTTCAAGAGCATCTATGATATACTATTCATTTGACAAATAGTTGTTGTGTACTTAATACCTACAAGCTAGGATATGGTTCTGAATAAGAATAAAACCAGCATAGTTTAGGCACTTGTTTTTTGTTTGTTTTTTGTTATTTTTAGAGACAGAATCTTGCTCTGTTGCCCACACTAGAGTGCAGTGGCCCGATCATGGCTTACTACTGGCTCGAACTCCTGGGCTCAAGTGCTCCTCTCGCCTCAGCCTCCTGAGTAGCTGGGACTATAGGTGCATGCCACCACGCCTGGCTAATTTTTTCATTTTTTTTGTAGAGATGAGGTCTCACTATGTTCCCCAGGCTGGTCATCAACTCCTGGCCTCAAGTGATCCTACCACCTAGGACTCCCAAAGTGTTGGGATTACAGGTGTGAGCCACTGCACCCAGCCAGTTCTGGCATTTGTGGAGCTATGTTTTAGTGAAGACATATAGGTCTATAGCACAATAAAATTCAAAAAAGCAATCTTACACCTGTATCACTGTTGTTTTACTTTCCTAATAATACGAAGAACTAAATTCCTCATCATGTTCATCTCAAAATGAGAAAGAGGCAGCAGCAAATGCTCTCAACCAGAGATTCCCTCCAAACCACATGCCTAGAGTCTGGGCCAACACTTCTCTGAAAGTGGCTGTCTATTCACACCAAGGACGACCCATCTTACTTTTGATTACTTAACCTCATTCTACCAGCAATTCTCAGTTTTTATAAAATCTCTTCTTATGGCACACAAATTTAAATCAGACTAGATCGCTAGGGATAATTTTAAACTCTTATGTGGAGACAAACATGATTCATATCAAAAGGAACCATATATATAAACATTTATTTATAAAAATACCCAAGTATGTAGGTTAAAAAAGTCAAGAGCTAAACAGCACAAGTTCACAGAATTTAAGACCCTGCTCACATCATTTAGAGACACAAATTATAGCTTGTCTATATGTGCTCAGCCTAATTTCATAGCAAAAGAATGCCACATCAATTGTAAACCACATGAAAAGAAAGTAAACATGTAACTAAACTCTGAATCACATTTATATACATATAATATAGGTCAGATTCTATAGCTATTATTCCATTTAGTAAAAGTACTTCCATAGTGCTTATTTGCAAATGCAGGAAGAGGCTTGCTCACTGTAGTGGCTTGAATGGTGGCATCCAAAAAAGATATATCCAACTCCTAATGCCTGGTACCTATGAATATGACCGTATTTGGAAATAGGGTCTTTACAGTTATAATTAAGGTGAAATGGCCCTGGACCTAAATCCAACCACTGTTGTCCTTATAAGAGAAAGGAGGGTGAGATGCAAAACAGAAAATAACCCAGAGAGGAAGGCCACATGAAGGCAGAGGCAGAGATTGGAGGGATGCATCCACAAGCAAGCCAAGGAGCACAAAGGGCTGCTGATAAGCACCAGAAGCCAGGACAGAGGCATGGAAATGATTCTTCCTCAGACTCCAGAATCAACCAGCATGACAACAACTCGATTTTGGAGTTCTGACCTATGAAAAAATAAATTTCCCTTGTTTATACCACCAAATTTGAGGTGGTTTGTTACAGCAGACCTAGGAAATTAACATACACAGCTAAAACAGTCATTTGTTTACAATGTAGTAAGTCTCAAGAGTAATCAGTAAAGAAAAAAGAATTTAACAAGTAGTTTTAATTTATTATGTTATAAAACAACACATCTTCATCGTAGAAAATCTGGAAAATCATTAGAAAAAATTATAAAATTCACCTTTAGAACCAAAGCCCATCTTCACAATCTCTCAACTTTAAAATGTGAAACTAGACACGTATTTTCTAGCCTGTGAGCTAAATAACCTGATCTTAAATTGTTCAAATAATGCCCATCATTAAATGCCTTTGTTTACAATTAGGTTTATATGGCACTCACACAACTATGAAATTGAGAGTCTATGATGGAAATTCTGATCTAATTTTAACATAAGCCTTATAATTGAAACGTACAAATGGGAACTACAAGGAGAGTTTTATTGTCATGGGGGTTTCCAGCGAGGTGCTTTCCCTTGATCATTTTGGGTCCTAAACTGTTCTGGTCTCTAATCATAATTTACATATCAACCAAATCCTCAATTTTAGAAATAATATATGCAGAAATAAGAAGTGCAGAAAAGCAATAGATGCAGAACAAAATATTAACAAATTTTATTCAAGAGCTCTTGACTAATGTTCTTCCACATTTCCATTATTTTTTTCAAAAAATAATTATCAATTAGATGCCATAAAATAAAGAGGAACATCTAACAGCTGCCATGTGATAGCAAATGTTGAAATACTGAGAATGAAAAATAGCTTGAAAATTATTGCCAAACCAAATCTTTGAATGCGGGCACATGGTTTTTTTGTAGTTTTTGTTTTTTTGAGATGGAGTCTCACTCTGTCGCCCACGCTGGAGTGCAGTGGTGCGATCTCGGCTCACTGCAACCTCCGCCTCCGGGTTCAAGTGATTCTCCTGCCTCAGCCTCCTGAGTAGCTGGGACTACAGGCACGCGCCACTACGCCTGGCTAATTTTTGTATTTTTAGTAGACCAGGTTTCACCATGTTGGCCAGGCTGGTCTCAAACTCTTGGCCTCAAGTGATCTGCCCGCCTCAGCCTCCCAAAGTGCTGGGATTTACAGGCATGAGCCACCACGCCCAGCCAAACGCAAGCACATGTTTTAATATTTCATTTAAATAGCGATGGTTTTTGTTATAAAAAGCAAAAGTCTCACTAACTCCAGGTAAATTTTTAAACTAAGCCTCTACTATTTAAATGTTTATTCAAAATTAGACAGCATCCTCATTCCCTAAGTGTGGGCTGCACATAATGACTTCCTTCCAAAGAATACAACATGGAAAAGGGTTGGGGCAGGGAGTAACTTCATAGGAGAAAAACCAGACAAACATTACCTCAGCCAGATGATCAGGGTCAGCATCAACAGTTACAAATCAGGCTGACAGCATGTACTCTTGATATGTGATGAAAACGGTACTTCACCTCTGTGGTCTTCCTCCCCAAAACCCATAACCCTACACCTGTCATGAGAAGAACACCAGACACATTCCAATAGAGGGGCACTCTACAAAATACTTAATAAGTACTCTTCAAAATAGTTGGGTCATCAAAAACAAGGAAAGTCAGCCAAGAGGAGCCTAAGAAGGCATGACAACTAAATGTAATGTGTTATCTTGATGGGATCCTGGATCAGAAAAAGGACATTAGGTAAAAACTATGGAAACCTGAATAAAGTATAGACTTTAGCTAATAATAATGTATCCACATTGGTTCATTAATTCTAACAAATGTACCATACGTGTTAACAATAGAGGAACTGGGTGACAGATATATGGGAACTTCCTATACTATCTTCTCAGGTTTTCTGTAAATCTAAAGTTCTTAAAGTCTACTTAAAAAAAAAAAACTATATGGCAGTCATTTCTAAAAAATGCCAACTGAGGTTCTGGATAAGACTTTTCTAATCACCCACATGTAAAAGCTTAAATTTAATTAACGAAAACAACTAGACCCACTAAACAGTTTCTAGCACTAAAATTAAATCCACATTTTAGGGTACTCAGAGGCAAGATAAAGGGAGACCAGATCAACTCCACCTTTTTAAGCAAACATTTACTGTGAGAAGAATGTAAAAATTCAGTCTCAAAACCACAGTTATTAAAAAATATTAATTTTAAACTAAAAAGAACAAAAAAAAATGTAGTTCAGAAGAGAATTATTTTAAAGCAGAAAGCCCAGATCAGAAACCCCTAACAGGAAGTTTGGTCCTTCTTCCACCATCTTGGACTAAAATTTTATGTCTCTGAACATATTTGACTGTTTCCTCATTTACATAATGGAAAGTGACAAT
This sequence comes from Hylobates moloch, assembly GCF_009828535.3. Taxonomy (NCBI): domain Eukaryota; kingdom Metazoa; phylum Chordata; class Mammalia; order Primates; family Hylobatidae; genus Hylobates; species Hylobates moloch. Next base: position 33,373,884 of record NW_026652286.1, on the reverse strand, counting down.
CGCACAGTGCAATATCCAAAAGATGCTCAAAAAATAGCCTGTCATAAATAAAAATATAAAATTCTTAGTCTTTTTACTTCACTCACATCTGCTAAAACCAATGCTTTCTTGGTGAGGTATGCATCAGTCCGAAAAGAATCAACCAAAAGAGAAAGAAGGGGTACAAAGGAGGGAAAAGTAGGAATAGCATTTAACTATTTATATTAGCATTTTCCAGGCCCTCCTTTTTACATTTTTTACATCTCCCCCTGCAAAAGTATCCTGATGAGGCCAGGTACGGCAACCCATGCCTATAATCCCAGAACTTGGGGAGGCTAAGGCAGGAAGATTGCTTGAGCCCAGGAGTTCAAGACTGGCCTAGGCAACATAGCAAGACCCCATCTCTACTTACTAAATAAATAAATAAATAAAGCCACGCATGGTGGTACACCTCTGTAGTCCTAGCTAATTGGGAGGTTGAGGCAGGAGGATTGCTTGAGCCCAGGAGGTCAAGGCTGCAGTGAGCTATGATCACACCACTGCACTTAGCCTGGGTGACAGAATAAGACCCTGTTTCAAAACAATCCAAAAACAGTGTCCTGATGAAACTCTCATTTCAACTAACACTTATTAAGATATCCTGAAAATTGTTACATTGTACTTCACCAAACTTCGGGTTCTACTGCAAATGAGACATTGGAAATAACAAAAATAAATGACTATCAGTTCCTGCCTTCAAGGAGTCTACTTATAGTCAAGTAGGAGGCAAGACAAGAAAACAAATAACCACTTTTGTTGACGGAAGGATGACATCAATTAGAAAATGCGCCTAATTACAGAGGCATTAAAATAAGAAATTTTTTTAATGTGTGCTTTAGAATGAAGGAGATACTATAGTTTCTGTGTGGTAAGAGTAAATTTAGAAAAAGGTACTATGGAGGCATAGATATTAATGTACTGCCATTTAACACTGCTACCCTTATAGGTGTTGGGGGGAGTTCCACAGATTCTCAATCAACCAAGTCATGGAAGAAGAGAATTCAAAACGTATACATCTTACCAAGAACAGATGTGTTTGCAAAATGCAAGACAGACCTGTAAAGATGCAGAATATCTGTATTAATAAAATCTTAGGCCGGGCGTGGTGGCTCACGCCTGTAATCCCAGCACTTTGGGAGGCCGAGGCAGGTGGATCACCTGAGGTCAGGAGTTCAAGACCAGCCTGGCCAACATGGTGAAACCCCATCTTTACTAAAAATACAAAAATTAGCCGGGTGTGGTGGCGGGTGCCTGTAATCTCAGCTACTCAGGAGGCTGAGGCAGGAGAATCGCTTGAACCCGGAAGGCAAAGGTTATAGTGAGCCGAGACCGCGCCATTGCACTCTAGCCTGGGCCACAAGAGCGAAACTCCGTCTCAAAATAAAATAAAATCTTAAAAGGCAAGATGAATTCATATTGACATTTCACTAAATTATTTGGGAAACAAAATTCAAAGGTAATTACTTTTAAGACATGTAGCCTCTATCAACAAGAAGCAGATGATGAGTGAACTTACTAGTTTTTCCTCTTGATCTTTCCCTACAAAACAAATCATTGCAAACTCTAAATGTACAAAGGGGAGCTGAGCACAGTGGCTCATATCTGTAATCTCAGCAAGTCAGGAAGCCAAGGCGGGAGGATCGATTCAGCCCAGGAGTGCAAGGCTGAGTTGAGCTACGATTGCACCACTGCCCTCCAGCCTGGACAACAGAGTGAGACTCTGTCTCTAAATAAGTAAATAAATAAATGTATGAAGAGGACAACTGTAAAATAAGCCACATTTCTAAAAGAGAATCAGGTCATTTGCAAACGGAGGGAGCAGGAAGAACAAAGGAATCATTTTCATGCTATCTCCCCTCACTGTTAGGACTAAAGCTGTCCTTTATACAGGAAAAGAAAATCCTGTCTTCGCAAAATCCTGAAGGCTTTGCTATGTGTAAACCCTAGAGAAATACCTGTCAAATGAATAACTATCCTAATAAATCCTATATGGATGTTTACTTCTTTTAATACTTGAGTGCAGCCGGGCGTGGTGGCTCATATCTGTAATCCCAGCACTTTGGGAGGCCAAGGCGGGCGGATCACCTGAAGTCAGGGGTTCAAGACCAGCCTGGTCAACATGGAAAAGCCCCATCTCTAACTACTAAAAGCACAAAAATTAGCAGGGCATAGTTGCGCATGCCTGTAGTCCTAGCTACTTGGGAGGCTGAGGCAGGAGAATCACTTGAACCTGAGAGGCAGAGGTTGCAGTGAGCTGAGACCATGCCACTGCACTCCAGCCTGTGCGACAGAGCGAGATTCTGTCTCAAAAACAAACAAACAAACAAAAAACCTTGAGTGCCCAGGGATGAGATGGCACCTATTCAATTAAGTATCCTGATAAGAAAAATAAAACCCTTCTCTCACAGCAAGGCTCCTGAGCCCAGCTAGGTGCAGCACTACCTGTGTCTCCCAGTGCTGTAGTCACTCCAGCTCAGCAGGGCAGTGGAACAGCTGAGACAGAAGAAATGTTCCCTGAGGAAGGCAGAGTGTTTAGGAAAGATAACCCAAACATGGACATTTTGTACATTCTTTCAGTCCCCACTTCGGACTATTCAAAAGTAAATATAAATCAGACTTTTACAAAAATTAAGTATTAAACTTCAAATTCCTTCAGGGAAACGTATCTGTATACTTTGACTCACATTTACTGACTTGGCAACAATACAGCTATCATTTACTATGCGTCAGGCACTAAGTGCTTTACCATATTAATTCAATGAAACCTCACAGTCCATGAAGGAGGTGGTCTTATTATCGTCTCCATCATACAGGTGAGGAAAGAGTACAGGTGAAGAAAGACTTTAAGTAACTTGCCCAGTCACAAGGCTAGTAAGCATGGAGCAGAAATTGATTCCCAGCAGTCTGGCTCAATTCTGTGCCCCAAATTACATCATTACAATGAGAGCTACCTTCAGAAAACAAAAATAAATGTATTGCCCCTGCTTTCTCTAGATTCATGGAGTAAAATGTCCAGGTTTTCTCAAATCCGTCTCTCCATACACCTCCGTCAATCCTGACATTTGGCAATAATGCTAAGCAGGAAAAGAAGCTTTTTCCAAGGTATGTGAGTAAAACCTGTACTGCAATAAAAATTATATTAACTATTCAGGTTCCCTCTGTCTTCTAAGAGCACAGATAACTGCAAGTTTACCATACATGACGGAGAATTTCTCCTACTTCCCCTGTAAAATATTTTCAAAATATCTTACTCACTCAACTGATAAAAGGTGATAAACCTACCTAAAAGACTTTTGGTGAAGAGAAGCAAGTATCAGTTGTATTTTTCAGAGTGCAGAAAAGTTGTGTGATCAAAACAACAAAAACAAGATTATAATTCCAGTTTACTGATGGACTCGAAAAACATATGTTATAAAACAACTAAACAACTCAACTGTAGCTATGTTACATGTTTAAAATGAACTAATCATTCTAAAAATGTTTAAAGAATGGGAATGATAGCAGAAGAAAAATGTCACCATGAGAGAGTATAAAGATGAGTTAAAGGTTTTCTTCCTGCAAGATTCAATTTGTTTATTTAGTTGTAGCACTGCCCACCCACCACACCCCACAAAAAAAGCCACATTTATTTGAGGTCACTTTACCTCCTGCTATTTCCTTTGCAGTGAGTCTGCAAAGTTCTAATGCACGGTGCTGATTTTATTCATTGAACACAAAGCAATTGAGTGAAACATACAAGCAACTAAACCTTTGGCATCCTGTGAAACCACAAGAGAGCAAGATCTTTTTTCCCAGGTTCTAACATCTTTTTAAAGCTGTTTTTTCAAATAGCAGTATACCTAGAATGACTGCATGCTTGTCTAGAGTCACGTCCTCAGTACCAAAAGCCAGATCAATTGACTCTGAGACGGGAAATTAATCAAGACAAAAAATTTTAATGGACATCTTAACTTAAGCAGCTCTCATTTACTTATTCTTTCATTTAGCTAATTTCAATCTATAAACAAAATAAAAGCAGCAAACAGTTTTTCCTATGGAAACTCATTAACACAGCTTTCAGAGTTAAGCTTCAGCTTAGCCCAGAGATTCCCCTTAATCAATTATTTGTTGCTTTTAGAAAAGGTTGTGCAAAAACATTAGCTAAAACTGGTTAAAATAAAAGCACAGGGAAGGAACTTTTCTGAAAGATATTAAACATACTGTCAATTTATTTTAAATAGGACGGATTGGTAAAAATAAAAAGAATTTAAGTCAAAATTCATTGTTTAAGAACCTAACAATCATAAAGTCATATAAAGTAGTATGCAGTAAAATGTGGGAAAACTATAAAAATGTTAATTTTTATAGTAACACAGCAATTTAAAAAATGATTGCAAATGGCTGGGCATAGTGGCTCACGCCTATAATACCAGCACTTTGGGAGGCCGAGGTGGGCAGATCTCCTGAGGTCAGGAGTTCAAGACCAGCCTGGCCAACGTGGTGAAACCCCATCTCTACTAAAAATACAACAATTAGCTGGGTGTGGTGGCAGGTGCCTGTAATCCCAGCTACCTGGGAGGCTGAGGCAGGAGAATCACTTGAACCTGGGAAGCAGAGGTTGCAGTGAGCCAAGATCGGCCACTGCACTCCAGCCTAGACAACAGACCGAGACTCCATCTCAAAAAAAAAATTGCAAACAAGTAAACACATGACGCACGTCAATATTTTAAAATCTTATGTCTATACCATTCTTCCTTCCCCTAACATGACTAGTCAACAGCAAATTTTAGGTGCTCTCAGTAAATTTCCCTTGGTGAAATGGTGATGGGACAGGGAAGGGAACTAACTCTACAAGGATGGCACTCAAGTCCCTCATTCTTCATACTCACTTAAAAGAATGATCAAAAATTGTCAAAACTTCTGAAGTTCTTGTATAGGGGTTGGGGATTGGGGGCTACATTTGTTATTATCTTTGCCACGTCTTGTGTTTTGTGTTTGATCATCCAGGAGCAAGTGGGAGTGGGGAGAGCAAGGGAGCTGTTTACCTATTAAGACCACTTTAGCCTACCTATGACCACTTCTAGCCAGGTTGGATGGATCCTTCTTAATAAAGGAACTATCAGATTTGGCTCCCTTTCCACCATCCCTGGGGCTTGTTGCCGGCTAAAAATTCAGTCTCTAATTGAAAGTCTGATCCATTTCTGAAATTTTGCCTGTTCTGTGTTTTTATCACTAAATGCCCCCCTGCTTCCATTTAAGCTCACCCTTGTTTGAGTGAAGTGAAGACAACATTTGAAAATGTGTTTGGTTTTTTTGAACCCAATAACACATTTAAAAGGTATATTTAATCCAGATCTAGTTATTAGTGGCTTCTGGTATAATTCCTTGTACTGTAATCATATGACAATGATTAGTTCATTATAATTAACTACAATTGAACTTTGTTTAGTACTTTTACAATCCTATCTACCTAGCTATAATAAATCTATTGACTATATACTATTTAACAGTTACTATGCTAGACACTGCCTAAAACACAAAACACCACCAATAAAAGTGTTTGCCCCAAAAGAGATCACAATCTATCAAGACAAATATACCCAACCAAATAGGTGATAACTGCTATCAGGAAATATCAAATATGCTGGGCACAGTGGCTCACACCTGTAATCCTGGCACTTTGGGAGGCAGGGGCAGGTGGGTCACTTGGAATTTGAGACCAGCCTGGGCAGGAATTTGAGACCAGCCTGGGCAACATGGTGAAACCCCATCTCTACCAAAAATACAAAAAAAAAAAAAAGAACCCAGTGTGGTAGTGCGCACCTGTAGTCCCATCTACTTGGGAGGCTAAAGTAGGAGGATCACTTGAGTGCAGGAGGTTGAGACTGCAGTGAGCCGAGATAGCATCACTGCACTCCAGCCTGGGTGACAAAGTGAGGAGACTCTGTCTCAAAAAAAAAAAAAAAAAAAAAAAAAAAAAAAAAAAACCACAAAGAGGTATCAAATGCTATACAAACACATTCCATCTAGGAAGACACAGCTAGCAACCATTTCCTGCTTCACTTCCTTGATGTTTAATTTCTTTCTTCCTATGTTATATTTCCCACAAATAGTATTTTTTCCAAATTATTTACCTAAGAAAACCTTAATCATCCATCAAGTAATTCCTCTGTAATACGTATGTTATTGGCTAAATACAGCAATCCAGATCTATATCTATGTGTTAAAGTAGTTAAATCTAATTTATCTTGAACTTATTAGGGAAGTACATAACATCCATTGTTAAAATTTTATCAGCCATACCCATCAAGATTCCGGATTAAACGTTAAAAATAAATGAAATCACAAACAAGTGAGCAAGAGGCTATAAAAAATGACCATCAATCCAATCAAGACAAATGTGAATTTAAAAAATAAAAAGTAAAAGAATGACCACTAAGATCTTAAGAGGAAACATACAGAACTTATGGAAATAAAAAATATAACCTAATGGTAAAAACTCAATAGATGGACTAAAAAGCGTATCTCTTCAAACACTGCTAAGGAGAACTAAAGGACAGACTATAGTGAACATAACAATAGCTAGAGGAGACATTTAAAAGACAATACTATGAACAACTTTATGCAATAAATATGAAGCACAGACAAAATGGACATATGCCTAGAAAAATACAAACTTAAAATTGATTCAAGAATAATTAGAAGGCTGGGTGTAGTGGCTCACACCTGTAATGCCAACACTTTGGGAGGCTGAGATGAGAGGATCACTGAAGCCCAGGAGTTTGAGATCAACCTGGGCAACATAGTGAGACTTCGTCTCTACAAAAACAAAACAAAACAACAACAAAAAAACTAGGCCAAGCATAGTGGCATGTGCCTGTAGTCCCAACTGCTTGGAAGGCTAAGGTAGGAGGATTGCTTGAGTCTGGGAGGTGGATGGTGCAGTGAAGTGAGATCACACCACTGCACTCCGACCTGGATGGACAGAGCAAGACCCTGTCTCAAAAAAAAAAAAAAAAAAAAAAGGATAATTAGAAAGCCTGAACAGCACTATGACTAATAAAGGAAGAAAAAATAAACTTCCCCCTCTTCCCCCCACCGGCACACACACAAACTAGGTTTAAAAGTTGTAAAAGCAAGGTCTACCAAACTTTCAGGAAACGAGTAAATCCAGTATCACTCAAATTCTTCCAGAGAATAGAAAAGGAGGAAATACACCCCCAAGTCATTTTATGAGGCCAATATAATCTGGATACCAAAACCAGACAAGAACATTATTAAAAAATAAAAATTACAGGCCAATTTCACTAATAAACATACATGAAAAGAGTCCATATGCAAAATATTAACAAACAGAATCCAGAATCCAACAGTACATAAACAAAAATATACATTATGACCAATATATCCCAGAAATTCAGGAACAGAATATATTGACTTTTTTAAAATTATAAATATAATGCACCATATGAACAGACTAAAGAAAAACACAATTAGAGATACGGAAAAATGATAAGAAAATGTCACATTTGTCTTAAAAAAAAAAGTATAGCAAACAACATTTTTTACAGTGAAACTCATTAAAATCAAGAACAAGTGTGTATGTCTACTATTACCGTATTTATTCAACACTACATTGGAGGTCCTAGTTAATTTAATAAGCAAATAAAGTGGTATACAAATTTTTTAAGAATATATTTGATATGATTATCTGCACAGGAAACTATATACATAATAATGATTGGAATTAGAATTCAGAAAGGTATTTGGATATAAAAGTCTACACAGTCCCCTCAACCGGTCCAAAAAATAAACAAACAACAACAAAAAAATACCACTTCTGTATAAAGCTGTTAGAAAGCTTAAGTCAAATGAAAGACAAACCATTTACAACAGCAACAGCAAATACATGATATGCAGGACTAACTCTAGTAAAAATATATTCTAGACCTTTAGGGAAAGAAATAATTAAGCTTTAAACAAAGGCCAAAAAAAAAAAAAAAGGAAAACGTATATGAGTGCAAAAGCATTCTCTTCATGGATAGAATTGTCAAGGTATCAGTGCTCCCTTAACTGACCCAATTTAAATTTGTTTTAACGTTACTGGGTTTTTCATAGAATTTGACAAGCTGATCCTAAAATTTATAAGCAAGAAAATAGCCAAGAAATTGCTTATAAGTGTAAGAGTCATGAGAATTTTTTTGTTTTGCTCAATACCATTTTCCCAGCACCTAAAAAGTTCCTGGCACATAGCAGTTGTCTCCAACATATGTGCTGAATGAATTTTTGAATGAACACAGCAGGGAAACTTTTCCTACCCTCTAGGAAATTTAGAATGGAAATGACACAAGAATGAGAAAAAAAAAAGACAAATGGAACAAAACAGAAGGCCTAAAAACAAATCCACATGAATGAAATTTGATATATAAATAGAAGAGCACATCATAGGGGAAGCATAGAACAGTACTCAATAAATGATGCTGGGACAACTAGTTTATGCATGTGGACAAAAGCGAGATTGAGGGTAGGGATTATAAAGGGTTCATAAATCTCTAAGCACAGCCTGTATTATCTCTCACAAGATAGCCTCACAAGTTTTACATTAAGATGCTATTCTAATTGAGAAAATATATAGTACCTCACCTGGAATGGTAATGCACAATAATATAAACACTTACTGCATGTTAGCTATCATCGTATCTGAGCCCTCAAACTTACCCTGATGTAAATAAAGCCTTGCTTCACCACTTCCCAGCTTTGTAACATTGGAGAAGTTACTTGAATTCGCCTTGTCTTATCACAAAATGAGCCTGCACTAGCACTTACCTCAGCAAGAGTAACACTGGTGGGGGTTTCTTTTAATCCTTTTAGTTTTGGGGTTTTTGTTTGTTTTTGAGACAGTCTCGCTCTGTCGCCCACGGTGGAGTGCAGTGGCGCGATCTTGGCTCACTGCAAGCTCCGCCTCCCGGGTTCAGGCCATTCTGCTGCCTCAGCCTCCTGAGTACCTGGGACTACAGGCGCCCGCCACGGCGCCCGGCTTTTTGTATTTTTAGTAGAGACGGGGTTTCACCCTGTTAGCCAGAATGGTCTGATCTCCTGACCTCGTGATCCTCCCGCCTTGGCCTCCCAAAGTGCTGGGATCACAGGCGTGAGCTACCACGCCCGGCTTCCTTTCAATATTTTTATTTTAGAATGTCATTAAGTTTGTAGATTAACAATTAGAATTGACACTGTTAAGAAACTGAATCTTCAGATCTGAAAATATAGTATGCTTTTCTGTTTATTTAAGTCTTTGTCTTAAAAAAATTTAACAGTTTGCTTTAAAATTTTGTATGGAAGACTAAAAAAATTTAACACACATTTTTTAAGTGTGTAGAAGTACAGTCTTTTTGTATGCTATTCTAAAAGGGGTGTCTTCTTCCATTGTATCTTCTACTTGATTTGTAAAAATTCTAAGTATTACATCAAATACTGTCCAATTGTGGAATGGAGTAGAGGCTGGGGAATGAGCAGCAACTGATAGCATTTTGAAGGAGGATCAAGTCTGGAATCTCACTATGCTTCTCTCATCTCCTTCCTTGAATTTAAGATATTCTCTAAGAATATTACAGAAAAGCATTCAGCAAAACATGGACATGTACTGGAATCCCTTTGAGAGAACTTGGTTTTCTTTCTTGAATAGTGCTAAAAAGTGACCTCATTATCCCATAGCATGGAATCCAAAAATAGTAGTGAAGAAGGCTGCCACAGAATATGTGCAAATCTGAAAATCTCAGGGCATTTACCTAATGCTATATTTATTTTTCACAAAACCGCAAATAGTGACAGCTTAAAACAACAAGTAACTAGACTGTTATATAGCTTTTAAAATGCTGCTGCTATTGTGTAATTTTTAGCATTTTGTATATTGAATTTCTATGCTAGGAAGTATGCCACTGTTAACTATTTTACATGATGCCTAGATTTTATTTTAAATAAAAAGTTATCATACATATCAGATTAAACTCAACTACACAAATTGTTATACTAAAACATTTCAGGGAATATGTGCTTTCTAATGCTAATGAAGTTTTAGAAGAGACTGTAAATATACAAACATAAAATAACAAGTATCACCAATTCTGAAATTTGTTTAATAGGTAAAACAATTTTAACGAGTAAAAGTTCTATATCTTTATTCCAGCTGACTTGACAAAATTAAGAGTTCCAGTAAGAGCAAAATGTTGTCCTCTATTCGGGAGGAGGAGGGGACAGGGCACTGAGCAATCAAGCAGTTAAAACTCCTATGTCGTATCTTAAATCATTTATAACATCAAAAAGAAAGCAAACATTTCAATCCTATTAAGAATACAATTTTGCTATTCTGTTCTGCTGTGGAAAACTAAGTAGTCACTTGTTTAAAAACTAAGATGAAGCAGACATAGCATAAACCAATTAAACAAAATTAAAACAACAGTTTTAAGACATAATATGCATGCATGAATTTCTTGACAGATTATCATAGTTAAAATACCACCGAGTGTACTCACTTCAAGTGGTGTGTAAAAATAAAAATAGCTGAAGAGAGGATGGTCAAACCTCAAAACAAGTACTATAACCACCACCCAAAAATGCAAAATAAAGGAAGTTGTCTTCTTCAGAGTTAAGAGGAGGGGAAAAAATCTTACTACTTACACATTGGGAGGAAGTGGGGATGGAAAGAAAGAAAAACAATTCCATGCCCTTCCTAAATGTTTAAGAACAAATGCAATTTGCCATTACTAACACTAAAAAAGTAAAGTATTATGTCACCTTCAGAAGCATTTTATCAGTACCCACAAAATTGCCTTTTAATTTGCACTAGTAAACTTACATTGCCTGAGCGTCTTTCTCTACCCTCCCCTTCTCTTCACTTGATTTCATGTGAAAGTCAAGTTATTTGTATGACTGCTACCAGAATTTTAATAAAAATTGACACAACATAACCCAAACAATATAAATTTCCCCCTATTTAGCCAGCCTCTAAATGCTTTAGGGAAAAAGAAAAACGTGCAGTACATAATTTAATTAGGTTCCAACAACTCTTCACAGATTCATATATACTTCTCACCTGTAACAACTCAATAGAGAAAAAAAAAAATTCAAGGATGAAAAGGTTTTATTTACTTCTTTCCATACTGCAGGTAATGAGAATGGATGTTGTCTCTTAGAAGTCACAGGTCAAACATAGGAAAGTATGGAGGAAAAAATATGAAGAAGCCAAACTAAGACCAAATATAGCTGTGACAAAGTTAAATGGCTTCGTTAGAGAAAAAAAGTCTTGACAGGATTTTTTAAAAATAAAATCTACCACTGCAGTGCTTACAAAGTACATAAGGCTAACAGTAAAGAATGAGAAAAATGGCCAGGCGCAGTGGCTCATGCCTATAATTCCCGCACTTTGGGAGGCCGAGGCAGGTGGATCACCTGAGGTCAGGAGTTCGAGACCAGCCTGACCAACATGGAAAAACCCATCTCTACTAAAAATACAAAATTAGCCAGGTGTGGTGGCGCATGCCTGTAATCCCAGCTAATCGGGAGGCTGAGGCAGGAGAATCACTTAAACGCAGAAGGCGGAGGTTGCAGTGAGCCAAGATCGCACCATTTTACTCCACCCTGGGCAAGAAGAGCAAAACTCCATCTCAAAAAAAAAAAAAAAAAAAAAAGAGTGAGAAAAAATAATGTAGCGAATTTAGTCAAGCCAGGAAGACATGTGTAAAAACAATATCAAACATGGTAAAATTTATTTGGCAAGAGCCATAGTAAAATTTTAAAATCCATTAGGCAATAGTAAAAATAATATTTAGGCAACAAAAAAGTATAAATCAATGTAAAAGCTTAGAAACACTAGAAGAAAAACAGCTATAGTATGTAAAGTAGTAAAAAATACATAAATGGCACAAAGTAATGACTAAAATTAATGCAGATGCGATACGCATACACCAATTTTTTTTTTTTTTTCAACAAGAGTTTCGCTCTTGTTGCCCAGGCTGGAGTGCAATGGCATGACCTCTGCTCACCGCAACCTCCACCTTCTGGGTTCAAGCAATTCTCCTGTCTCAGCCTCCCGAGTAGCTGGGATTAGAGGCATGTGCCACTATGCCCAGCTAACTTTGTATTTTTAGTAGAGACAGGGTTTCTCCATGTTGGTCAGGCTGGTCTCCAACTGCCGACCTCAGGTGATCCGCCAGCCTCGGCCTCCCAAAGTGCTGGGATTACAAGTGTGAGCAACTGTGCCCAGCACATACACCAAATTTTATATATGTGTGTATATGTATACACACATACATATATATGTATATGTATACACACATACATATATATGTATATGTATACACACACATATATATATTTTTTTTTGAGATGGAGTTTCACTCTTGTTGTCCAGGCTGGAGTCCAATGGCGCGATCTCAGCTCACTGCAACCTCCCTTCGCCTCCCAGGTTCAAGCGATTCTCCTGCCTCAGCCTCCCAAGTAGCTGGGATTATAGGCATGAGCCCCCACGCCCAGCTAATTTTGTATTTTTAGTAAAGACGGGGCTTCACCATGTTGGTCAGGCTGGTCTCAAACTCCTGACTTCAAGTGATCCACCCGCCTCGGCTTCCCAAAGTGCTAAGATTACAGGCACAAGCCACCACGTGGGGTCAAAATTATATATTTTAAAGCAGAGATAGATCGAACACAAAATGAATTAAGTTAGGCTTTTAGACCCCTCGCGTACACAGATACCTTTTCTTATTCTAAACAAATATTCACACGTGCATAATCTTGTATTTTCTTTCCTAAAAGAGGGTCCTCAAAATTATATAAGCTGTAGGCCCCCTCAACACCTGGATCTGATTCCTGCAGTAAACAGCAAAAACATACCTTTACTAATGTCTAAAACTTGCAAATTTCTGGCCATGATGCCAAAAGTAAAATAGAACAAAAAAGCAGAAATCAACAAAGACTTAAATTTTAAATATATACTAAAAATTCACATGATGAAAGGACACATTTTAAATTAGGAAATTAAAAACAGGGCCAGGCACAGTGGCTCACGCCTGTAATCCCCACACTTCAGGAGGCCAAGGTGAGACAGTCACCTGAGCCCAGGAGTTTGAGGTCAGCCTGAGCAACATAGTGAGACTTCATCTCTATAAATAAAAATAAAAATAAAAATAAATTAGCCAGGCGTGGTGACACATGCTTGTAGTCCTAGCTCTTCAAGGGGCTGAAGCAGATGGATTGCTTCAGCCTAAGAGTTCGAGCCTATAGTAAGCTATGATTGTGCCACTGCACCCCAGCCTGGGCCACAGAGTAAGACCCTATCTCTTAAAAGAGAAACAATCAAAAAGAAAATTAACAAATATCCATATGACTCAATGTAGTACTCACGGTGTAATGTGAATGTGTTCATTAAAAGATGGAAAAACACAGCAATGAATTCTAAGATTTTAGAAAACAAACCCAAAGGAAAACAGAACAAAATAATTTAAGGAAAAATACAAGGATCTATTCATTGGTAGTCCTGATAATTTAAGAACTGCTTCCTGGCCAGGCTCAGCGGCTTATATCTTGTAATCCCAGCACTTTGGGAGGTCCAATCTAAACAAAAAATTTAAAAATTAGCCGGGCATGGTGGCACACGCCTGTAGTCCCAGCTACTCAGGAGGCCGAGGTAGGAAGATCCCTTCGGCCTGGGAGGTCGAGGCTGCAGTGAGCCATGATTGTGCTACTGCACTCCAGTCTGGAGGACAGAGTGAGACCCTGTTTCAATTAAAAAACAAAAAACTGGTTCCTTGGGGTTAGGGAACACCATACTCAGAAACTTAAATGAGTACCACTGATGAGGGATGTCTTAATCATTTCAGATTCCCTGAAAAAGCAGAGGCATTATGATGACATGTAGTTAACACTAAAAAAAAAAAAAAAAAATTTCAGATGATACAAATATTCGAATAAAAAAGGCTGTAACAAAAATAAGATACTTTTAACCACAGCTATAAGTTGAGAAATTTAATTAAGGCAATGTTTTCACACCAAATTTTTAAGAAGAAAAATGTATTTAGACATAAAGCTTACATTTCAAGAGACAGAAAACTGAATTAACAGGATGAAATAGACAAAACTGTTTATCAACAATAGGAGTAACTATAGTTAATAACACTGGTAAATTTCATTTGTTTTTTGTTTGTTTGTTTTAGAGACAGTCCACTGTTGCTCAGGGTGGTGTGCACTGGCGTGATCATACTTCACTGCAGCCTCAAACTGCTGGGCTCAAGCAATCCTGCTGCCTCAGACTTCTAAAGTGCTGGGATTACAGGCATGAGCCCCTGCGCCTGACCCTAAATCCAGATTTTTAAAGAACATAAAATTTAAAGCCCTGGGAGAATATGAAGATGAACATACTACTCAATTCATCTTTCAAGTCAAATATATTGTTGGTAAGTTTCTGTGAACCCAGAAACTGGAAACAAGAAACACAATACCCACACAACTTAATAAAATAAACAAGAAACTGGGGTAAAATGATGGTGTATAAAATCCCTCAGTGTACTAAGTAAATATATTCTAATGATTTAACCTACCACAGTAATGGCTTAACAAAAACAAACAGGATCCATTTCTACAGATATCAAAACAGCATCTGGTAAAATTACATTGTGAATAACATTAAAGGAAAACACTAATAGGATACTTACATAACTTATCTAAAACATTTTAAAACCATTGTACATGATGTAGAAAAAAATAGTTAACAAAACAAGGTTATCTACTGTGTTCATTTTGTTTGAACTATTTTGTTATAAGGTTCTGGCCTGGGCATGGTGGCGCACACCTATAGTCCCAGCTATTCAGGAGACTGGCGGGAGGATCACTTGAGCCCAGAAGTTCAAGTCCAGCCTAGGCAACACGGGGAGATCCCCAACTCTTAAAAAAATAAAAATAAAAATAAAAAAGTTCTGGCAAGTCTACTACAGAAAGAGGATGTAAGTATTAAAAGGGAAGGAACAAATGAAAAGGCAAGATATGGACTGGAAGAAACTATCTGCAATACACAGGTGACAAAGGATTTGTGTTCCAAATATATTAAGAAACTTTACAACTCAGTAACACAAAGCAATCCAATTTTTAAGAGACAAAAGACACACAGACACATAAAAGCAGCTATACAAATGGCCAATAGGCACATAAAAAGATGCTGAATATCATTAGTCATCAAGGAAAAGCTATTTAAAACCACGCTGAGATACCACAGCACAGCCACTAGATTGGCTAAAATACCCAGTATTGGTAAAGACCCAGAGTAACTGGAATTTCCATACCCAGTAGCTGGGAATGTAAAATGGTACAACCATTTTATAAGAAACCACCTGTTAAACATCCACTTACCATACGACCCAATAATCACAACTTGGTATTTATCCAAGCAATATGAAAATGTAAGTCCAAAAAATGACTTGTACATCAATGTCTGGGGCAGCTTTATTCACAGTTAATGAACATTGGAAACAACCCAAAGGTTCTATCAATAAGCAGACAAATTGTGGTACATCATACAATGAAATACTACCAAACAATAAAAAAGAACAAACTACTAGCCAGGCGTGGTGGCGTGTGCCTGTAGTCCCAGCTACTTGGGAGGCTGCGGCAGGAGGACCACTTGAGCCTGGGAAGGTTGAGGCTACAGTGAGCCATGATGGCACCACTGCACTCAAGCCTCAGCAACAGAGTGAGACCTTGTCTCAAAAATTGTAATAATAATAATAAAATAAAGAACTATAGAAACAAGCAATATCATAGATGAATGTCAAAATCATCATGCCAAGCAAAAACATCCCAGACACAAAAGACTACATACTGTAAATTTCTATTATAAAGTCTAGAAACAGGCAAAACTGAACAATGGGAATAAAAAGAAGGGAGACAAGGCACCTTCTTGGAGAGACAGAAATGTCCTATATTATGCTTGTAATGATGGTTACACGAGTGTGTATGTTTTTCAAAACTCACATGCCAATACACTAAAAAAGGTACACTTTAACATATGTGGTTACTACTAATAATAATGTAAATAAGAATGGGAAGTAAACAGGAAGCTTTTACTTTTTAATTGACAAGCCTCTGTATTGCTTGCATCTTTACATATCACATGGTTAAAATGTTACATTTTTAATGACTCACAAATATTTCACTCAGTTTTTCAACCAACTAAAAAAAATCACACACATTATCACTGGAGCAAAACAGAAAGCCAAGAAACAGACTCCTTATAAAAGAAGATACAATACATAAGAAAATCTGAAAATAGAAAATAGAAGAATTACAAATCAGATCTTTAAAAAAAAGTTCTTTTTTTATTATTATACTTTAAGTTTTAGGGTAAAAATATGATCTTTTCTAAGCTTTGAGTGACAGAGAAAATCTTGAGTTGTACTCTACTGTGTGTGTTTCACCTCACAATAGAGAAACTAACTTAAGTAAATATAAAATATCCAGAGGCTTTTCCAAGTAAACTAACAGATAATGGGCAAAGACATGAACAAATCATACAAGGAAAAAAATGCAACAGTAAAAATAAGAATCAGACTTCCCTGGAAACAATAACAATACAAACCAAAAAATGTGTAAATATCATTTTATATCAATTAGCAAATTAATTTACAACTTTTTTCTAATTATAAAATAATTAGACCATTGTAAAAACTTTATGAAAGTATAAAGAAAAACATAACATTTGGGTCAATTTCTATTTCTTCCCATTGTTTTATCTATTTTAAAGATTAAAAAATAACACAAAAAGTATTTTTTCTTCAGGTAAATCATAGTATAAGCAACTTCTTATGTCATCATATATATTTCTTTTTTTTTTTTTTTTTTTTTTTGAGATGGAGTCTCGCTCTGTCGCCCAGGCTGGAGTTCAGTGGCGCAATCTCGGCTCACTGCAAGCTCCGCCTCCCGGGTTCACGCCATTCTCCTGCCTCAGCCTCTCCGAGTAGCTGGGACTTGTAACAGGCGCCCGCCACCACGCCCGGCTAACTTTTTGTATTTTTAGTAGAGACGGGGTTTCACCGTGGTCTCGATCTCCTGACCTCGTGATCCGCCCGCCTCGGCCTCCCAAAGTGCTGGGATTATAAGCGTGAGCCACCGCGCCCGGCATATATATTTCTTAAATAATTTTTATAAGCTACACTGATCTGCTTTAAGTCCACTAGAAAAAAGAGTTATATTTAACCATTGGTCTATTTAAGACAATTCTAGTATATCACTATTATAAGTCATGTCATGATAAATATCACTGTAGATAGATATTTATGGTTCTTATCTCTGGAGGTGTATTTATCAAGTCAAAGGAAAAGGCGAGGCTATTGATAAATAACACTAAACTATACTCTAGAAAACTACACCAATTATATCCCCTTAAGATTAAAAACTCAAGTTTTAAAAATTCCTTTTCCTTATAAACATATTGCATGTTCAATAAAGAAAATCCAGACACAGAAAAAACCAAAAATAATTAAAATCATCCATAATTCCACCATCTAGGGATGCCCACTCTTAGCTTGTGTCCTATTTTCCTATGCATATATAATTAAATCTATGCTGTACTGTGAATTTCATTTTATAATCTGTTTTCATTTTATAATCTGTTTTCCCCACCCCCACCCTGCCTTTTTTTTTTTTTTTTTTGAGACGGGGTCTCTGTCGCCCAGGCTGGAGTGCAGTGGCAGTGATCACAGCTCACTGCAACCTCGACTTCCCTAGGCTCAGGTGATCCTTTAACCTCTGTTTCTCAAGTAGCTGCAACCACAGGCACGTGCCAGCATGCCCGGCTAAATTTTTTAGAGACAGGTTTTCGCCATGTTGCCCAGGCTGGTCTCGCACCCCTGGACTCAAGCAATCCACCTGCCTCCACAAAGTGCTGGAATTGCAGGTGTCAGCCATCTCACACAGCCCCGCCCTTACTTTTAATGAGCATTTCCTGCTTACCAGTCTTTTAAAAGTAATTTTAATGACATGGACCATTATTTAATCCATCTTCATTACTGACCACATAGGCGATTTCTAATTTTTTTAGATTACGTAACAGTCAAATTGTTGCACATATAGCAAATTACTTCATCAGAAAAAGTTACCTGGAAAATAACTACTGGGTCAAAATTTATGAAATTTAAGATTTAATTCAGCTTGTTGATTTCCAATCTCAATAGCAGCATGAGAGTGCCCATTTCCCATCACTTTATCTATAACCGGTAGTCTGTTATTAATCTGTGTCAATTTGATAATTTAAAAATGGTTTATTGTTTTAATTTGTCCTGGTTTTTTTTTCCTATTCAGTGAGACCTAACAATTTAAAATGTTTACTGATTTGTTTTTCAGCTGCTCACCTTGCTGTCATTTTAAGATATGAGAATTATTTGTATCATCAGCAAATTTATTTTTAAAATGCAGTTCTTGTTGTTGATCATATCCATTAAGTTATATATATAATTCTGATATATCCATAATGTAACCTATTCAATTACTGATGGAGGGTAAAACTTTTTTGAAAAGCATCCATACATACACACACACATACACAATGGATTAGTCTGTCTCCCATATCAAAGAAAATTATCTAGCTGGGACTCCCATCACGTTCTTCCTTGTTTCTAAAAACTCTCCTGCATCCATAAACATAGCCATATAAATATCCTTCCCACCCTTCTAGAGAGTGTTAAAAAAAAAAAAAAAAAGTATATTATTCTGCCCATCTTTTATCCTTCAGTTAGAAATCAAATCTCCTCCAACCTTCTCAAAGGTCCTTGCCATCGACAACTGTCCCTCCTCCAACATCTTCCCTATTGTACTAGCTTTTTCCTCAGCATATAAACAAGACACCTTCTTTTTCTAAAAACACTCACATGCACCACTGCACTACCACCGCCCCAGCCCCAACCTCTGCTCTTACCTTCCTTCTTTCTCCTCCATCAACATTTTTCTTGACTGCCCATCCAGTGGTCTGGCTTCTAGTCCTACACTGTTCTCTGTGACCTGTTCATTGCTGAATCCAAACTTACAATTTTCACCGTCAGATTATTCACCAATCTAAGACATGTGACCCTGCTGAACACTCAAAGTCACTCCTGAAACTGTCTTCTCTTGGTTTCTGTAATACCTAACATGATTTGTGTCTCTAGTTCTCCAGTGGGTTCTGTTCAGTCATCTTGTTCCTTTTCTTCTTCCAGAGTCCCTTTCAATGGCAGGCTTCCAGAGTCCCACCTTGAGCCAGCAGACCTCCTTAATATGAATGATCCTCATCTACACCAACTAGCTTCAAAAATCCTTACTTTACATTCC
Source organism: Hylobates moloch (assembly GCF_009828535.3). Classification (NCBI taxonomy): domain Eukaryota; kingdom Metazoa; phylum Chordata; class Mammalia; order Primates; family Hylobatidae; genus Hylobates; species Hylobates moloch. The sequence goes on along the minus strand of NW_026652286.1, from coordinate 33,354,546 downwards.
CAAATCCATCTCTGCACCTAAATCTCTCACCAACACTTCTCTTCTGATCATAAAAAGGGATATATACCTTCCTATGGCAGCCCCTGAAGCATCTCAAACTCAACAGGTTCAGAACTGAACTCATCATAAATTAAGGTGAATGACAAAATGACTTGCAATTTGAATGAGGCATAAAAATATCAATCTATTTTTTGAGCTAGCAGAGAAATAAAAATAGAAACAAAATCAAAACTTCAGAAGAAAACATCAATTACATTACTTAATAAACCAAAAAGCCCTTAAAATAACTTTTTCTTCTGAAAAGATAGAGTAGACATACTTTTCCCTATTTCTCCTGCTAAAAACTAAAAATCCTTGACAAACATAAGACTCTGAAAGTTGGAGGGAAGGCATATAGACCAACGCTTTGGAATCCAAGAAACCAACACTGTGGTGAGTTTCCTGGGTTTTCTTTTTACAACATATATCCTGGAGTTGGAGCTGAAAAAGCCAGCAACATGGAAATGCCAACAGGCACAGACAAAAAAAGCCCTAGCAAAAGAATGCTCTCTCTAGCTAAAGGACCAGGAACAGGACGTCCCAGCAAGACAGAAAACTTTTAGATGACAACTGCTCTACTCCCACCAGACACCAAAGAAAAAACCTCTGCCCACACCAGGGAAGGTCAAGTGGGGATCCTAGAATCCCACACTCAAAAGGCTGTAAAGAGGCACCCCAACACCCCACTGCAATGGTGTCAGGGAAGACCAAGTGGGGAGCTAAGACTTTCATCCCAACTGGCCAGTATGAACCTCCTTCTCCCAGCAGTGTCAATGGACTTCCATCCCCACCAGGCAGTAACAAGGAGTGTCCCCACACTTTGGACTTAATGGAAGCTGAGTAGGGAATCTAGACACCTGCCTCTACCTCACAGTAACCAGGCAGCACTTCCCTTTCTCCTGCCAGAGTGGTATCCAAAAAAGCCAGCTAACCCAGTCTAAAGAAAATAGACAGCCACACAACAAAATATGAAAATGTGCAGATTTCAAAAGAAAAACCCAAGGAACAGGAAGATCCCAAACCAAATGACAAAAAGACAATTGATAGACACCAAGATCGAGATAACAAAGATGTCAGAATTATCTGGCAAACATATTAAGGCAGTCTCCATAAAAATGTTTCAACAGCTTGAAACAAATGAAAAAAAAAAGTCTCAGCAAAGAAATGAAAGTCTCAGTAAAGACACAGAAGTATAAAGGAACAAATGGGAGCTTAAAACTAAAAAATACAATAATCAAAATAAAGAGCTCAGTGGACGGTCTTAACAGCAAAATGGAATGGACAGAAGAATCAACAAACTAGAATGCACAACAGTAGAAACTACCAAATCTGAAAAACAGAAAACACACTGAAGAAAATAAACAGAGCCTCAAGAGCCTTTGGGAATGTTACAAAAGATCTAAATTCCATGTTATCAGAGGATCACAATGAGAAGACAAGGAGAATAGAGCTGAAAAAGTACATGAAATAACAGCTGAAAACTTCCCAAATGTGGTAAGACATAAACCTACACATTCAGGAAGTTGAATAAACCCCGAAGAGGAAAAACCCAATGAAATCTACACCGAGACGCATCATAATTAAACTTCTAAAAACAAAAGACAAAAAAATATTGAAAGCAGCCTAGGAAAAACATCTTACCTACAGGAGAAAAACAGCAGATTTCTCATCAGAAACCATGGGGATCAGAAGAAGTGGCACAGTATCTTTCAGGTGCTGATGGAAGAAAACTACAGTACCTTGCTTATCCCCAGTTTCACTTTCCTTGGTTTTAGTTACCCACAGTCAACCACAGTTCAAAAATATTAAATGGAAAATTTCAGAAATAAAGTTTTAAATTGTTTACCATTCTGAGTAGCCTGATGAAATCTCACACCATCTCACCCAGGACAATGAATCATCCCTTTGTCCAGAGTATCCACACCGTATATGCTACTCACCCGTTAGTCATCAGCACTGACACTGTCTGCTCTGAACATTCAACTGTTGACATTATCATGCCTCAACAAGCCACATCATCATGCCTCAACGATCCAGGATCATCTAAAGCAGATGATTCTGACCATACATCAGAAGGTCAATAGTAACAATGCAATATCACAATGCCTACATCATTTACCTCACTGCATCTCATCAAGTAGGCATTATCTCATATCATCATAAGAATACAGAACAAAAAGATATTTTGAGAAATACCACATTCAGATAACTTCTATTGTAATATATGGTTGTAATTTTTCTATTTTATTAATAATCTAATCTCTTACTCTGCCTAATTTATAAATTAAACTTTATCGTAGGTATCTATCTCCTTATTGGAAAAACAGAATATGTAGGGTTCAGTACTATTCACAGTTTCAGGCATCTGGTAGGGTTGAAATATATAGCCCTTGCAGGTAAGGGGGGACTACTGTATTAACTCAGAATCGTATATACAGTAAATTTTTAAAAAATTGTTCTGGGATGAAGGAGAAATCAAGACCTTCTCAGATAAGGAAAATGAAAGAGAATGTATTGCCAGAAAGGCCACCCTAAAAGAACGGCTAAAGAAAGTTCCTTAAACAGTAAAAGGAACCTTGAAACATCATAAAGGAAAAAACATGGTTAGCAAAAATATGGACAAACTCCATAGCTCTCCTTCTCGAGTTTTCTGTAGTATGCTTGACAGTTAAAAAAAAAAATGTTAATACTGTAAAATGTATATGGTGAGAATATTTAAAAGTTATATTATAGACAGGAAAATAAAGAGACATAAAGGTTTCCATACTGTATTCAAACTGGCAAAATGACAATATCAGTAGGTTGCAATAAATTATACATAAATAATGTAATACCTAGAGTACCCACATAAAAAGCTAAAATCCTGTAAGGGTAAGTACTATTATCATCCCCATTATATTGATGAGGAAATTAAGGCTCAGAGTTGCATAAGGACACAGATACTAGTAACTACAGGCTGAGTATCCCTTATCTGAAATACTTGGGACTAGAAGTGTTTCAGATCTGAAATTATTTTGGATTTTGGAATATCTGCATATACCTGAGTTATCTTGGCGATGGGACCCAAGTCTAAACATGAGATTTATTTATGTTTCTATACACTTTTTACACATATCTAAAAGGTAGCTTGACACATATTTTTAATAATTTTGTTCATGAAACAAAGTTTGTGTACTTTGTTTCAAGGTCAAGAGCAAAATTGAGGTCAAGTTTTAAATTTTCCACTTGTGGCATCATATCATGACTCAAAAAGTTTCAGATTTTGGAGCGTTCTGGATTTCAGATTTTTGAATTAGGAATGCACAACATATGAAGATGAGACTCAATCCTGAAGTCAAATGGCTCCAAATCCTAATTTTTTTTTAAACCACATTAAAAAGGGGTTTTGGGGATTTAAAGCTCAGAGTTACAGAAGGACACAGACACTACAAAACAGTGAATATGGGACTCAATCCCAAATTCTGATTTTTTTTTTCCACCACAATATAAAGAGGTTCTTGGGATTTAAAACTTCAAAACACGATGGGGAAATGGTTTTTCACTAACTTCTGTTAAACCAAACTTACGTGACGCCATCTGTTTGGACTGAGCTTCTGTACTAGGCCCAACAGACCAAACCAAAATGAAGTTACCCATGCTGAATCCACACCACCAAGCCATTTATCTGACCTTCTAGAAATCAGGAGAATGAGAGCTAACAGCCAAATACCCAAACAGGCCAGTTTTAGCTGGCACAATAAGGAAGTCCCATCCGCCTTAACCTTTACAAGGAAAATAACTTTAAAAAGATCAAATGGCCCGGGCTCAGCGGCCCACGCCTGTAATCCCAGTACTTTGGGAAGCCAAGGTGGGAAGAATCACTTAAGGCCAGTAGTTCGAGACCAGCCTGGGCAACACAATGAGACTGTCTCTACCAAAAAAAAAAAAAAAAAGGAAAAGAAAAAATCAATAATAAAACATAAAAAGACCAATCCATTTTTTGTTTTGTTTTTGCTTTCTTCAGCCCTTTTCTGTCTATAAAGCCAAACTTCTGTGCTCAGTTCATCAGAACAGTCATTCTATTTTATAAAATGAGATGTTGCCAGATTCTAGGATCAAAAAGCCAATTAGATCTTTCAACTAAATTTGTTGTAATTTTGTTTTCTGATACCTCCAACTGAAACTTAGCACTTCCTCTGTAAAGCACTCTAGCAATACCTGCTGATTGTCAACAACAGACATCAGATATTTTCATGTAATAGCTACTGCAGGTAAGTCAGAATAGCATTTACACTACTAAAGTTAAAAAGAAAGAAAGAAAATAGAAAGTTAAAGTTAAAAAAGAAAGTTATTAAAGCTAAGAATTTTTTTAAAAAGTTAAAAGAATTTTGCTTCTAACATTTTGATATTTGAATTTAAATGTATTGGTTCCCCTTATAATCATATACATTTTATTTTATACATTTAAAAATAGTATTCTGGCTGGGAGCAGTGGCTCATGCCTGTAATCCCACCACCTTGGGAGGCTGAGGTGGGCAGATGGCTTGAGCTCAGGAGTTCGAGACCAGCCTGGGCAACATGGAGAGACCTCATCCAAATACCGGGGTGTGGTGGTGCAGGCCATGGTCCCGCTAGTTTCCGGAGGTTGGAGGTGGGAGTTTTGTTGTGCCAGGTGGGGTTGTGGGAGTTGCAGTGAGCCGAGGTCAACACATACATCCAGAGTCTGTCCCTCTGTCTCCCAGGCTGGAGTGTAGTGGCGTGACCTCGGCTCACTGCAACCTTCGCCTCCAAAGTTCAAGCGATTTCTGCCCAGCCTCCTGAGTAGCTGGGATTACAGGCGCACCCCACCACGCCCAGCTAATTTTTTGTATTTTTTTAAGCAGAAATGGGGTTTTGCCATGCAGGCCAGGACGGTCTCAAACTCCTGACCCCAAGTGATTTGGCCGCCTCGGCCTCCCAAAGTGCTGGAATTAACAGGAGTGAGCCACCGCACTCAGCCAAAAAAAAGTATTCTGAGAATCCCACAGGCTTTACCAAACTACCAAGAGCCCTTTACACAAAAAGTTTAAGAATCCCTACATTAAGAACCATTTCCAATTTATTAAAAAGTCTTAACAGACCACAGCTTCTACCTGTCACTGGAATGAGAAGAATGGCTCTGCTAGAAGACACCGAAAGAAAAATACCTACAAAACTAAACCATGCTAGAAGCAAACGCTTTTTCAACTTCTCAGAAATCAATACCGTAAGAGTTAGACCCTTAGTTCAGTAAAAATCTATCCACAATCATCAAAGGATCCCCAATTTACACCATGAGTTCATTCCTAGGTAATTCCCAAAAAGGATATAATCCAAACCTCTAAACTCAAGAACAAGAGCACTTATTCCACCTTCCCCAACCTTCCACCTCTTACCTACCCCTACCCATTTCCTCTTAAACATTATAATCTATAAATCTAAAGATGAAGAGTTCCTTTCTTGAGGAAATTAGCAACATTCAAATGTATATACTTTCACATTCTTGTTCCAAGAACACAGAATTCCTTTTCTCTCTCCCATCCCACCTCTCTCAAAAGCATAAGTACCCAAATCGGGCGAAGCCTTTAAGATGAACAATGACCACAGCATTTTTTCTAATCCCATGATGAAAATAAGATTCCTGTCATACACAAGGCCACCAAAAGAGTGGCAGAACATTTTTTAAACAAATAATCCTATCCCTCCCCCTAAAAATTCAACTCTTGATGAAAATCTTCTCAGTCCAAAAGTAATCCCTTTTCTAAAGGAATAAATTTCATGAGCAAAAAAAGTCAACAGCATAGCACAGAGCACAGGTCTAGTATGATACTCCAGGTTTTCTTTCAATCGTTAAACCTACCTCAAACTACATTATGTGGGCATTTGTTTTGTATACCTACAAATAGTGTTATGAATGGTGCTGAGAAAAGTTAAAGGCATTTCTGTATATAGGAAACTAAAGGCAACATTAATCATCAGTTCCTGTAACTACCAAGACAAAAATCAGATACTGTGCTTTGGAGAAATCTTCAGAAACCATGTATAGTAATTTTTAAAGCAAATCATAACACACACATTCACATACAAGTTTTATCCACAAATTCAAATATGAATTTCTTACTGTAATAAGAATGTACTCAAGTTTTATTTGTTGTTTGAGAAGACAAGGACCAAAAAAAAATAAAAATAAAAATAGTTTCCTACTCTGAAGGAAAACCCCTGAAGAAAACACTTGTGTCTTGTCAAACAAGTCATGATACCTTTAACACCAAATTAACAGCGAAAAATTTCCATTTGACTACACAGTTAAGTCAGAGTACATTCTCCATTCTTAATTAACTATAAAATGCCTCAGAAAATGTTATGAAAAAATATAAATACGCATACTCACCTCCCAACTTAGGAAACATTTGTAATATGATTGAAGACTCTTGCATGCCTCCTCAGTAATATTCCCCTCTCTCCTCCCCCAACACCAAGAGGTAATCAATATCCTGAATTTGGTATTTGTCATTCTCATGCATTTATATAACATTACTAATCATATAATAGTATTCCTAAACTACGTTTTGGAGGGGACACCACTGCAAATCTTCAGCTCTATACTAGCTTTTATCAGTAGCCATCAATTGCAGTTTTAATAGAAATACAAATACATCAAGTGTGCTTTTGGGTGAAACCTCACTCTTCCCTCTCCTCCTACCCCACTGCTCCTCCCAGATTCAAATTGTTAACATAGTCACATGACCAAGAACTTCAGAAAGAATATCTATCACTCTTTTCAGCTCCCCTCTAGTAAGTGTTGGCACTTTTATTCCAACTTAACATTAATAGTTCTGTAGTGAGAAGAGGATCATATTTAGAAATACAAAAATCAACTTAAATCCCAGCTTTGCTTTTTACTTGCTACAGGACCTTGGGCAAATCCCTTCTTCCCAAGCCTGCATTTCCTCATCTGTAGAATGGAAATAATGACCATGACGATGCTGTGCTGCCTTCCAATCATAAAGGGTTGTAACTGGTAGAAAATGAAATAGTCATAAGTACTTCAATGTATTTTTCATAGGTACCTGCTCCTAATTAAAAAACAAAACTTGAAACCCTTAGTAATATAATTCAGTTACTGCATTGGATAGGAAAATGAAGTCCAACCAACCAACCAGCTTATCAAAAATACAAACCAAAGTTCATCAATACGGGTTCTATACAAGCTATAGAACACGATATTATAGCTTTTCATTTCATAATTCTATTGAAATTAATGCAAACTCAAGGTTAATATTAAGAAAATAAAAGATGCCTAGTTTCATTATCTAGATACTAGCTACTTATTTGGGGGACATGATTAATGTATGGTGCCTTTTTCAATGTTAATCACTTAACTTGTCTCATATACATATTTCACAACTGCAACTTTAATTTTCAAAGAATTAAAAATATGACAAGACTGAAATCTATTACACATAATTCATTTTGGCATTACTCTCAGTAAACAGCTATTGATAGGAGTAAAAATGAAGAAAAGTCACTAATTACTAGATCCATTTTAAGTAATAAAGTATAGAATATTACAAGAGGTTCTGTTTTTAAAAGAAAAGGAATGTGGGGTATTTTGTGACAGGCCAGTAAGACAGCTGGAACAAAGCTGTTTGAGCAACAGCTGTGCACCATGTACTGTTCATCTAAAACCACAAACTAAAGTAACTCATGTCAGACAACTTCATTGGATAATCAGCTCAGCCAATGGCTTCTTTCTGAAACTCTCACTACAAAGAAATATACACTAAATATATACTTTGCAATGATTTGAGGAAGGAAACAAAATAAACCCAATTGTCTCTAAATATAAAATTAAAAACTAAAAATTACAAACTAATAGTAAAACAGAAGACAAAGTTTTCCATACTATTTTCACACCTCTTAGGCTTCATAATAGTAAGGAAATAATCCAAAAACTCAAAACTAAAATTTGAATTACTAATATGCAACCTCACCATTCCTACTCCATTCTTAACTTTCAAATGAATGAAAGTGCTTTGTCATAAAACATCTCGCAGTGGTTATCAGAAATTTTTCACATTAAGTCACTTGGTAATTTTAAAGTAGTTCCCTGTAGGCCAGGCGTGGTGGCTCACGTTAGTAATCCCAGCACTTTGGGTGGCCGAGGCAAGCGGGCGGATCGCTTGAGCTCAGCCTGAGTTTGAGAACAGCCTGGACAGCATGGCGAAACCCCATCTCTACCAAAAAAATACAAAAATTAGTGGGGCATGATGGTGCACACCTGTAGTCCCAGCTACTTCCGGGGCTGAGGTGGAAGGATCGCCTCTACCCAGCAGAAGGAGGTAGCAGTGAGCCGAGATCGCGCCAATGCACTCCAGCCTGGGTGACAGAGTGAGACCCTGTCTCAAAAATTAATAAGTAAATAAAATAAAACGAAACAAAAATAAAGTAGTTCCCTGTAATCCCAGCACTTCGGGAGGCCAAGGTGGGCAAATCACTTGAGTCCAGGAGTTCCAGACCAGCCTGGGCAACAAGGCGAAACCCCTATCTTTACAAAAAAAATACAAAAATTGGCCGGGCATGGTGGCGCACGCCTGTACTCCCAGTTACTGGAGAGGCTGAGGTAGGAGAATCACTTAAGCCGGGGACATCAAGGCTGCAGTGAGCCATGATTGTGCCATTGCACTCAAGCCTGGGAGACCCTGTCTCAAACAAAATAATTTTTTAAAAAATTTTTAAGTAGTTCACTTAAACCAACTTGTTGGCACGGAAATTCCATGCCATTATCTGAAAATAATAATTCATGTAGTACTCAAGCTACTACAATCACTAATTTAAACATCTGCAACTCGTCATTAAATTATCAGACTTAACTTTTGTTTCACATTTCCACTTTTTTATTCCAAAAACTCACAAACCTCTCTCTAACCTTAAATTCACTCCTTCCTCAAGTTAAGTAAAATGTATGCCTCTGTGTATCTGCACACAAGCCTACTTGCATGGGGCAAATTTCCCTTAGTTGACACATCTTAATTTTAGAGGCAAAAAGGACAAAATTACAAATTTAATAGCCACATATCTTTTCCATGTGATTTCTGAAACTTAAACATTTAATCTATCACAAATCTTCCTCTGCAGTTTGACTTGACTACCTGCTTACCTTTCCTTTCAGCTCGCATCTTTTGACTACTGAAATGTCAACCACATGGTCATTAACCAAAAACAGGTATTAGGAGAAAATTCATCAGGAAATAAGACAAAAGTTACAATTTTTAAGACCTTACTCTCAGACTGTTGTATACTTCCCAAGTCAAAATTGCCAGAGAGAAATTAAGAGAGGACTATCTTCTCCAAAGACTATTTTGGCTAAAACCGAATGCTACGGATCAACTTCTAAAACTCAAGATTCAAAGTGTATATGCCACATATGATCTCTAAAATCCAAAATGATAGCCAGCTCTTTTTCTTCTTCTGTAACTAGATGCTATGGAACCATAATAAATACAACTCATCTTTCCAAAGGCCTCTTTTTTCCACTATTTATTTCCTGTGTCCTACTCAAGACTTTTTTTTTTTTTTTTTTTTTTTTTGAGACAGTCTCACTCTGTCACCCAGACTGGAGTGCAGTGGCATGATCTCAGCTCACTGCAACCTCCACTCCTGGGTTCAAGCGATTCTTCTGCCTTAGCTTCTCAAGTAGCTGGGATTACTGGCGCGTGCCACTATGCCCAGCTAATTTTGTATTTTTAGTAGAGACGGGGTTTCATCATGTCAGCCAGGCTGGTCTGGAACTCCTGACTCAAGTGATCTGCCCTCCTCAGCCTCCCAAAGTGCTGGGATTACAGGCGTGAGCCACCGCACCTGGCCTCCACTCAAAACTTGATACTAGCAAATAGCAACAAATATTTTGTTATGTGCTTAGTTCTGTGTAACAGGTATTCCTAGTCTACGATTCTGAAAATGCAAATATGAATAAAATGTACAAATATAATTAAGAGACATAGATACAGACAAAGCATACCAAATATATAAAGTCCTCTACTAAAATACTTATAGTCTAGTGCTTACAGGGTTTAAAATAATGTCAAGGCGAACCAGACACAGATCGTTGTTCAAGGTCTGAGCTACAGAAGAACAAAAGAAGGAAAAAAGGATCGTTTTCTAATCCATAACCTTCTTTTAAGAATACACACACTCTTCCACTTGCCTCGCTGCAGAAAGCTGAGGAATGAAGGATTTAAAAACTTGAAAACTATCCCTTTTAAACATCTCTAATTCTACAAAATTATACCTCTCAGCCAAAAGCCCATATTTGGAGATTAAGATTTAGAGGATATAATAAAATTTCATATTTGTTGAAATTCTGCTACTGGTAATCTCCAAGAAATTGAAGCTCTCCAATGTCAACTTGCTGTTCAGCACCAAAACAAAGCAGAAATCTCAGTACCCCAAGGCAACTCTGAGAGATGACCAGCTCTTAACTTCCTAAACCAAAAATAGCTATGAGCAACTCTTCATGAATAAACAAGAAAAACAAATATATTCTTCCACACAAAGAAAAATCACTTCCCTGGAAGTTGTTTCATTAAATAGTATCAAGCTTTACAAAAATACCAGTTTTGTGGCCTTCTGAAAAGACAAGAGAACATTACCGTTGTTTAATATCAGACCAAGAAATCAAGGGCACTAAATATGTTTTGGAGACAGTAATTATGTGTGACATCCAGAAAATTTCATCAAGGATGGAGAAGACAAATTTGATAAATCTTCCTAGAATAGAGGATCTTATCCTTTTCAATAGCTAACTTAAAACAATGTACTATAAAAGTTACAGAAAATCAATGCATAAATAATAGGTATTTCAGAAGATAACTGAAAAAAATGAATACAAAAATGGAGAAGTCTTCCCAGACCTGAGAGTGTTTCATCATTTCCCTGAAAATACTAGTGACAGAGAAAAACTTCTAGTCATATCCTGATAAATGTGTCCATTTCCAATGATAAGAGAATGCTGCAAGCATACACCTAGTGAAGTTATTTCTACAGAAACTTGAGGCCAGACAAAGATAACAAATAAAGCAGGACCTCTACTGTTATAACACAAAAATGTTGGGGCCCAATAATTTTATACCCAGCCAAATCATCATTTATCATGCAAAAGTAAATTTAATCTTAGATATGTTTTCAGTAAAAAGTACTTGGAAATGTTCTTTAAATCACAATTCAAAATAAAAAGTAGCTGTACAACATAGTAACTATAGTTAATAACAATATATTGTGCTCTTGTAAAAAGCTGAGTGGATGTTAAGTGTTCTCACCACAAAAATGACAACTATGTGACATAATACATATGTTAGCTATATTTAGTCATTCCACAATGTATATATACTTCAAAACACCATGTTGTATGTAATAGATACACACAATTTTATCTGTCAATTTAAAAATAAAAAGGCCAGGCACAGTGGTTCACGCCTATAATACCAGCCCTGTGGGAGACCAAGGTGGGAGGATTGCTTGAGGCCAGGAGTTTAAGACTAGCCTGGGCAACAAAATGAGACCCCATCTCTAAAAAATAAAAATAAAAAAGTTAGATGGGCATGGTGGCATACGCCTGTAGTCCTAGCTACTCAGAGAGCTAAGACAGGAGGAGGGTTACTTAAGCCTAGGAGTTTCAAGGTTGCAGTAAGCTATGATCATGCCGCTGCACTCCCGCTTGGACAACAGAGCAAGACCCTGTCTCTAAATAAAGACAATTTTTAAAATAATTAATTAAAACTAGCTGTTCATGAGGATTGTTTGTAAACACTAAAACCAGGTAGAATCATAGAAATGGCAAATAAAAGCAACAACCCTTAATGACAAAGGGATTAATGCCAACGGGTATTAACTATTGTAATAACAAAACAGAATGCAGAAGATTTTTTAAATCTTTTAAAAATACTGAATCTGACACAATTTTGCTTGTTGTAAATAAGGACAAAAAATGTAGGAAAGGAGGGGGTAGAAACAGGGTAAACAAAACTCCTTAATTCCCATTTTCCATAACTGGGAATAAGACACCATTTTCTGATTCCCTAATTAAGAATGTTTAAAAATATAAATCATTTTATACAAGGACAGATGGCTCACACCTGTAATCCCAGAGCTTTGGGAAGCCAAGGCAGGAGGATCACTTGAGGCCAGAGGTTCAAGACCAGCCTGGGCAACACAGCCTGGGCAACATAGCAAGACCTCATCACTACAAAAAGTCAAAAACTTAGGTACAGTGGCTCACACCTGTAGTGCCCGTGCTTTGGCAGGCAGAGGCAGGAAGATCATTTCAGCCCAGGAGTTCCGAGGGTGCAGTGACCTGTGATCACACCACTACACTACAGCCTGACCTGGGCACCAGAGCAAGACCCTGTCTTTAAAATTTTTAAAAGAATATAAATAATTTTTAAGATAAATTCCAGTAGAAAAAAAAAATCTACTTTCCAAAAACTACCACAGAACACAGAAAAAAAACAAAAACAGTTGTACAGCAAAAGACACACTTGGTGCAAAGGCAGGAAGTTATTATGCTAAATAAAGATTAGAGTTTATGGCCAAAACCTTACTGGCCTAACCTAAATTTATCAACCTTTCCCTCCCAAGACATCTGGCTACAAAATAAAGAAGACATATTTTTTAAACAGAGAGAAAGTTGGTCCCTTTATGCTCTGCTTGGTTCCTTTAGGCTTAATTTCATTCAATGCCTCGCTGAACTAATTATAAAGACAAGATCTCATTAGCATAACTAAGTAAAACAAACTCTGCTCATTATTATTACCTAGAGTAACATCAAAGATGTTGACTTTCATTACATGGGCAAGTTGGTGTCAGATTTCCCCCTGTAAAGTTGTTATTTTCCCCCTGTAAAATTAATAACTTACGAGAACATACTTTGAGACTATATTAACATCTAGTACTCTCAAACTTTCACATACTAGTTTTAACATCCATTTTTACTCACTTAGTTTTAAGATCCATTTATGGTTCTTACTTAAATCAATTGTTATAATTGCCAAAAGGCAACTTACTAATTCCACCTTTTCCTTTATGTTCATTCATTAGTCAGAATTCTACATTAAGGACTTCTAGATCATTTATTTATCATAGATCCTTACTCTATTTATGGGTAATAAACAAGTACTGCCTTATTTATTTCAATGATTAAATTGCCCTATAGTCAGTCAATGGGAGTTTTGCAGGCTGGCTCCTGTGTCTCTTTCAAATATCCCCGTCATTTTACTTTTTTGAGCACTCCCTTATGAGACTACAAGATGCTCCAAACATATTTTGTATTTTTTCCTTCCCCTATTCTGGAATCCACCATTTCTCTAAGGTTCCTTCCAGTAGGGAATAGTATTAATGGTATTTAGAAACCAAGATCTAGTGCTAAGTGATCTCATTCCTAAAGGGGTATCACTGCTTCCTGGCCATCTTAGCAGACAGAAGTGGAAAAAGATGTACAAATGTACGCATGTGTATCCATAATGAGATCTATTTCTATATCTACATACTTTTTTTGCTTGTTTTTTGTTTTTGAGATAGAGTCTCGCTCTGTTGCCCAGGCTGGAGTGCAGTGGCGCAATCTCGGCTCACTGCAAGCTCCGCCTCCCAGGTTCACGCCATTCTCCTGCCTCAGCCTCCCAAGTAGCTGGGACTATAGGCGCCCGCCACCATGCTCGGCTAATTTTTTGTATTCATTTATTTTTTATTATTTTTTTTAGAGATGGAGTCTCGCTCTGTCACCCAAGCTGGAATGCAGTGGCGTGACTTGGCTCACTGCAACCTCCGCCTCCCAGGTTCATGCCATTCTCCTGCCTCAGCCTTCTGAGTAGCTGGGACTATAGGCGCCCGCCACCACACCCGGCTACTTTTTTTTTTTTTTTTTTTTTTTTTTTGGTATTTTTAGTAGAGAGGGGGGTTTCGCTGCCTTAGCCAGGATGGTCTCGATCTGCTGACCTCGTGATCCACCCGCCTCAGCCTCCCAAAGTGCTGGGATTACAGGTGTCAGCCACCACGCCCAGCCTATATCTACATACTTCTAAAACCATGAATTTATGCCACTATCTTCAATTCCAATCAAACATCAGAGTTCATTTTAACCTTCACCTTTTTCACCTTTGTAACTCCCTTCTCCAACAGTGAGAAACTGGCTCCCATTTTCCACAATATATTTAACAGTATAGACAATTGCTTCAAAATTGCAAACCCATGCCTCTATGACAACAACAAAAACCAAAAACTCTAGTTAACTCTATTAACTAGAGTTCAATGTTTGTTTCAATCTTTTTGTCTTTATCGTGAGGACAGAGTTCAAATACTAGGATCAAAAGTTACCTAAATTAGTTGTTTTTCACTCCTTCAGTGTAGTTAAGTTACTCATTTGAAATACGGTTCAGTTCATTTGTTTCTATTTGTACCCCCCCTTAAGGTGTTTTTTTTTTGTCATCAGTTGATTTGGTTGGTGTGTTTGTTGCTTATATACTCGGTATGTGAAACATTAACATGGTTCCAAAAGTCAGAAAGGTATCCTCAGAAGGGTCCCTGCCCCCATTCCCTCTATCCTTTCCACTGCATACCTTTTTACCCATCCTCTAGGAAATCAATCTTATCAACCTCCAATTTATCTTTGTGTTTTGTTTTTGCCCCAATGAACAAATACATACGTATTTTCTTATTTCTCCTTCTTTCTTACACAAAAGGTATACACAAAGTAGTAGACACTTTTGCACTTTTTTTTCACTGATTCTGTAAGTTTGGTTTGTGTGATTCCTCCAAATCTCATATTGAAATCTGATCCCCAAAGTTGGAGGTGGGATTTAATGGGAGGTGTTTGGGTCATGGGGGTGAATCCCTCATGAATAGATTAATGCCCTCCCTGGGACTGGGGTGTGAGTGAGCTCTTACTTATTAGTTCCACCACAGCTGGTTGTTAAAAAGAGCCTGGCGCCTCCCCCACTGGCTTGCTTCCTCTCACCATGTGATCTCTGCACATGCCACTCCCCTTCATCTTCTGTCATGAATGGAAGGTTCCGTACACCCTCACCAGAAGTACTTATGCCAGTACTGTGCTCCTTGTATAGCCTGCAAAACTCTAAGCCAACAAAACCTCTTTTCTTTATAAATTACCCAGCCTCAGGTATTCCTTTGGGCAGGGGTGTCCAATCTTTTGATTTCCCTGAGCTACACTGGAAGAATTGTCTTGGGCCACACATAAAATACGCTAAACTAACGATAGCTGATGAGGTTAAAAAAAAAATTGCAAAAAAAAAAAAATCTCATGTTTTAAGAAACTTTATGAATTTGTCTTGGGCCACATTCAAAGCTGTCCTGAGCCGCATGCCACTCACAGGCTGAGTGTTGGACAAGCTTGCTTGAAAGCAAAACAAACCAAGACAACTGAACAACATATCCAAGAAAGCACTCCATATCAGTTAATCATGCCCTCAGTCTTTTTCACAGGTGCATAATGCTCCATTGGATTTTCCTATCACGTAGACTGCTTGTAATCTTTGTAATTAAGAAATGCTGCAACCTTGTACATGTGTATTTTCATACTGTGGGAAGTGCATCTTCTGGGTAAATTCTGAGATTTGGGATTGCTGAGTCAAAGGGCATGTATGTGGTCAAATAAATACATCTTATGTCACCTAATAACACATAATTTCTGTATTATTTCTGCCCCCCAAAAAATGCATAACCTGAATCTAATCATGAAGAAACATCAGCCAAACCCAAATTGAGGGGACTCTATAAGTAACTAATTTGTACTCTTTAAAAATATCAATGTCATAAAACACAGAGACTAAAGAACTGTTCCAAAGTAAATAAGACATGGAAATAATGAATTGGATAATCTGAGATTTTCTTTTGCTATAAAGGGCATAACTGGAACAACTGGCAAATTTCAAACAAATTCTACACATCAGATAATAGTATAATAACAAATCAATGTTAATTTCTGAGTTACGTTAGTATATTTTATTCATGAAAGCAAATGCAGCTGGGCACAGTGGCTCACGCCTGTAATCCTAGCATTTTGGGAGGCCAAGGTGGGTGGATCACATGAGGTCAGGAATTCAAGAACAGCCTGGCCAACAAGGCGAAACTCCGTCTCTACTAAAAATACAAAAATTAGTAGCCAGGCATGGTGGCAGGTGCCTGTAATCCCAGCTACTCAGGAGGCTGAGGCAGGAGAATCGCTTGAGCCTGGGAGGTGGAGGTTGCAGTGAGCCAAGATCACACCACTGCACTCCAGCCTGGGCAACAAAAGCGAAACTCCATCTCAAAAAAAAAAAAAAAAAAAAAAAATTAGCCAGGTGTGGTCGTGGGCACCTGTAATCCCAGCTACTCGGGAGGCTGAGACAGGAGAATGCCTTGAACCCAGAAGGCAGTGGTTGCAATGAGCCGAGATTGCGCCACTGCACTCCAGCCTGGGTGACAGAGTGAGACTCCGTCTCAAAAAAAAAAAGAAGAAGAAAGCAAATGCCCTCGTTTTTCGGAAATACACAAAGAGATATTTAAGGATAAGGGTGGCATCATGTCTTCAACTTACACTCAAATGATTTTAAAAACCATATATTGCAGGGAATAAGCAAATATAGTAAAATGTTACCATTTGGGAAATCTGGTTAAAGTCAAAAAAGCAAGCAACATCGGATGTCTTTTTAACACTTATATTCATATTTCTACTGCTGAATTTTACTTACATGGATAAAGAGCTTTCTCCCAGAAAAAAGAATCATTGTATAAGGTGACAGTAAGTTAAAGACGGCAATATTAAACTGTTAGTATATACCAACAATAAATTGACTGCATTTTTAATTAAACTATAAGTTAAAGTTGTTCAGTGTTATGCAACAAATAATCACATGGCCTTTATAAAACACTAAAAATAAAATATAATTTATAAGACATCAAGGAGCTCAGTCCAATTATTCTCAAGTACAATTTAAGACAATTTATATTTCTTTACATCTTTGAAACACGTTTTTCTTTGCAAAAATAAATAAATCTAAGGCCTACCAAGTACAATAGTTTAAGTTTCAATCTCAGACTCAGTAGCTCTGCCCAAAGTAATTCAAGATCAAGGCCTTTCAACAAAATTCATGACTATTAACTCCATACTGTCTACACACAAAGTCAAAATCCTTTATTCATTATCACTTTTCATTAAGGAAGGCACAGTGGAATTAATATCCTAAAGACCATTTCCCCAACCAGAAAAAAAGGCATTCAAGTGGCATCACAAAATCTCTTTCAATTTTAAAGACCAACTTTAATTTGAAAAAGAAACCTTAAAAAAAAAAAAAAAAAAAAATATATATATATATATATATATTTGAGATGTAGTCTTGCTGTGTTGCCCAGGCTGGAGTGCAGTGGCATGATCTCCACCCACTACAACCCTCCGACTCCCAGGCTGAAGCAGTTCTCCTGCCTCAGCTCCTGAATAGTAGCTGGGATTGCAGGCGCCCACCACCACACCCAGCTAATTTTTGTATTTTTAGTAGAGACATGGTTTCACCTTGTTGGCCAGGCTGGTCTCAAACTCCTGACTTCAAGTGATCAGCCCGCCTCAGCCTCCCAAAGTGCTGGGATTACAGGCGCGAGCCACCGTGCCCAGCTAAAATTTTTTTTTTAATAGCTTTAAGAAAGTCTCTTCCCACTCTCCTCCCCCAATTTAAAGTTATCAATTTATTTTCCTAACTGAATGGAACAGACCATTTTTATTCAAAGCTTAGGAAAGACCATGATATTTTAGCAATCAGACGAATTAAAATCCCATCCCAGTAAGCAGTAGCCTGTTATCTACCAAGGGAAAGCAGTATTCTTGACCTACTCAACAAAAGTGCTCCCACTTAGCCAGGCGTGGTGCAGGCCCAGGCGGGTGGATCACCTGAGGTCAGGAGTTCATGACCACCCTGGCCAACATGGTGAAACTCCATCTCTACTAAAAATACAAAATTAGCCAAGTGTTGTGGTGCATGCCTCTCTATAATCGCAGCTACTTGGGAAGCTGAGGCTGGAGAATCGCTTGAACCTAGGATGTGGAGGTTGCAGTTAGCCAAGATCACTCCATTGCACCATTGCACTCTAGCCTAAACAAGAGCGAAACTTCGTCTCAAAAAAAAAAAAAAAAAAAAGAAGTGTCCCCACTCAACTCCTACAACTTCCTTATCCCAAAACAGGGGCACGCATGAACACAAACACACACACACACACACAGAGACACAAAGAGAATGAACAATACACTTAAGAATAAGACATACGTTAAGAAACTGCAGGTTAAAATTTCCTTCTTCTCCAAAGGCAGTCATCCTCTATAAGAAAATGTTCTTCCTTGGGTGTACAGAAATTTTATCTAGCAATTGCCTGCAGGACCATTTCAGCTGTTCCCCAAACAAGAAAACCTTTAGTATGGTACCACTTTGGGGGCAGGTGTCTTATTTTTCAGTGCTAACAATTCATTTGTACATTAATGTTAAAAAAAAGTTTACACACTAAAAATGTCTAGAGTTTCAAAATCGGAGATAAAGGTTAACAGTTTAAGTAGTTTCTAGTTGCAGGAAAAATCTTCAAGATGTAGCAATGGAACAGCAAATTGGGAATTTAAACTCACAACCTTCACATGTGGATCAATTAACTATTAACACAAATCTCCTGAAATCTCTTCTCGGATCTCTGCCCCAGGAAAAAGCAATGAAAAAGCACTCAGCAAAAGACAAACTTTTAAAAAGCAATGCTGGGTCCAGACTAACAGGTCATAGGACTGACTGAAATTCAAGATGTGAGAAATCAGCTAACCCTTACCTACCTCAAAATCTGGCAAATTGTTGAATGAAAAGTTAACATGCTAAAAAAAATAGAAACTGGGATACTTCTCCCTGTAAATTTTTAAAACATATATGGCCTTTTCTCAGAGTTACCAGATAAAGCACTAACCCCAAAATTAAATGCTTACCTCATTATTTCTTAAAATCAAATCCAAACTGACAAAAAGAAATTTCTCCAACTCAAAACAGAATCCACATTCATCACCTGAATACCACACAGAAGTAAGGAGGGGAGTACAGGGTTGAGCCAGGAAGGAGAGGGCAATGAAGACTTAAAGTAATAGACCAGATTATGTGTCAAAGAAAAATGAATAAATTACAAATTTTGTTTTGGAGGAACACCAAGATACAGAACTAATAGCAGTAAATAAAACCAAGTAACAATTCTTTTTTTTTTTTTTTTTTTTGAGATGGAGTCTCACTCTGCTGCCCAGGCTGGAGTGCAGTGGCGCAACCTTGACTCACTGCGACCTCCACCTCCCAGGTTCAAGTGATTCTCTTGACTCAGCCTCTCGACCTCCACCTCCCAGGTTCAAGTGATTCTCTTAACTTAGCCTCTCGAGTAACTGGGATTACAAGCATGCACCAACATGCCCCGCTAATTTTTGTATTTTTAGTAGAGGTGGGTTTTCACCATGTTGGCCAGACTGGTCTCAAACTCCCGACCTCAAGTGATCCACCCACCTTGGCCTCCCAAAATGCTGGGGTATTACAGGTGTGAGCCACCGCGCCCAGCCAACAATTCTTATTTACTTACTCTGTAGATGGCACTGTGCTGGATGATTTACCTGCATTATTTTATTTACTCCAAAAACCATAAGGGTACTATTATTTAATATTATTCTCCCTTCTCAAATGATGAAACTTGGGTTTAGAGAACCTAAGAAACTTGACTGAAGACACAGCTAGTTAAATGAATAAAAAAAAAACGCACACTCCTAGAACTTCAAACGTGCAGAAATTTGTTCAACCAAACCCAACATTTCATGGAGAAGAAACAGAAGCTCAGTCGAGATAAAGGCAGATTAAGAAACTACTCAAAGGCACCTGCGTAGAGAGACGTAGACCCCACACACCCAGCAGTCTCTCCTAACCACTCTGTACCATCCTGAAGTCATTTCCTTCCTAGAGTTTACTCATCATTTAGGTGTTCTACCTACCAACAGAATTTTATACATTTTTCAAAGAAATATGAGCAACAGAAAGGAGGAGGTCATGTACACACACATATTCATTAAATAACATAATACTTTATATTTTATCATGGCTACTTTATGATTTATTTTTAAAAAGGAAAAGGTATCTCAATTTAATTACCTTAGTTCCCTAATTTTGCAACTCTTCATATTAACAGAAGGTAACAACTAAATCTAAGTCAAAGAAAGTTAAGGTAAAAGGCATTGTTTTTCAATTCTCCGTTCCCAATTTTATATTTTTTTCTGCTCAAAATTACATAGTAGAAAATATATATACTGAAAATTGTAAAAACAGTCTGGTGTTTCAGGAGTCTTAAAAAAGTAAGTCCAATTTCTGCCATTCTAATCTCCTATCAAGAGAACTGACTTCTGCTTATTAAAATGATTAGTCTGCTGTGTTCTCTCCCTCCAGTTACTACTGCTGAACAATCATGGTGGAATGAATTTTAACATTCCAGGAGTCAGGCAATGAATAGCTACCCTATTAAGTGTAAATATAAAAAAACCGCTTTAGCTCCATAATCTAAAATTAATATAAAAATGTATGCAGCTTTACTATAGACTGTACTAGACATTGTTCTAAGCCCTTGACATGTTAACTCATTTAATTTCACAGCTATATGTGGTCCACCATATTTCCCCAGTTTACAGATGGGGAAAACTAAGATACAGAGAAGTTAAGTAACCTGCCTAAAATTACACATGCAGCAAGTGGTAGAGCTGAGACTGCACCCAGGTGGTCGGGTTCCTGTCTCTCCAGAAAGTCTCCTTCTTGCAGAGACCAGATCACAGGTCCCAAATCAACTATCAATCCCACTTCCCCACTTGCCACCTCCTCTCTCCAAGCTAGCATATGACTCCCACATATGACATTTCCATTCTCCCCACCACCAAGCCTACATAGTGCTTTCATCAATTTTTTCCACAGACTTTTCTGAGTCTGAATTCCCTTTGCATTTAAACATGTTACAAACTGTAGGCATAAACACTGATAACACCTACCATTGCTGAACACATACAACATGCTGGATACAATGCTACCATCTTTGTCATAAAAGTTATAAAGAATGTGTAATCAGACCCATTTTACTGGCAAGAAAACTGAGGCGCAGAGAGGCTGAGTATTTTGGCCATGTTCTCACAGCCAATAAATGACAGAGCTTTAAAAGACACACATGCTCAAGACTGTAAGACTCTAGGTTCATACTTTTTATGTACATATATGTCTTCCTCATACATACCTGCTTCCTTTACTTCTTTAATATCATCTAGAGCATCTAGGTACTATACTATTAATAGTGGAGGTATTTCTTCAACAAATGATTCTATAAATTATTAGGAAAACAGCAATTAATGCTTTTTTTTTTTTTTTTGAGACAGAGTCTCACTCTGTTGCCCAGGCACGATCTCGGCTCACTACAATCTCCGCCTCCCGGGTTCAAGCGATTCTACTGCCTCAGCCTCCCGAGTAGCTGGGACTACAGGCGCGCGCCACCATGCCCAGCTAATTTTTGTATTTTTAGTACGGACAGGGTTTCACTATATTGGCCAGGCTGGTCTGGAACTCCTGACCTCGTGATCCACCCTCCTCGGCCTCCCAAAGTGCTGGGATTACAGGTGTGAGCCACGACGCCAGGCCCAATTACCGTTTTCTTAATGGTTTAATACCATTACTTCCCCAAAACAAAAAGGCCCAACACCTTAATTACTTAACATGGGGTCAAATAATTCAGATGGCCCCTTCCTCAAAAAAAAGTAAATATTTGTGGTTCAAATCTTTTAAGTAACACTACCAATATTGTAACCCAAGATTATTCTCCCACTCCTAGACTTCTCCTCCACTTACCCCCTCACCCCCACCCCCCCACCAGCCATCAGACTAGTCCCCAAAGGGTTAGCTATAAATTGTTTTGCTTTGCCATTAGATACGTACAATCTCTCTGCGCCCTAGGGAAATAGCAACCTGACAGCATCCCTCATTCTGTAGCTGCTAAACTTAAACCAATCTCACCCCTTACTCAGTGATTTTTTTAACCCACTAATAAGCATACTGTAAATGCTCATTACATAAAACATCCTTTCTTCCTGGATACAAAGGTTTTAGCAGCAGTAATCCCAGGGAATATTATAGCAGCAATTATTGCTCATTTACTCAATGTGAAAGGTGACAATCACATTTGTTACAGTGCTCGATATTTTAATGTCACTATAAACACTAAGTGAAATAAGCTATTCAGGTATCCCAATTAATGACAAATGGGTGAAAAGGAAACCAGAAAAAAATATTTCACCGTTCATACTCTAGATACTGTGAAAAATATCCTTGTTACCTGTTATAACACGGTACCTTCGTTCTCTCCCAGCATATGCCACACCTTTTAGGTTGACAAAAGCAGAAAGACATCGGGGCTTTGTGTTTTAAAAATCCCAAAAAAGACTACTCAAACCTCTCCCCAAGAGCAAATTCTAAGAAGGAAGAATTCCACCTCCCTTTTCTAGCAACCAGAGAGGGCTGGTGGTGGGGGAAGAGGGTGGTTAGAAAACAGAACGCCTGACTCGGTCATATCCTAGCCTGGCCCATCCCAAACTTCACCTAGGCACGGCGAGAAGCAGGACGGCATCAGGAATTCCTAGGAAATGGTCTCACCCCATCAGAGAACATTTTTAACTTCCTCGAAGCCACCATTTCCCTGGGGCATTATCACACACTCCCACCCGGATATATTACCTAAGAGAGTACTTATAAGAAGAGCATAACACACACACAAAGAAATACACAGTGCTTGAAGCGGGCAGCTCCGGCTCAGGCGGCGCGGAGAAGCCCGGAGACCACGCGGAGCCTCGGCCAAGTTGCCACCGCGATCGCCCCGACGGTGCAGGCGCGGCCGCAGGCGGCTGGAAAAGCAGCGCGCGGGGCTCCAGTTCCAGCCCCACGCCCGGACCCTCGGAGCAGTAAGCCCGGCTCGGTGGCCCAGCCTCTCCCGGAGGTCTCCGGCCTCGGCCAGAGCGATAAGGTGGATCGGTGCTTCCCACCCTGCCAGCTCCGCCCTCCCGACCACATTCCTGAGAAGCCCTACTCCCGCGACGCCGCGCCCGGGAGGAGGCAGGAGCGCGACGCTGCGGCCGCAGGGCAGAAGCGTAGTCGGCCCCGCGCCCTCCCGTCCCCCGGCCTCGGCCCCGGCCCCGGCCCGGGCCCGCGAGGCGCCTCTGGGGCGAGGTCGCGGCGGCCGCCCCGCCACAGGTAGCGCCAGCCCCCGCCCGCCGCCGCTGCGGCGCCCCGGGCAGGCCCGCTCCAGGTACCTGGATGAACTGGATAGTGAGCGCCGACTTGCCCACGCCGCCCCCGCCGACCACCACAAGCCGGTACTTCTCCTGGCCGGAGCCGTCCCGCCAGCCGGCCGCGGCCATGGGGACGCCGCAGAGCCCAGCCTGACTGCGCCGAGCCGCCGCTGCCGCCCGCCCTAGGCCCGGCTCCAGGGACGTGTGCGGCCGGCGGGCTGCGGGCGAGCGGCCGGGTTGGGGTCCCGGGTACCGGGAGGTGTCGGGAGGGCCGGTCAGCGCGGTAGCGCGGCTCTGGGGGCTGGCTGGGTACCGCCTGAGGCGCGGAGAAGCGGGGTGACGGCACGGGCCAGGGGCGGCAGCGGCCGGGGGGCGCGCTCCTCTACGCGTCTCCGCAGCGCCTGCCGAACACAGCCTCCAGCGCCGCCACAAATGGCCGTCTGGGGGCCGGGCTGCCAGGCTGAGGTGCTGCATATGTATGAGGGGGCGGGGAGGGGCGGGGCCGCGCCGATTGGGGCTGAGGTTCAGG
Organism: Hylobates moloch; assembly: GCF_009828535.3. Lineage (NCBI taxonomy): Eukaryota > Metazoa > Chordata > Mammalia > Primates > Hylobatidae > Hylobates > Hylobates moloch. The sequence continues at coordinate 33,330,640 of NW_026652286.1, read as the reverse complement.
AGGTAACCCGGACTTCAGACCCCCACGGACACGCCGCTCTAATCTCTAGCCAGTGAGCGAGTGCGTGAGAGTGTGGGAGTGGGTGTCAGCTGGGAGTGGGACGAAGGCAGTAAGAGTGTGTCACCCTAATTGTGTATGTCAGGGATTGTGTGGATGAAAAATGCAATATGTGACGGCGTGTGCGAAAAATAGGGCTGTTGGCATATTAACTCAATTTTATAGGAGAGTAAATACCCTGCTTTAAGAGTACAGATGGTGACCATATTTGTGTGAAAAACAGTATGTGACAGTGATTGAGGATTAGAGCTGTGTCACAGTAATTGAGTGTGTGATGGGTTGGTGGTTGTGACAGTGTGAAGAATGGGACAGTGGCTGAGCATGGAGAATAAGTCAGTGAGCTTGCATGGGCAAGACGGAATGTGACAGATTTTGTATGTGTCAGTACAGTGTCATAGTGGCTATGTTTATGTGTGACAAATGTGCAGTAATTGGATATGAGGAGTATGAGTGTGAGGGGTTGAACTCCTGGCCTCAAGCGATCCTCCCGCCTCGGCCTCCCGAAGTGCTGGAATTACAGGTGTGAGTCACTGCACCCGGCCTCATGGGGTTTTTAATAAGAATTAAATGAGCACATAAAACAGTGCTGGTACACAGGAAGCATTTACAGCAATCTTGGAACATGACTGCAAGTTCTTGGACTTACTTGGTAACTCATTTGGAACCAGTAGAATGCAGCAGAAGAGATGCTGCCTAATTTCCCAGGCTAGATCAGAAGAGGCCATGCAGCTGTTCTCTTGGTATTCTCACTCCGGGAGGAACAAAGTCAGAAGTTTGACTACCATAAGACTGCCATGCTAAAGAGGCTACATGTAGGCATGCCAGTCGAAGTCTGATTGATGGTCAGGAGCAACATGCCATTAAAAAAAAAACAAAGTCCCACTGAGCTCCCACCAGATCACCAGCATCACCTGCCAGCCATCTAAGTGACATCTTGGACACTCAGCCTAATCGAGCCTTCCAGTGACGGCATCCCCTGTTAGCATCTGACTGCGACTGCGTGAGAGACCCCAGGCAAGAACTACCCACCCAGCCCAGCCCTGGCATCCTGAATTCTTTTTTTAAAAAAATCTTTTTTTTTTTTCTTTTTTGAGACACAAGATCCCTCTGTCACCCAGGCTGAAGTGTAGTGTCACAATCATGGCCCACTGCAGCCTCCAACTTCTGGACTCAAGTGATCCTTCCACCTCAGCCTCCCTAGCAGCTGGGACTACAGGCACATGCCATCAAGCTCAGGTAATTTTTTTTTTTTTTTTTTAAGAGACAAGGTCTCTCTATGTTGCCCAGGCTAGTCTCGAACTCCCAAAGTGCTGGGATGGCTGGGCGCAATGGCTCACGCCTGTAATCCCAGCACTTTGGGAGGCCAAGGCGGGTGGATCGCTTGAGCCCAGGAGTTCCAGACCAACCTGGCCAACATGGCTAAACGCATCTCTACTAAAAATACAAAAATTAGTCCGGAGTGGTGGCGTGCACTTGTACTCCCCACTACTCCAGAGGCTGAGGTGGGAGGATCACTTGAGCCTGGGACGCGGAAGTGACAGGGAGCCAAGTTCACGCCACTGCACTCACGCCTGGGCGACAATGTGGGCTCAAAAAAAAAAAAAAGTGCTGGGATTACAGGCATGAACCATCACTCCCGGCCCTTCTTGAATACTTGACCCACAAAATCATGAGCAAAATAAAATTGTAGTGGCTCATGCCTGTAATCCCAACACTTTGAGAGGCCGACGCGAGCGGTCGCTTGAGCCCAGGGGTTGGAGACCAGCCTGGCCAACATGCCAAAACCCGTCTCTACAAAAAAATTACAAAAATTAGCTGGGCGTGGTGCACGCCTATAGTCCCAGCCACTCCGGAGGCTGAGGCAGGAGAATTGCTTGAACGCTGGAAGCGGAAGTTACAGTGAGCCAAGATCGCGAGATCACGAGATCGCACCACTGCACTCCTGCCTGGGCGACGGAGCCGTTTCAAAAAAAAAAAAGTGCTGGGATTACAGGCATGAGCCATCACTCCTGACCCTTCTTGAATACTTGACCCACAAAATCATAAGCAAAACAAAATTGTTGTGGCTCATGTCTGCATTCCCTGCACTTTGGGATGCCAAGGCAGGAGGATCGCTGGAACGTGGGAGGCGGAGGTTTCAGTGAGCGGAGCTCGGGGCCACAGCACTCCAGCCTGGGCAACAGAGCGAGACCCTGTCTCAAAAAAAAAAAAAAAAAAGTACATCGAAATAGTGCTTCACACACACGAGGATGACTAAAATTAAAAAGACCGGTAAGTGTTGACAAAGATGTGAAGAAACTGGAGCCCTCCTACACTGCTGGTAGGTGTGTTAAATGATGCCACTCCTTTGGAAAACTGTGTGTGTCAGTTCCTCAAAAGATTACATGTAGAGTTACCATACAACCTGACAATTACACCCCTACTTATCTGTACCTGAGAGAAATGAAGACATATATTCACATGAAAACTTGTTTGTGAATGTTCATTGCATTGTTATATGTAATAGCCAAAAAGTGGAAACAACTCAGTTGTCCCTCAGCTGATGAGTGGACAAACAAAAAAATGTCGTATAGCCACGCAATAGGATATTATTTGGCAATAAAAAGGAATGAAGTCCTGATACATGCTACAGCATGAATAAACCTTGAAAACATGCTAAATGAAAGAAGACAGACACAAAAGACCACATATTGTATAATTCCATTTATATAAAAGGTCCAGAATAGGCAAATCTATAGATACAGGAAGCAGATTTGTGGTTGCAGGACTACAGCAACCAATAGCAGGTATGGAGTTTCTTTTTGAGGAGTTGAAAATATTTTGAAATTAGATAGTGGTGTTGATTGCACAACTCTGTAAATATACTAAAAACATTGGATTGCATGCTTTATATGGGTGAATTTTATTGTGTGTGTATTATGTCTCAGTGAAGCTACAAGGAAAAAAGTTTCAATTGCAAGGTTTCATTTGAACTGTGAAGTTCAAGGAAGTGGCTTTATACTTCAGAATGTTCCCCATATTAACTCTATTCCTTTATTTTTTTTATTTGACTCAAACATAGTGTTCAGCAAATGAGAAGTCCATATGCTCAACCCCACCCAGACTTTCTATGCCAAAATGAGCTCTTTCCCTTAGAAAATACCCCCAAAAGCATACAGCAGAAAGAAACTTCCATGCAAACAGAAATCACTGAAGACACAGGAGAATATGGGAGAGGAAGAACTAGTTGTCACTCAAGCCAATTAAAGGTGAATTTTCAACTTAATCTGAAAAGTTTCCTTTTCCAGTAGCTGACAGATAATAAGTACATACATTTTCATGAGAAAAAGAATGATCTAGAACCTTGCAAAGAACAATAGAGATCATCCCCCTTACTTTATAGAAAGAAATCCAATGACAAGGGAGAGAATTTCTTTCCCAATGTCACCTAGCAAGTTGTTAGCAGGGATTAGGAAACAGGTCTCCTGACTCCCCTGCTCAGAGCACTTTGCTCCATGCCAAGCTGGGTGTTATCCAGAACCCCAGAGAGCCTCACATCGCAGAAGCAGTGTGATGCTGCCAGTCAAGAGAGCTGTTGACTGTATCATTTTGACTTAAATCAAGCTTTTGTTTGGCTAAAATGTTGTCAAGAGATTTCAACAGGCAGATTCAGAGCCAGATCTAGCCAGCGCATATGTTTTGGCCTACAATTCAAATTTTTTGTTTAAATTTTGAATTGGTTGCTGATATTTAAAAATAGGGTACGTCACAAATAAATCAGGATTTCTAACTCTTCTTGGAAAAATTAAGTGGAATATCTAGCAACACTGGACTGGCGTTATCTGGCAACAACTAGCTAAAGCTAAATACTGACTGCGTTTTAGAAAACTTAAGATCCTCCTGTTCATCAGAGTCGTCAGCACTCTTCTATCATACACCACCCATTTGTTACCTGCCTGGCTTTAGTGAGCTTTAAGAGCTTGCAAATCCTACTACTATGACAATGTTCTCCACAAAGGATGTGCTTCCAAATCCACTGTAGTGTATTTTATTAATTTATTTTTTTCCTATTCAAACTTAAAAGGCAGCCCGTAGTGTCTTTCAAAATGAAGAAACTGGGCTCCTCCCCAGACCTGCTAAATGAGAATCTCTGAGGATGCAGACTTAGAATCTGAATTTGTATATTAAATATCTAAAGTGATGGCCAGGCGCAGTGGCTCACGCTTGTAATCCAGCACTTTGGGAGGCCGATGCAGGTGGATCACCTGAGGTCAGGAGTTCAAGACCAGCCTGGCCAATATGGTGAAACCCTGTCTCTACTAAAAGTACAAAAAAATTAGCTGGGCATGGTGGTGTGTGCCTGTAATCCTAGCTGCTTGGGAGGCTGAGGCAGGAGAATCGCTTGAACCAGGGAGGTGGAGGTTGCAGTGAGCAGAGATCGTGCCACTGCACTCCAGTCTGGGCAACAAAGCAGGACTCTGTCTCAAAAAATAAAATAGGCCAGGCGTGGTGGCTCATGCCTGTAATCCCAGAACTTTGGGAGGCCGAGGCAGGTGGATCACCTGAGGTTGGAAGTTCGAGACCAGCCTGACCAACATGGAGAAACCCCATCTCTACTAAAAATACAAAATTAGCCGGGCATGGTGGCACATGCCTGTAATCCCAGCTACTCGGGAGGCTGAGGCAGTAGAATCGCTTGAACCCAGGAGGCAGAGGTTGCAGTGAGCTGAAATCACACCATTGCACTCCAGCCTGGGCAATAAGAGCGAAACTCTGTCTAAAAATAAAATAAAGTGACTCTGAGACACCACCACAGCAAGAACTCTTAGAGAAGGGTATTCATCCCTATCCACTGTTTATTTCAGGACAAACAATGACCATCTCATCTGGATTGTTGGTTACTCATACTCTTTACTCTTTACAAACCAATATGGACCAAACAGCATCCCTGGCCCATCCCAGAGACAGGATCTGAGGGTAGAGTGGAGAGGGAGATGCTGAAATCAAGATTCCTCTGACCTCATCTGTAGCTACAACAGAGCCAAGACCTGGTGGCCAAAGAAGGCCAAGCCCCCAGATCAGAGCCTGCAATACTTACCGTGGGTGATGGAGGAGCATCATCCACTTATTTCCTTAATGGGCCATTGCTTTTAATGTGAATGAATGGCTGGCAGAGAATGAAACAGCCCAGCAGGAGCTGCATGCATCTGAGATGAGACAGAAGCACAAATCTATTCCTTGTTTAAAGATCACATTGCTAAGAATAGAAATTGAAACACACACTCAAGCGTGTGCACACACACACAGCCCTGAGGAAGGCCGTAATGGTGCTGGAGAAATCCACAGCTTAGTAGAGGATGATCTGAGAATCACTGAGCCTTAGAACAGAAAAGCCATCTTGAGTTGATTCCCTCTAAAGCTCTCCTTTCACAGATGGGGAAACAAAGGCCCACAGAGAGAAGAGCAGTCCCCAGCATCACCTGGAAATAGAGCAGAAGCATGACTGGAACTCGGATTTCTGTCTCCCACTTTGAGATCCATCTCAGTGTAGCACACTGTCTTAGGAACCCAAGAGCCCAGAAGGCTGAGCAGGGCCAAAAATCATACCTCTCTTCTTCTGCATGGCTACCAGAAAGAATCAAACAGAGGTATCCACCACTGAATTTTTTTTTTTTTTTTTTTGAGACAGAGTCTCACTCTGTCACCCAGGCTGGAGCACGGTGGCGTGATCTTGGCTCACTGCAACTTCTGCCTCCTGGGTTGAAGCAATTCTCATGCCTCAGCCTCCAGAGTAGCTGGGACTACAGGTGTGCCCCACCACGCCCAGCTAATTTTTGTATTTTTAGTAGAGACAGGGTTTCGCCATGTTGGCCAGGCTAGTCTCAAACTGCTGACCTCAGGTTACCCGCCCGCCTTGACCTCCCAAACTGCTGGGATTACAGGTGTGACCCACCACACCCGGTCTTACCGTAGCATTTTTTAAATAATGAAAAATTGAAAACTCCCTAAATATTCAACAACAGGGACTTGGTTAAATCAATGATGCAATGCCCACTATGTGGCCATTAAAAAATAATTTTTACTTATATAGGAAAATGAGAAGGGTAAGTGCTATGGTCTAATCCCCCCCACCAAAATTCATATGTTAAAACTCAATACTAAATGTAGTAACATTAAAAGGTGGGGCCTTTAGGAGGTTATTAGGGCTCTGCCCTCATGAATGGGATTAGTGCCTCTATTACTCAGGCTTCTCTAGAGGGACAGAATTAATGAAATAGATATATAGATATCTATTTATTAATCTATAATTAATGAAATAGAAATAGATAAAGGAGAGTTTATTAAATATTAACTCACACGATCACAAGGTCCCACAATAGGCCACCTGCAGGCTGAGGAGCAAGGAGAGCCAGTCCGAGTTCCAAAACTGAAGAACTTGGAGTCCAATGTTCAAGGGCAAGAACCATCCAGTGAGGGAGAAAGATGTAGGCTGGGAGGCTAGGCCAGTCTCTCTTTTCACATTTTTCTGCCTGCTTATATTCTAGCCTCCCTGGCAGCTGATTCGATTGTGCCCATCTAGATTAAGGGTGGGTCTGCCTTCCCCAGCCCACTGACTCAGAATGTTAATCTCCTTTGGCAACACCCTCACAGACACACCCAGGATCAATACTTTGTATCCTTCAGTCCAATCAAGCTGACAGTCAGTATTAACCATCACAATGCCCTTATAAAAGAGGCTTGAGGAAGACCGTTTGCCTCTTCTGCCATGTGGGGACCCATAAAAGGCACCATCTGTAAAGCAGAGAGCCCTCACCAGACATGAAATCTGCTAGCATTTTAATCTGGACTTCCCAGCCTCCAGAACTGTGAGAAATACATTTATGTTGCTTATCCATTACTCAGTCTAAGATACATTTATTTTTATCTACTGGCCAGTTACTAGAAATAAGATATTTTGGGCCGGGCGTGGTGTCTCATGCGTGTAATTCCAGCACTTTGGGAGGCCAAGGTGGGTAGATCACCTGAGGTCAGGAGTTCAAGACCAGCCTGGCCAACATGGTGAAGCCCCATCTCTACAAAAATACAAAAATTTGCCAGGCATGATGGCAGGTGCCTGTAATCCCAGCTACTCGGGAGGCTGAGGCAGTAGAATCGCTTGAACCCAGGAGGCAGAGGTTGCAGTGAGCTGAAATCACGCCATTGCACTCCAGCCTGGGCAACAGAGTGAGACTCCATGTCAAAAAAATAAAATAAAATAAAATAAGATATTTTGTTATAGCCATCCAAATGGAAAATACAGTAGGATACAAAATAGTATATCCAGTATAGGCCAGGAGTGATGGTTCACACCTGTAATCCCAGCACTTTGGGAGGCTGAGGCCTGCAGATCACCTGAGGTTGAGAGTTCAAGACCAGCCTGGCCAACATGGAGAAACCCCGTCTCTACTAAAAATACAAAATTAGCAGGGTGTGGTGGCGCATGCCTGTAATCCCAGCTACTTGGGAGGCTGAGGCAGGAGAATCCCTTGAACTTGGGGGTTGGAGGTTGCAGTGAGCCGAGATCGAGATCGCACCATTGTACTCCAGCCTGGGCAACAAGAGTGAAACTCTGTCTCAAAAAAAGAAAAAGAAAAAAAACAGTATATCCAGTGTAATTACAATTACCAAGATAGATAGATACTGATATATATTAATACATAAGCTGTCATTTATTGAGCACTTACCAGGAACCGGGCACTGTGCTAACCATTCAAAACATTATCCAGTTTAAAGGCTGGGCACGGTGGCTCACACCTGTAATCCCAGCACTTTGGGAGGCCAAGGCAGGTGGATCGCAAGGTCAGGAAATCGAGACCATCCTGGCTAACATGGTGAAACCCCATCTCTACTAAAAACACAAAAAATTAGCCAGGTGTGGTCGCAGGCGCCTGTAGTCCCAGCTACTCGGGAGGCTGAGGCAGAAGAAAGGCGTGAACCCGGGAGGCGGAGCTTGCAGTGAGCCAAGATTGCACCACTGCACTCCAGCCTGGGTGACAGAGCAAAACTCCATCTCAAAAAAAGAAACAAACAAACAAACAAAAAACATTATCCAGTTTAATCCATCAACCATCTGAGTGGGTTCTGTTATTATTTGTTTCATACAAAAAAGCTGCAGCACAGAGATGTCTTATAGCTACTAAATGACAGAGTGCATTTTGAACCCAGGAAGTCCAAGCTTGTACTTAGTCACTATGCATAGATTTTTTAAAAAAGATGAAGAATGGCAGGATACTGTTATCCTAGAGAGTGAAATCACAGGTGAGTTTTATTTTCTACCTTTTGTGTTTTCTATCTTTTTTTAAAGTAATTCCCCATTCTCTTCCACCTCCAGCCCCTGGAAAGCTCTAATCTACTTTCTCTCTCTGAGTTTTCCTATTCTAGACATTACATATAACTAGAATCATACAATATTTGTCTTTTGGTGTCTGGTTTATTTTGTTTAGCATAATGTTTCAAAGTTTATCCACGTTGTAGCACATATTCATACTTCATTCCTTGTTATGGCTGGATAATATTCCTTTGTATGGATATAACACTGTTTATTCATTCAACTATTGAAGAACATTTGGGTTGTTTCTACTTTTTGGCTCTTAAGAATAAATGCCACTATGAACATTTGTGTACAAGTACCTGTTTGAATTCTTGTTATCAAGGATATGCCTAATCGTGGAATTGCTGGATCATATGGTAATTCTATGTTTAATTTTTTGAGGAACTGACACACTGTTTTCCACAGCAGCTGCACCATTTTACATTCCCACTAGCAATGTATGAAGGTTTTAATTTCTTCGCATCCTTGTCAACACTTGTTATTTTTCATTTTTTTATTATAGCCGTCCTAGTAGGTTTGAAATGATATATCACTGTAATTTTGGCTTGCAGTTCCCTAATGACTAATGATGTTGAACATCTTTTCACAGGTTTATTTTCCATTTGCATGTCTTCTTTGGAAAAATGTCTATTCAAGTCCTTTGCCTAGTTTTTAATCAGATTGTCTTCTCGTTGTTGAGTTGTAGGAGTTATTTATATATTCTAGATATTAAACCTTTATCAGATATGTGATTTGCAAACATATTCTCCCATCCTATAGCTTGTCTTTTTACTCTCTTGATAATGTTCTTGGATGTGCATCTTTTTAATTTTAATAAAATGCAATCTCATCTCTCTCTCTCTCTGTCTGTCTCTTTCTCTTTTTGACAGAGTCTCACTCTGTTGCCCAGGCTGGAGTGTAGTGGCATAATCATGGCTCACTGCATTGAACTCCTGGGTTTAAGCCATCCTCCCACCCCAGCCTCCCAAATAGCTGGAACTGCAGTCATGTGACACGATATCTGGCTAATTTTTAAATTTTTTTGTAGAGACGGGGTCTTGCTATGTTGCCCAGGCTGCTCAAACTCCTCAAGTGATCCTCCCGCCTTGGCCCCCTAAAGTACTGGGATTACAGTCATGAGCCACCATGCCTGGCCTTCTATTTCTTTTTAATGAGAAAAATATAAAATTCTATTTGCAAATATTTGTTAATGATATGGACAAAGTGGGAGCCAGATTATACACATATGATCTATTTATGCAAAAAGGTATGGGAGTTAAATCATCTGGAAGGGAGAATTAACTATTCTAGGAAAACTGAGAATGAGTGTTAATATACAAAAAAAAATTTATGTAGCCTTCTATCACTCAGGGGAATTGTGAGGGCTACTTTTTCTCTTTCTTCTCTACAGCAGCTTTCCAAAGAGAGGCATACCTGCTGCTCTAGGGGACTAAGCCCTGAAAATCGAGCTCTCTGTGGCACCCAGGCCCAATTTTTGGAGCTCCAAACAGGTCTTTCTTTTATCCACACTTCTTACCAGGACCATGACAATTGTTGTTCTAAAGATTCACGAAGGGCAGGGCGCAGTGACTCATGCCTGTATTCCCAGCAATTTGGGAGGCCGAGGCGGGTGGATCACTTGAGGTCAGGAGTTCAAGACCAGCCTAGCCAACATAGTGAAACCCCATCTTTACTAAAACTACAACAATTAGCTGGGCGTGGTGGCGGTTGCCTATAATCCCAGCTACTCAGGAGGCTGAGACAGGAGAATCACTTGAACCCGGGAGGCAGAAGTTTCAGTGAGCCAAGATTGCGCCACTACGTTGCAGCCTGGGCAACAGAGGGAGACGCGGTCTCAAAAAAAAAAAAAAAAAAGGATTCATGAAGAACTCAGAAAAGAACAACACAGTGGAAAGGAGAAGAGGGAAGTCCTATCTTTTTTCAAACACAGACTAAGACATTTCTAACCTCCAGAACCGTGGGCATAGCTTCAAGAGTAGCCATAGAGATTTAGGTTAGACAGCTGGCAGAACCTGATAATTAAACAAGGTAGACAGCTCTTAGGAAGCTTTTTAAAATGCAGTGGTTTTTAGGCCCCATTCCTGCCTCACAGAATTATACTGTTTCAGGAGAGAACAGAAAGGAAATGCTTTGTGATTGCAATCTTCCCTCCTGTGCCCATGGGGCAAGGGATACTTCTGACTCCCACAGATGCAACATCAGTGATCTGGTGAGAACAAGCAAGGTTTTCTTCCCCAGAGCACTCAGGATCCCTGGAGAGAGTGTGGGACATGGCATCCTAGAATATTAGAAGGGGAAGGGACTGAGAGATTGCCTATATTAGTCAGGCACTAGGGGCTCACTAAATAACAACTCTCTTTTCACCCAAGTTCTGAATCAACTGAGAAATAGGGCACAGAAAACCAACAGATGGGGATCAATATGTCAGCTTTATGACTGATAAGAGCTAGACTGGGAGATATGGTTTAGATGTGAGGTCAAATGGGCTTGCTTACACTGTTCCCAGAATAAACTTCCCACCTAGTTACAGGCAGTGCTGGAAAGACTGCTGGCCTTATCTTATGGGGATCTGCCTCTGTTGTGGCACATAGAGGAACAGAATAACTGTCCTCTTTAATCAGGCTGGCTCCCAAAGAGAAGAAAGAGAAGGCATTAAACTAACCATGCCAAACTTACTAATTAGATAATTCATATCTTCTTCATGGAGAAGAATGAATAAGGGGTGGAAAGAGAGGCCAGGAATTCTGCTCTAGTGATCTTCAAATTTTAGTAAGCATCAGAGTCACCTGGTGAGCTTGTTATACCACAGATTGCCGGCGTCCACTCCCAGAACCCTGCAGTAGGGCCTGATAAACTGTGTTTTTAAACAGGTTCCCACATCAGACGGTTATCTAGGGACCACACTTTGAGAACCGCTTCTCAAAGGAAATCTCTCCACTTGGAGACATTAGGAGAATAAGTGTTGCTCTTGACAGCCAGATCTTGTTTGGTTGCCAGTGACAAAGCCAACTCAAACTGAAATGTAGGCTGAGTATTCCTAATCTGAAAATCCAAAATCTGAAATGCTTCAAAATCTGAAATTTTTTGAACACCAACATGATGTTCAAAGGAAATACTCAGTGGAGCATTTCAGATTTCAGATTTTCCAATTAGGGATGCTCAGCCGGTAAAAAGAAAGCAAATACTCCAGAAACCGAAAAAATCTGAAATCTGAAACACTTCTGGTTCCAATCATTTTAGATAAGGGATACTCAACCTGTTAAAAAAAAGAAAAGGTTATTGGTTCATATAGCTAAATGATATAACAGTCAATTTAAGTTCAAGCACTACTAGACTCAGAGACTCAAATGATGCCTTCAGGACTCTATCTCTCAGCTCTGTTCTGCATGGCTGTAGTCATAAGGGGGGTTTCCTCTGGTGTTGGCAAGATGACTCCACTTATATTCTTTTCCCTAAGCCAGTGTTTCTCAAACTTGAGCATGATTCAGAATCACCTGGAGGCCTTGTTAAAGCACAGATTGCTGGGCCCCACCCCTGGAGTCCCTAATTCAGCAGGACTTGGGTAACAACTGAGAATTTTCATTTCTAGCAAATTCCCAGGGGCCACATTTTGAGAACCACTTCTCTAAGCAGTTTCTGAAGAAAAGAAAGAGGTTTTATCTCTCCTGACTGTTCTTTTCCAAACCATTCAAAAAACAAATAAAATAAGACCTGGAATTGATTCTCATTAGCTCCAACTGGACGGATTTGAGCTGAATGCCCGTGTCCCTGAGCCAACAACTGTTCTGATGTTCTCATCAGCCAGGCTTGGGTCAGAAGTTTCCTTAAGTACTCCAGAGGTACCTGGAGATGCAGGTGAGGTTAACTCCACATGAACTATCTAGACTGAAAATGGGTAAGGGATAGAGCTACATAAAGGTGCTTTTAGAAAATGGCAAATGAATGCTGGTGGGCACTAACAATAGAGTTTCTCTACCCTTTGTTTCATAGATTAGGAAACAGAGAGGTTAAGTGGCTGTTCTGTTTTATCCCACTTGGAAGATAAAAGTTTTTTGAAAGGGCAGCTTGGCATAACAGACAGAGCATGCATGGGTTTTAAAGTAAGAAAACCCATCCTCACCACAGACAAATTGACTGGTTTGGGGCAGATCACTAAGCCCCTTTAGTGTTTCATTCCTCTATTTAGTTTTTTAAAATGAAAATAATAACACCTACTCACAGGGTGGGATGAGAGTGTGACGATTTTCTAGAACATGTAACACTTCTTTATTAGGAAAGTATTAAATATGAGTTTAATTTTTTTTTTTTTTTTTTGAGACAGAGTCTTGCTTTTTTGCCCATGCTGGAGTGCAGTGTCGTACTCTCAGCTCACTGCAACCTCCATCTTCCAATTTCAAGCAATTCTCCTGCCTTAGCCTCCCGAGTAGCTGGGATTACAGGTGCATGCCACGAAGCCCAGTTAATTTTTGTATTTTTAGTAGAGACAGGGTTTCACCATGTTGGCTAGGCTGGTTTTGAACTCTTGACCTCAGGTGATCTGCCCACCTTGGCCTCCCAAAGCGCTAGGATTACAGGCGTGAGCCACCACGCCTGGCTTAAATTATTTTAAAAGTTGATGTGAATTATAATGTATGAAAATTGAAACTACCTAGAGTTACTACTTTTTGTTTTATAAGTACTATTTTCCCCCTACAAAATTGGCAAGATGAAATATTTGGTAACACTACTGAGTGAAAGTCTGGGGAAAGACACTTCCATTTATTGCTGATTGAGCTCAGCCCATATCCTAGGACCTTTCATTTTCCTCAATGGCCCAGTGTCTCATGGAATTTTATCTCTTTACCTGAGGGTTTTTTTCTGAACTATGGAAGTCCATGCTGGCCACCAGCAGGCCAGGCCAGGGTATTATCCCAATTCACACTTCCACATCTCAGAGCAGCTTTCATCCTATGACTCCTGGGAGTTTCACCTTCTTCACCTTTGATTAGGAAAATCCAGAAGTAAGTATTTTGCACCATTTCTCAGAATTACTCACTATAGAATCTGGCTTAATAACACATCCCTTTAATGGCTGACTTCCCATCCCTGCGTCATTCCATCTCCCCCAGCTTTCTGGTGTTCCCTGCACCTCCCAAATATACTACATGCGCTAGAATCATTGTCATAAAGATAGGTTGTTCTGAAGGAACCTCAATCAAGATATAAATAGTCCCTGGGAGTGGGCAATGTCTAGCAACGTTACAAATTCACATGTCCTTTGACCTGGCAAATCTAATTCTAATAACAATTTTAACAAGTATATTCACACATGTGCAAAATAATGTATATAAGGTTATTCACTGAACCACTATTTGCGATAGCAAGAGACTGACACAATTTAAATGCCCATTAATAGGGAACTGGTTAAATAAATCAAAGTTCATTGATACAATGAGATACTATGCAGCAAAAAAAAAAAAAAAAATGCCTGCTAACTTGGAACAATCTTCAAGATTTATTTAAATGAAAAAACAAGATACCAAACAGCATGTGTGATACACTACCATTTGTGGAAAGTGGGGAGCATAAACAAACATGTATTTGATTGTAATCGCAGATTTTCTTTCTGGAAGAATAAGAAACTGGGAAACTTTTCTTTTTTTTTTTCTTTTTCTTCGGAGTTTCCTCTTGTTGCCCAGGCTGGAGTGCAGTGGTGCAATCTTGGCTCACCGCAACCTCCGCTTCCTGGGTTCAAGCAATTTCCTGCCTCAGCCTCCCGAGTAGCTGGGATTACAGGTGCCCACCACCACACCTGGCTAATTTTTGTATTTTTAGTAGAGTTTTGACTGCATTTTGTCCGCACTTGACTGCATTTTGATGTGGAATTTTTTTTTACATTTTGAAGTACTTTGGATTTTTTCCTTTTTTTTTGAGACGGAGTCTCGCTCTGTAGCCCAGGCTGGAGTGCGATGGCATAATCTCAGCTCACTGCAAGCTCCGCCTCCCAGATTCACACCATTCTTCTGCCTCAGCCTCCCGAGTAGCTGGGACTACAGGCGCGTGCCACCATGCCCGGCTAATTTTTTGTATTTTTAGTAGAGATGGGGTTTCACCATGTTAGCCAGGATGGTCTCAATCTTCTGACCTTGTGATCCACCTGCCTCGGACTCCCAAAGTGCTGGGAATACAGGCGTGAGCCACTGCGCCTGGCCAGGAAACTTTTCTTATATAAACCCGTTGGTGCCTTTTGAATTATGAGCTATGTGAGTGAATTACCTATTCAGAAAAAAATGACTTAATTGAAACTTTTAAAAAATGAATGTGGAAAAAATATTTTATATTCAGAAAGTTATTTTGAGTCATTTCAGAAACACATTTATTTGTGTAAAGTTAGATGTAACTACAAACCACAAAACTACAAATTGCAGTATGTCCAACAAATGTGTACCAACAGCCACCTAGAGCTTTAAAAGGTTTAGATAATGTGTTAATTAATCAGAGAGGTAGAAAGAATAAAAGACAGGTAAGTTGTTGAAGGTCCCAAAGTCACAGTTGGGGACTTGGAAGCTCTCATTATAAATAACATCTCACCTATCCTGCGAACCTGCTATGAGATTAGTATGTACGTGTTATAGGTGAGAAGACTAAGGCTGGAGAGCTGAAGGGACTGGCTGAAGGTCACTTAAGCAGAACATGAATTCTAGGTCTATCTGACCCCAAGGAAAGATATGTGCCAACATCCCCTCAGTGCTATCTATTAAAGATTCAGATCTTGATAAGAGGTGATAAAAGCATTGAATAAGGGGTCATCGCCCAAGGTCCAGGCCTGAAAGTACTCTAGTAAGCAGGAAGGATAGCCACTTGGTTTGGCCCCTTTGTACAGATTTTCATGGCAGAGCCAGAGCATAGGGTCCACATCTTTCTGTGACTACGGCATGACAATGCCATACTACAGGGAGGGAATCTATCAAAAAGGGTTTGGAAAATATTTTTGACAAACATCTAGTAAACACATTTTATGTGCCCTAAGCTGAAAGTTCTTGAAAGTACAGATCATTTTGCCTTTGTAGCCCCTGGCTCAGTGCCTGGCACATAGAGGTTTCTCAGAAAATATTTGGTGAGTGAATGAATGAGCCAACAGTTGGCAGCATAGTGTGAGGCAATGCAGGAAGTCCAAAGAAGTAAAATACACAGTGCTAGGTTATAACTCAGTTGAGGAGACAAGACAAAAATACCACAATATTTAAGTAAGCATAGGAGACAGTCTATAAATAAGGCCCCCGTGTCAAATGAAGCCTGAGCTACATGCAATCAGAAGTAGAAGAATAGCCCTGTACAGTAGAGTGATGGGAATATGTCACCTAGATAGGCAGAGATCAAGAGGAAGGCATTTTAGGGAAGATAATTTCTAGTGGAGATGTTTTATAAGCCCAACAGCTTGACACAGGGGAAAGAACTATAAGATTTGGAATTAGGCCCAAGGTTTGAATCCCAGACCTACCCTTTATTGATGGGCACAATTACTTAACCCCTCTGATAAGGATAATATCTCACAATGCCATTGTGAGAATTAAGCTAATTATATTGAGAACCTAGTCCAGTGCCTCACTCATGGTAGGTGTTCAATAAATGATTTTTCACCTTCATACATGGAACCCAAAAGTCTTCAGCCAATGGCTACAGGTAACAGTGAAGAAAGGGTGCTGGCTAGAACACTGGGAGAGATTTAGGGGGCTAAGCTCCAGGAAACAGACTGGGATGGAGGTAATGTGGGGTGGGAGAATGGGGCTTCAGAGCCAGACTGAGATAGTTGGACTCTACAGCCCCACCTGTGGCCATTTTAGACGACTGTTATTAAGGATCTTGTCCTTCCTAGAATGCCGGGCTGAAGACAAACTGGAAAGAAGGAGGACTAAGGAGAGGGCAGAGGAAAGATATTTTTCTCCAAGCCCTGAGATCCTCCAGACCTTGAGCCAACTGGAGAATAATGGGGAAACTGAAGTTCCCCAATAGTATGTGGGGCCTCCCCAGATCCAGGGACAGTCTAAAACTGGATTCAGGTAGTGGGGCCAAGGGAGCTCCTCCACTGCTGCCTCTGAACATCACCTCAGCCCCACAGCCTCAGTCAGCAATCCAAGCTCCAAGCCTAGACACAAAGCCCTCTCCTCCTCTAGATCTTAGTCTCCCTCCCTTCGCTTGTTGCTCTTTGATCCTTCACATATCTTTGTTTCTATTTTAGTCTCTATCTCAGCTTTTCTGTCTCTGTTCCAATTGTTCTCTCTTTCTGTCTTTGTTTCTACCTAAAAGTTTCTTTTTCCATTTTACTCACATTTCTCTGAATAACAAGGCATGGCTCCCTGGGAAATTTTCTTTGCATTACAAAAACCCAAAACAAAGCAAAACAAAAACACCCAATAAGCCTGGGTGTTTTGGTATTCACAAAAGCATATGAATCTAAAAGCCAGTCATAATTTAGATTCATACCTCTATACCATAAACAAAAATATATCTTAGACATATTAAAGAGTTAAACATAGAAAAGCCAAATCATAGAAAAACTGCAGGAAATTGAATTTACTATTTATCAGATCTTTGAAGGAATGGTAACTTTCAAAGCATTAAAGCAAAGAAGAAATCGTGAAGGAAAAGATTTTTATTACAGTGGTACATGCTTGTAATCCCAACTACTGGGTGGCAGGGACAGGAGGTTAGTGGGGGGCAGTGGTGAGGTGGGAGGATTGCTTGAGCCTAGAATTTCGAGACCAGCCTGGGCAACATAGTGAGACCTCATCTCTTTTTTTTTTTTTTTCTGAGATGGAGTTTTGCTCTTGTTGCCCAGGCTGGAGTGCAGTGGCACAGTCTCTGCTCACTGCAACCTCTGCCTCCCGGGTTCAAGTGATTCTCCTATCTCAGTCTCCCAAGTAGCTGGGATTACAGGCGCCCGCCACCATGCCTGGCTAATTTTTGTATTTTTAATAGACATGGGGTTTTACCATGTTGGCCAGGCCGGTCTCAAACTCCTGACCTTAGGTGATCCACCCACCTTGGCCTCCCAAAGTGCTGGGATTACAGGTGTGAGCCACCGCGCCCAACCTGGTCTTAAAAAAAAAAAAATGAAGCTTCTGAACAAAGAAAATTAACAAGATAAAAATAAAAAGTTTGCAGTAAAGCAAATAATAAATATTTAAATTATATAAAGTTCATATCATAAAAAGAACAATTAAAGCCTGAGTAAACATATTTTCCATAAGTTGAAAAATGTCAACATAAGGAAAAATGCTTAGCTTCTTCTTTTCTTTTTTTTTTTTTTTTTTTGAGACGGAGTCTCACTCTGTCGCCAGGCTAGTGTGCTGTGGTGCGATCTCGGCTCACTGCAACCTGCAACCTCCAACTCCCTGGTTCAAGGGATTCTCCTGCCTCAGCCTCCCGAGTAGCTGGGATTACAGGCATGCGCCACCATGCCCGGCTAATTTTTGTATTTTTGGTAGAGATGGGGTTTCACTATGTTGGCCAGGATGGTCTCGATCTCCTGACCTCGTGATCTGCCCACCTCAGCCTCCCAAAGTGCTGGGATCACAGGCGTGAGCCATCACACCCAGCCTAGCTTCTTATTTTCAGGCATATGCAATTAAAACATTAATAAGAACCTTTTCCCTGCCATTATTCTAGCAAAAAGTAAAACAATGATAATACGCAATGCTTTTGGTTAGGTAAATTTGTACAACACTTTTGGACTGGTATTTGGCAATAATTACCAAGAAACTTTAAACTATTTGTAACTTTGTTCCTTAATTCCATTCCAAGAGATTTATCCCAAGGCAGCAGATTTTAAACTATGCTTCTGGCAAGCCAAGAAGTGCTACAGAATTGTCTGTGGAACAGATAGTAGGGATATGCATTAACCAAAGTTTGGGGCTATAAGCAAGAAAAACTAACCCTGATTACCTTAAGCAAAAGGGCAATCCACAGGGAAAACTTGGACACTCACAGAATCAATGAGAAGCTACAAAACCACGTTCTGAAAATAGGCAGGAAACAAGAGAATTCCAGAGGGCTGGGCAGCTGGAATCACACCACAGGTCATGGAGCAAGAACAGGTGCATGTGGCACTGCTGCTGAGAGGAAAATGACCTCTAATCACCCCAAACTGTCATATGCCCGTGATTCATAAGCAAGGATGTCTGATTGACTGAACCTAAATCACATGCCTCAGGCTTTTCAAGGAAGCAGGAGGTGAGGGTGAAGACTCTGGGTCTCTGGTTTCCTAATAGGTGATGGGAACTACCTCTCAAATCTACACACATATGGGGAACCCTCAAGCAGAAGACTTGGGTACTAATTGGAGGATGATGTGGATGCTGGACAGCTGAAAAGCAGGAAATATTTATCAACTACTGGGTGATATTCAGAGACGCCGACCACATAAAGCTCTCAGCTTCCTACCCCCACTTCAACCAGAGTAATTCCACTTTGATCATCTTTTCCAAATAGGCTTCCAGGCAAGATTTTGTTTGCTGAAAGGTTTCTGCAGCTTCAACACATTTAAGAAGCCCTTGTGGATCACCAAGAAGGCTGGCTTAATATACCTTACCAACTGTTTTCTCCTTTGCTGTCTTCCAGAGACGAGACTGGAACAATGCTTATTTTTCTAGTCTCCCTTACAGGTAGAGGTGGCCATGTAACACAATTTTAATCAAATGAAACATTAAGTCTGTATCCACTGGAGGTTATTTGGGGATGATAAAAACAAAAAGGTAGACCTGACTGGCATTATCTCTACCTCTTTCTGCCATGAATGCTGATGTTACAACTGCAACTTCAGCAGCCACTTTGAGAACATAAACATGAGAAAATGGCCAAGAGAACCAAAGCCAACATCCGCCCACCTCTGAATCTCTTGTTATATGAGAAAAATAGCCTCTTATTTTAAAAGCAATTTTAAGAAGTTTTCTTTCTTTGCAGCTTATATTATTATTTATTGATATATCCCTAAGGGAAAAATCTAGAATAAGTAAAAATATATACATATATACATATATATGTGTGTGTGTGTGTATATATATATATATATATAGAGAGAGAGAGAGAGAGGGAGAGAGAAAGTTGTTCATTACAGAATTTTCCAAACTGGTTTAAAAAAATAACTAAATCTAAATGTCTATCTATAGGAGATTGCTTAAATAAATTACAGTCTATCCACTAGATGAACTACTATGCCACTATGCCTGTAGTGAGATAAATAATTATGAAGCTATTATATGTTTATGACATAATAGTAATTAAAACCCTAGAATGAGTAATTGTATCTATGTTATATACTATACATACAAACCCAGCTATCTGCAATGGCCACTGTCACCTTTAAAGGAACTGAATCACCCACTGCACCTGATGAGCAGAGCAGCTGTAAACATGTTCTGTGCTGTGTGGCTCAATGACCACCTCCACTCCACACAGCTGATTGGCTCAGGGGTGGACATCTGATCCGGAGTACCCAACATCCTTTGAGATGCTTATTGTAAAACTCTCTGCTCAAATGGGTGAATTGGGCCAGTAAGATTCTCATCCTTTGGAATCAAAATTGGTAGAATACCAAGAGAATCAGGCAAATCGCATCAGGAGCTGAAGTTTAAAGAATACACAGAATGGTCAGGCACAGTGGCTTATCCCTGTAATCCCAGCACTTCGGGAGGCTGTGGCAGGAGGATCATTTGAGGCCAGGAGTTGGAGACCAGCCTGGGCAACATAATGAGACCCCGTCTTTACAATAAATAAATAAATTAGCTGGGCATGGTGGCATGTACCTGTAGTCCTAGCTACTCTGAAGGTTGAGGCAGGAGGATCGCTTGAGCCCAAGTTTGAGGCTGCAGCGTGGTATGATTGTGCCACTGCACTTCAGCTTGGGAGACAGCAAAACATTGTCTCAAAAAAAAAAAAAAAATACTTAGAAAGAGAGAGAATTATTTGGCACAGTGGCTCACATCTTTAATCCCAGCACTTTGGGAGGTTGAGATGGGAGGACTGTTTGAGGCCAGGAGTTCCAGACCAGCCTGGGCAATATAATGAGACCCCATCTCTATAAAATAAAATATAAAAATTAGGCTGGGTACGGTGGCTCACACCTGTAATCCCAGCATTCTGGGAGGCCGAGGTAGGCAGATCACCTGATGTCAGGAGTTTGAGATGAGCCTGGCCAACATGGTGAAACCCCATCTCTACTAAAAATACAAAAATTACCCAGGCATGGTGGTGGGCGCCTGTAATCCCAGCTACTCGAGAAGCTGAGGAATGAGAATCACTTGAACCCGGGAAGCAGAGGTTGCAGGGAGCTGAGGTCGCGCCACTGCACTCCAGCCTGGGTGACAGTGAGACTCCATCTCAAAAAAATAAATAAAACAAAATAAAAATTAGCTATAATCATGTCACTGCTCACCAGCAGCCTGGGCAACAGAGTGAGACCCTGTGTCTTAAAACAAAAAACGAAAACAAAATGTAGACTATGTCATCAAGCAAGGGCCATGAAAGGCTATGAACTCATGTGTTATAAGGAACCAGAAAATATTAGGCTGAGAAAAGATACAGAGTACAGCATGAAGAAGTCAGCCAGGTGAATGGAGAGACAGAGGTAGACACAGAAAAAAAGGAAAGCCCAAAGAGTAGCTAACTTAGGTAAACAGCAGTGTTAGACTGAGGATCAAGAATTCTAGAGAGCTGCCATAGATTCAGAACAGCTTTCTAGGTCCAGTCCTAGAGGCTTAGCTGGACTCCAGCCTCTTTTGGCTAAATGGTTTCAATGAGACCCTGTAGCCAGTGTGAGTATGCATTCCTGGGAACCATAATAGTCTAGCATAGCTGTAAAAGTTATCTTTGCATATAGAGAGGGACAGGAACGTGAACAAATAGAAACCATCAATTTGTTAGAGAAGGATTTTTGTGGATATTTCTTTTGAAGAATTCATTATTGTTGCTCCAACGTTGTTTTTACATTAAATGACAATTTTGTTTTAAAACCACTGTGGAACTCCTGGGATAAAGCCTTAAGTATGTGTGTATTACTGACTTTGCAATACTGGTTTCCAAGAATTTATTTTAAGAATATAATCAGAGATAAGGCATGAGAATGTAAATTCTTGAATCCTTATTATAGCATTGTTGTAGTAGAAAAAAATGGAAACTACTTGAATGCCAAACAACAGAGTATTGGTTAAATAAATTATGATATATCCATAGAATGGGATGCTGTACAACCATTAAAAAATCATGTTGTACGCTGGGCACAGTAGCTCATGCCTGTAATCCTAGCACTTTGTTTTTTTGTTTTTGTTTTTCGTTGTTGTTGT
Source organism: Hylobates moloch (assembly GCF_009828535.3). Classification (NCBI taxonomy): domain Eukaryota; kingdom Metazoa; phylum Chordata; class Mammalia; order Primates; family Hylobatidae; genus Hylobates; species Hylobates moloch. Next base: position 33,308,914 of record NW_026652286.1, on the reverse strand, counting down.
TGTTGTTTTTTGAGACGGAGTCTTTCTCTGTCCCCCAGGCTGGAGTGCAGTGGCGCGATCTCAGCTCACCGCAACCTCCACCTCCTGGGTTCACGCCATTCTCCTGCCTCAGCCTCCCGAGTAGCTGGGACTACAGGTGCCCGCCAACATGCCCAGCTAATTTTTTGTATTTTTAGTAGAGATGGGGTTTCACCGTGTTAGCCAGGATGGTCTCGATCTCCTGACCTCGTGATCCGCCCGCCTCGGCCTCCCAAAGTGCTGGGATTACAGGCTTGAGCCACCGCGCCCGGCCTCAATCCTAGCACTTCGAAAGGCCGAGGCAGGCAGATCACTTGAGGCTAGGAGTTCAAGACCAGCCTGGCCAACATGGTGAAAACCCGTCTCTCCTAAAAATACAAAAATTAGCTGGGCTTCATGGCACGCACCTGTAATCCCAGCAACTCAAGAGGCTGAGGCAGGAGAATCGCTTGAACCTGGGAGGCAGAGGTTGCAGTGAGCCGAGATCACACCACTGCACTCCAGCCTGGGCGACAAAGCAAGACTCTGTCTCCAAAAAAAAAAAAAATCGTATTGTAAAAGAATATTGGTTGGTACAGAAAATGTTCATGATTTACTGCTAAGCAAAAAACAACAACAAAAAAACTTACAAAATAGTAACTACAACGTGACACCCTTTCTTTTGTACAGAGAATGAAGCACGCTATCACAGGCATAAAATACTGAAGGGACAGATACTAACATGTTAACAACAGTTGCTCTTGGGTTACAAGGCAGGGATAGTTAGAAGAAATGTTTGTATTTTTCCTTTATACTATTTTGCTTTTTTCGTGTTTTCCTACCTTGAGTACCTTGTTTGCCTAATTAAAGAGGTGGGGAGAGGAGGAGATTTCCTCCCCTGCTTTTAATTTTTTTTTTTTTCCAAGAAAATCACGCTGACTGTGGGCCTAGGAAACTATTGCCAGAATTCCCAACATCTCCCACAGCCCGGTGCTTGGGGAAACCAGAACTAAGTGAAAGACTTTCTCTCGCAAAGCAAAGTGCACAGGTGACAAGAGAGAAGGGCAGAGGAAAGAAACGGGTTGGACCGATCCGAGGACGGGCAGGCTGGCGTGCCGACGGTCGCGAGCAGACAACCCTCTCCCTAGCGGAGCGCTCGCCCCAGCCTCTGCCCGGAAGGCCCGGGGCGACGCGCTCGGATGCGTGGCTCTGGAAGGGCACTGAGCTGGAACATGCTGGGGCACCGCGCGGGCACCCGGGTGCCGCTGGCGCCGCTGACGAGGGGTGCTAGCAGGCTGTGCTCGCGTAGCTGGGAAGCTGTAAGCCTGTGAAAAGCCAAGCCAACCAGGCAGAGAGGCTCCGCAACAGCTAGCCTCGGCCGGGGCCTGCCCAGAGCTGCGTTGACCGCCGGAGCCCGCGTGCCGCTGCAGCGGAGCCATCATGAAGTGGCTCCCTGGCCAGGCCGTCCTGGCAGCCCGCCCGCCCCGCCCGCTGGGGAGCAGTGCCAGGGGAACCAGGGCAGGCGGGGATCATGTGCTCCGCGCTCAGGAGCCCTTGGCATTCCTCGCGTGCGGCAGCTCTCCCCTCCATTTCCACCCAGGGGGGCTATCGGTCTTACTTTAAAAAGACAAAAACACAAATTACGGTGACGCAAAAGAAATATAAAAACAGGAGTCAGAGGACCTAGATTTGATTGTCAACCCATGTGACCATGAGCAGGTCACATTCATGCCTCCGCTCCCCTATCTGTGACATGGATATAATGATCCTATTTGTCCCAAGAGGTAGCCGTGAGTCTTATTAATGAAGATACAAATGATATAAGAGTAATGAAAACTGCTTTGGAAATTATGAAGGATAAGCTGATGCCAGTCCCTGTTCGCTAGATGTATACATTTTAGGATTTCATAGTTCTTTAATTTTGAATGTTATTTGTGTGTATTGGTAAATCATCACTTTCCACTTTCCACAGCTTAAAATGGAAGACTATAGTGCAGTGATAGCTTAGAACTGGGAAGGAAATCAGGTCCAAAGCAAAGGAGAGCACACACCTGCCAATATAAAGATCAATAACATTTCTGACATTGGGTTTGGAATTGAGTTCTGAGTTTCACAGCAGTCAAAGTGTAAAAGGAACCACGATCAGATGTTGTACTCATTATTGGAAAAGATTAGTACAGAGGAGAAGGTCAAGCAAGACAAGTGCCCTCAGGAAAAAATGGGATATTCTCTGAATCTGCATTCCCCAAGTATCAGTCGTTTACATACCATCTTCATGTGTTTTGCTGTATTTATATGCCACATGTACATTTAGTTAATGAATATTTTTTCTTTAAAACAGTCTAACAAAAAATATTTCCTAATGAAAAAATATATATTACTCCCTTAAGTGTTTGTTCTATATTTTCCCGATATAATTTACTTTATTAAGAAATACATAACCATTAAATTACAAAATGTTCATTCTCTAACCACCTAATGTCATCTTATATGCCACGTGTATTAGTCCGTTTTCACACTGTTACAAAGAATACCAGAGACTGGGTAAGTTATAAAGAATAGAGGTTTAATTGACTCACCATTCCAAATAGCTGGGGAGGCCTCAGGAAACTTACAATCATGGCAGAAGAGGAAGGGGAAGCAAGGACCTTCTTCACATTGTGACAGGAGGAGGCAGGGGGAAAGTGCTATACTTCAAAACCATCAGCTCTTGTGAGAACTCACTCACTATCATGAGAACAGCATGGGGGAACAACCCCCATGATCCAATCACCTCCCACCAGTTCCCTCCCTCAACACGTGGGGATTACAGTTCTAAATGAGATTTGGGTGGGGACGCAGATCTAAATCATATCACCATGTAAGATGTCTGAGTGCATAATATGTGCAGGCTATGTATAGCACACTTTGGGAAACTCTCTTCTTCTTGTTTGATGAGCCCCTTACAGAGCCCATCATGGCATGTCCACACTGACAGAGATCCTAGATATCACCAGGGCCAATTCCCTTTGCAGACTCTACTAGCAGAGAGAGGCCCAGCAAAAGGACCAGACCTGCCCAGGATAACCCATCATGGGAGGGACAGGCTGATGCCGCCTAACCTCCAGTCCTATGTCTTTGGCTCCCTTTACACACTACCTCTCCCTAGGTCCCTCCACTCCCCCTACCTCCCACCATCCTGTTGACCCCTCAGTCACGGCTTGTGCCCATGACAGCCTAATAATATGCTCCTGTCTAAGAGAAGATAAGTTGATACAATTTGGGCGGCATCCCAGAACCACCTTGGATTCTCTCCTGGTCTCTTTCCTTAGATTATGAACTCCAGGAGGGGAAGAGCCATGATATAGGAGGTTGGAGCCATGATTTAGGAGGTTGGTGTGAGATAGTAGGTGTAGAGGCAGAGTCATATAGAGCTCATCTTCCCAAGTAGGTACTGAATAGGCTTTGGACAAATTGCACAGGATAAAGAGAAGTAGCCAGAAGAGTTGTAGAATTTCCAGGGCTCAGAACTACTATCAGGCCACAGCTTCTGGTGGGGCGGATTGTACTCCAAAGGAAGGCACCTGCAGAGGAGGCAACTCAGGATCTCCTACTTGAGGCTGAGGCAGCAGGCAGAGGGGAGGCTGTTTTAACTGGGCTCCCAGAGGAGCTGCCTTTCACAATTTGTTCACCTGAGGGGTACCTGCTTGTAATACGCTCTAAGGTGCCATATGAGCTAACAGAGCCTACATGGATCCCAAAGAAAGTTACGGCAGTCAAGGACTATGAGGTAATAATCTGAAACTCAAATGGGTCCTCTGGGGCCCAACAGGGATATGTCTTCCTCACCTAAAGGCCCCTGCAGAGCTGATGAGCAGTGCTGCCTTGGACCAGTGAGGATAACCTGCAGAGCTCATCAGAGCTAAGCACCAATAAGATTCAGGTTAGGAGGGTGGAGTACAGAGACCCCACAAAGTCTAGCAATAATGCTGCCAACTCTCAAGGTAGACAGAAGAACAATCTTTTCAGCTCCACTTAGCCTCTGCCAAGTGTTGCTACTGGGAAGGCTGTGGGCTGAAGGAACAAGCCCTGGATTAGGAGCCAGAAGGCTAGAGTTCTCACTCTGGCTCTGTGTGATGTTGGGCAAGTTTCTTTGCCACTCTGGGCTTCAGTTTCCTCATCTACACATTTTCCTAATTCTTGTTCTGCTGTAAAAATTAGGAAATTGGCCAAGTGCGGTGGCTCACGCCTATGATCCCAGCTCTTTGGGAGGTAGAGGCGGGCAGATCACTTGAGGTCAGGAGTTCGAGACCAGCCTGGCTAACACGGCGAAACCCCGTCTCTACTAAAAATACACAAATTAGCTGGGCGTGGTGGTGTGCACTTGTAATCCCAGCTACTTGGGAGGCTGAGGCAGGAGAATCACTTGAACCCAGGAGGCAGAAGTTGCACTGAGCCGAGATCGTGGCACTGCACTCCAGCCTTGGCAACAGAGTGAAACTCCATCTCAAAAAAAAAGATTAGGAAATTTAGGTTCTGAAGTCAGACAGACTTGGTTTTTAGCCCAGTTCTTCCCAAAGGAACTCAGAGGTCAGCTAAGGACATAGATACATAAACAAAGATTTACAAAAGAGACTGGCGCAAAAGCAATGATCTTGCTTCTTGCTCAAGGCAGCACAGTGAGTGGCAGAGTGAGGACTAGAATACAGGGCCCAGAACTTGATGTAGAGACATAATAATCATATAAACGATTAATGAAGTGGCTAATCATAAATGTGACAGTTGCCACAAAGGAAAGGTAGAGGATGCTATGTGAACACACAACAGATCGTAACATGATGTATACGCTGTGGTAAAGATTCTGGATGTTCCCCAAAGAGTAATAGGAAATCATCTAAGCAAAATGGTGATAGTAAGAGGCTGCTGCAATGAAGACCAGATTGGAAGGATGCAAGAGTGGAGGCATGGAGGCCTGTTAGGTGACTCTTGCAATAATTCAGACAAGAGATGTTAATGACATGGGTTAGGGAAGTGGGGTGACTAGACCAATGAGGCATAAAACTATCAGGACTCAGTGACTGATTCCATGTAAAAAGAGAAAGGGAGAAGGCAATGTTAAAGGCAACACTCACATTACTGATAGAGACAGAAGACAGCCAAGGGTCCCCAGCAAAATCTCAGCTTCAAGCCTAAAAAAGCCTGAAGGCTGAAAAACCAGACTGCTGGTCCCAGATGAAGCCCACCCTTTCTCAGCTGATTCTCTCTGAATAATGTCCACTTGCACACTGGGGGAAAGGGGTGGAGCCTCAGGAAGTTTGTGCCCTAGGCAGCAGAGGAGCCTGCTCTCTTCAGCTGAGTGGTGACCTGGGTGGGAATGAATCTGTGAGGTGGAGGGCCTGTTAGCAGGACTCCATCTCACCTGCTGAGTTGTTTTTTTCTTTTTTTCCTTTTTGTTCAATAAAGTTCTGCTTTACTTGCCCTTCAGTGCATCCATTTGCCTAATTTTCTTGGTCGTGTGGCAAGAACCCAAGTTTAGCTGAACTAAGGAATAAAGTTCTACAACATTACTGGAATGAAAAATAGGGTGAATGATGGTGCCATTTACTGAGATCAGGGTACTAGTGGGGAGCAGGTTTTAGGGTGATCTTTAGTTCAACTTTAGACACATTGGGTTTTCTAGTTGTGGTGGTTGTGTTTTAATTTGGTTTGGTCTGAGAATGCCGAGTTTGCCTATGAAATTGAGAAAGTAGTTGGGTATGGAGGTCCCTTGATCAATGAGAGGATTGGTTTTTGGAGTCAACCCATTGGCAACTGAAGGCACAGTGGACAGAGACAGGCAACCTGCCTATCCCTAAAGCATAGTGGAGAATAGATGGTACACAGGCTTTGGAATGGCACTCATTGGTTTTTTGTTCCCTTTTAACCAGCAGCCAGGTGACCCTGGTCAATTTGCTTAATCAATCTGAGCATAAGACTCCTCATTTATAACATGGAAATAATGATTCCTACCTCACTGAATTATCATGAGAATTATACTATATTACAATTCACAATTCAAAAGACTCTCATCTACTTACTACATGTAAGGATATTTCAGACAAACACTATATCTTATAAGCTTGGTGTGAAATTGCTAAGATCTGAATGTTTGTGTCCCCTTAAAATTTATATGCTGAAATCCTAACCCCAGAGGTGATGATGGTATTGGGAGGTGTGGCCTTTGGGAGATGATTAAGTCATGAGGGCAAAGCCCTTATGAATGGGATTGGTGCCCTTATAAAAGAAACCCCAGAGAGATCCCTCACCCCTTCCACATGTGAAGTTGCAGTGAGAAGGCAGCCATCTGTGAGGAAACTGGCTCTCACCAGAACCCAACCATGCTGGCACCTTGATCTTAGACTTCCCAGCCTCCAGAACTGTGAGCAATATAGTTCTGCTGTTTATAGCCACTCAGTCTATAGTATTTTGTTATAGCAGCCCGAACAGAGTAAGACAGAAGTCTAATATCAATATAATTTTTCTGAACAAAATAAATCCAAAGCACTTATCATAGCAAAGAGACAGTATAGCATAGGTTCATGCAGACATTTTAGACATAGACAACCCTAGGTTCAAGCCTGGGTTTATCACTTCCTGGCTGCATGACTTTGGAAAATTATTTACCGAGTTTCCTTTTCTGAAAAATTGAGAGAATAATAGAATTCACCCCATGGGATGGTTAAATGGATTAAGTAAAATATGTAAAGTACATTGACTTAAAACTTTCAAAAATGCTAGTTATTGTTATTGTACAAAATACAGCGTCAGGCACACAGCGAGCACTCATTACATGTTTGTTTCCCTCCCTCCTCCTCACCACTCCTCCAGCCTCCTCAGGTTCATCTGCACACATTTTTAGGTGCACAGGCCTTACTCTAGTTCATAAAGGAACTAGAGTAGAACTCTCTAAATTCTAATTCCTTACAACACTTTCAGCTCAGTCTTCTCCACAGCGATCTATTCTCCCCCTTCATTCAACAAACCCAGTAGATAATATAGGACATTGTATCATGTTGTTAGCAAGTACCAGCTCCTCTCCCTCGCTGGGAATGTAAGAGACAGAGGCTCTAGGCCATATGCTCACAGCATCAGCTGTGTTTCCATGACAACAAGCCCGGCACAACTAGATATTTCAGCAGAGAGGAGCTGTGACACCCAGCTCTCCACAGAATGTAGCTCACTAGCTATTGTTATCTTCCTTGCACTGACCTAAGGACTAAAGCAGGCTGGATGTGGCCCTGAGGGGTGGAGAAGTTTGTGTTTGCAAGAGTAGGAGATTGAATTTGGGAATGCAGTTGGCTGTTTATTGTAGCAGTTAACTGTATTGGCTGTAATAAGTTAAAAGAAACCTAAAAACAAAACAAAAATTCCATTCTAAGTGTCACAACAGAGGAAGGTACTTATTGCCATGTGAACAATAGGAGGATTTGGACCTAATTCTTCCTAAGGGAGTCATAGAAGACTTCATCTTTACAAAATCTTTGGTATTTTCTCTATTTTTAAAGAGAAACATCCTATAAATGTGTTAATTAGGGTACTTTCAGCTCCAAGTAACATGAAACCTAACTAAATCAGCTTAAATAATTAGGACAGTGAATATCTCATGCTCCAGAAAATCTGGAGGTGAGCCATTCCGGGGCTGGCTAATTCAGTGGCTTAGGGATAGCAGCAGGACCCAAATATTTTCTATCTTTCTGCCCTTCTGTCCTTGTTATGTCTGCAGTGTCTTTCCTCATGGTTAAGAGATGGTCAAAGCATTTCCAGGTGTTACAAGCAGACATTTCATCTCTAAAGAAGAAAGGCATTTGCTCCTGTGCATTGCTTCTTAGTAGTGAGGAAAACCTCTCCCAACTACCCACCTGCAGACTTTCTATCAGGTCCCATTGATCACAATGAGGGCCCAGGGTCATGCCTTCATAGTGGATTCAGGATCAAGCAGTTGGGTTTTCTCCTAAGGGAAATGGAGAGTCATTAGAGGATTTTCAACCAGGTGATAGTCAGACTTTTCTAGTGGTTGTTTGTCTGTTTTGTAGAGACAACGTCTCACTACGTTGCCCCAGCTGGTCTCAAACTCCTGGGTTCAAGCGATCCTGTTACCTTGGCCTCCCAAAGTTCTGGGATTTACAGGTGTGAGCCACCTTACCCAGCTTAGATTTCTGTTTTTGATAGATCACTTAGAGAGTAATATGGAAGATGGACTAGAGGGAGGGAAAGATGAGAAGCAGGAAAACCTGTTAGCAAACTGTTGCAAAATCCGCATGAGAAATGACGAGACCTGAACCAAAGTAATGATGATGGGAATTTGGGGTAGGAATTAGGAAAGACAGAGCTAATCGGAGATGGTAAATTTTCATTGGCAGTAGATGCGGAGATTGTCTAGAAGTCTTGCCACCAACTGAACGAAGAACATCACAGGATCAAATTTGAAGGAGCTGATGATTAGCTTAATTGTGTAAATACTGAATTTGGAGACCATGGTGTTTCCAGGTGGTAGGACAAGATAAAGGCTGGAATCTTAAGAAAGGGATATGGAGCTGGGAGTTTTCTGCATGGGAGGGATTGGTTAAAGCCAAAGGAATGGATGAGGTCACCCAAAGAAAGAAGGGAAGAGTGCCAAGAACAGAACCCTGGGTGCACAGCATTTAAGGAATGGGCTGTGGATGAGAATTCCGTGAAAAAGATGAACTCAGAGGAATCAGAAAGATAGAAAGAGAACCAGGAGGGAGTGGTATTACAGAAGCCAAAGGACAAAGATTTCCAAAGAGTGTTAAATACCACAGAAGGGCAAGGGAGGCAGGGATTGACTTCAGCTTTAATGACTTTGATGAGAACCATTGAAGTGAGCACAGTAAAGACTGCAGATATAGACAACTCTTTCTAGAAGTCTGATTGTGATGGGGAGTAGAGAGATGATATGATAACTGGGGCGGGTGAGGGAGAATTTTATAATGTAGAATGAAGCTTGGACATGTTTGCAGGCTGAAGGAAGGAGCCCAGGGCCTGGGAGATGCCATAGTCCTATCTGACCTATAGACATAGGCCAGTTTTGAAGCAAAACCCCAAAAATTGAGTTCTCTCCTCCCTGTGGGCTACTCCAGAGGATCCCTTGAGCTGGCTCCTCAACAGGGGGTGACCAGGTGTCCCTCAGCCTCTGCTGTTATGATGACACATTCATCCACATGCCCTTATTATTCTTAGAAAATACAAGGGAATCAATCCTAGTCTCCATTTAGTATTGGCTTTCTGGAAATTATGCAAAATACTGGCTGTCTTCCAGATCACTTATTAGTGCCTTGGGGTGGTAATTTCATGGAAATGACTTTGAGGCACAGTTGAGCCGTCTAGCAGACAGCCATTTACATTCCAGGGGTCTGTCTTCTATAACTTCCCTATCCCCTTTGGGGCTGGTCCCACTGTCCCCAGGCCAGGCTCTCAGGGAGCTGTACCCTCACCTTCCCTACTTCCTTCAGACTCAGAGCTTCCTTTTCCCAGTCATTCACTCACTGTCCATCTCTTGGTGGCATAATTGTAACCAGAAGCAAAGAGTAGGGTATGCACCTTGGTAAGATCAGGGATGTGTAACTCGAAGGAGATCCAGGAAAAGCTGTCAACACGGCACAGATACCAACATGCAGCCCTGGGACAGGCAGCCCTTACCCACAGAGCCCTGGTAGGACGCATATTGAGGTGTGTATATATATATAATATATATATATATATATATTTTTTTTTTGAGACAGGGTCTCACTTTGTCTGTCAGGATGGAGTGCCGTGGCATGATCTCAGCACACTGCAACCTCCATTTCCCAGGTTCAAGCAATTCTCCCACCTCAGCCTCTTGAGCAGCTGGGACTACAGGTGCTCGCCACCATGCCCAGCTAATTTTTGTATTTTTTTGTTAGGGACGGGGGTTCACGATGTTGGCCAGGCTGGTCTCGAACTCCTGACCTCAAGTGATCCACTTGCATTAGCCTCCCAAAGTGCTGAGATTACAGGCGTGAACCACTGTGCCTGGCAGCAGTATATGTTTTCCCTTTTTTTCTTTTTTTGAGATGGAGTCTCGCTCTGTTGCCAAGGCTGGAGTGCAGTAGCATGATCTCAACTCACTGCAACCTCCACCTCCCAGGTTCAAGCGATTGTTCTGCCTCAGCCTCCCTAGTAGCTGGGATTACAGGTGCGTGCCACTGCACCCGGCTAATTTTTGTATTTTTAGTAGAGACAGGGTTTCACCATATTGGCCAGGCTGGGCTCAAACTCCTGACCTTGTGATCCGCCCACCTCAGCCTCCCAAAGTGCTGGGATTACAGGCATGAGCCACCGTGCCCGGCTGCAATATATGTTTTCTAAGGGAAACCTTCTTTACAGAAACTGCCTGCCTAACCCCCAAAGTTTACTCCCAGAAGCCATGTTTCTGCTGCATCTTCCTATTCCTCATCCCCATCTTGGGCTGTGAGGTCCAGGGTAGACATTCTGTGGCTTCAATCACTTAGCATAATGTTTTAAGATTCATTCATGTTGCAGTATGTATTCATACTTCATTCCTTTTGATTGACAAATAACATTCTTATGTATGGATGTGCCACATCAGTTCATGCACATTTGGATTGTTTCAATATTTTGGCTTTTGTCAATAATGTTGCTATGAATATTTGTGTACAAGTTTTTGTGTGAATGTACGTTTTCATTTTCGGGGGGATGGAATTGCTAGATGTAAGTATGTATATTGTGTAATTGTTTAAATATTGTGTAAATGTTAAAAATTAAACATGACATTTAATTGTTAACTGCCAGACTGCTTTCCAAAGCAGCAGCACCAGTTTATATTCCCACCAGCAGTGTATGGGAGTTCCTCTACATCCTTACCAACACTTATTGTTTGTCTTTTTCATTATAACCATCCCGGGGGATATGAAGTGAAATCTCATTGTGGTTTTGATTTGCATTTTTCTAATGGCTAATAATGTTGAGCATTTTTCTGTGTGTTTACTGGCCATTTGTATATCTTCATTGGGGAAATGTCTATTTGTATCCTTAGCTCATTTTTAAATTAGGTTGTCTTTTAATTATTGATTTCTAAGAGTTCTTTATATATTTTGGGTACAAGTCCCTTATCAGATATATGATTTGCAAAACTACTTCTCATTCTGTGGGTTGTCTTTTCAAGTTCCTGATGATAGCTTTTGAAGCACAAAAGTTGTAAGTTTTGATAAAATCCAGTCTATTTTTTCCTTCGCTCATGCTTTTTTTTTTTTTTCCACACAGGCTCTCACTTTGTCATCCAGGCTAGAGTGCAGTGGTGTGATCTCAGCTCACTGCAACCTCCACCTCCTAGGTTCAACTAATTCCTGTGCCTCAGCCTCCTGAATAACTGGGACTACAGGTGTGTGACACCACACCCAGCTAATTTTTGTATTTTTAGTAGAGACGGGGGTTTCACCATGTTGGCCAGACTGGTCTCGAACTCCTGGTCTTGCCTCTGTCTCCCAAAGTGCTGGGATTACAGGCGTAAGCCACTGAGCCCAGCCTCATACTTTTTTTGTATCCAAGTAGGCTTTGTCTAACCCAAAGCTGTTTTTTTTGTTTGTTTTTGTTTTTGTTTTGTTTTGTTTTGTTTTGTTTGGGATGGAGTCTTTCTCTGTCGCCCAGGCTGGAGTGCAGTGGTATGATCTTGGCTCACTGCAAATTCCGCCTCCCAGGTTCAATCAATTATCCTGCCTCAGCCTCCCGAGTAGCTAGGATTACAGGTGCGTGCCATCACACCCGGCTGATTTTTGTATTTTTAGTAGAGACGGGGTTTCACCGTGTTGGCAGGCTGGTCTGGAACTCCTGGCCTCAAGTGATCCACCTGCCTCAGCCTCCCAAGGTGCTGAGATTACAGGTGTGAGCCACTGTGCCTGGCCCTAACCCAAAGTCTTGAAGCTTTACACCTGTGTTCTTTTCCAAGCGCTTTTTAGTTGCAACTCTTACACTTCATTGATGACCCATTTGGAGTTAAAACTTAAATTCAGTATAAATCTGACCCTCATCACATACACACCTACTCCTCATCCCAGGCTTAGGTTTCACCCTGATTGCTTAGAGCAGTAGAGGAATAAAATGCAGCAGTAAGCCATCCCCTCTCCTTAATAGGGGGAAGGCTTCTCCCTCACAATTATGTTTCCTTTAAAATAAGAGAGCTCAATTATTGTGACACTCTCCATTAATTTACCCTGTCCATGAAAAGTAGAGCGACTTACTTGATTCAAAAATGTGAGAGTAGGCTGGGCATGGTTGATTCAGTGCCTCCTTTTAAATTTCTTTTCTAGCCCAGCACAGTGGCTTATACCTGTAATCCCAGCACTTTGGGAGGCTGAGGTGGGTAGATCACTTGAGGCCAGGAATTCGAGACCAGCCCGGCCAACACGGTGAAACCCCGTCTCTACTAAAAATACAAAAATTAGCCGAGCAAGGTGGCGCGCGCCTGTAATCCCAGCTACTGGGGAGACTGAGGCAGGAGAATTGCTTGAACCTGGAAGGTGGAGGCTACAGTGAGCAGAGACTGTGCCACTGCACTCCAGACTGGGCGACAGAGTGAGACTCTGTCTCAAAAAATTATGATAATAGTAAATAAATTTCTTTTCTTTTGTGTTCTTAGGCTAGAGCCTGCCTGCAGGGAGAAGGAGTTCTCTTCTGCTCCTTACTTTAAGTCTCATCTGGGCAGGGCCCCATGTCTGGATGCTGCTGGGGACCATGCTACTTCCACTGGATGGTGAGTCTGCCTAATTCAGGGGTTCATTAGCTCACTTATTTGGCTCCCCTCTAAACTATATGCCTCAATTTGGCCTTTATTACCAAAAAGGTGAGTTTTTGTCACCATCTATCTATCTGATTTTGTCACCATCTCTATCTGGTTTCTCAATTTGTTTAGAACCCAGGCAGATGAGAGCAGTACTCTGATTGGGCCACATCAGAGACTCTAACACCCTCTTTCCTGCCTTAAAGGAAAAGAACTATTTCTAGTTTCTCTAGTATATGGGGGTGGGGAAGAAGAAAAGGGCCATCTCCCTCAAATTTTCCTCTCTCTTGCTCAGTTACACCCTGGAGATAGTTCAGTAATCTACTGCCTAAGCAGATGTCCACATGGGAAATAGAATTGCAGTCTCATCTTCTTGCAGGCAACTCTAATCCCTACAAATGCTTCCTTTGGGGCCCAGTGTGGTGGCTCACACCTGTAATCCAGGTGGTTTGGGAGGCTGAGATGGGAGAATCACTTGAGGCCAGGAGTTCAACCCCAGCCTGGGCCAACATAGTGAGACCCTGTCTCTACAAAATAAATAAATAAATAAATAAATAATCAGCCAAGCATTGCGGCATATGCCTATAGTCCTAGCCACTCGAGAGACTGAGGTGGGTGCATTGTCAGAGTCCAGGAGTTTGAGGTTACTATGATCACACCACTGCGCTTCAGCCTGGACAACAGAGAGAGATCCTGTCTCTTAAAAAATAAAAAAATAAGGCTGGGCATGGTGGCTCACGCCTGTAATCCTAGCACTTTGGGAGGCCAAGGCAGGTGGATCATGAGATCAGGAGTTTGAGACCAGCCTGACCAACACAGTGAAACCCCATCTCTACTAAAAATACAAAAATTAGCTGGGCGTGGTGGCACGCACCTGTAACCCCAGCTACTCAGGAGGCTGAGGCAGGAGAATCACTTGAACCCAGGAGGTGGATGTTACAGTGAGCCAAGATCACACCACTGCACTCCAGCCTGAGTGACAGAGCAAGACTCCATCTCAAAAAAAAAAAAATAATAATAATAATACTAGTAATAACAATTCCTTTGGAGCCCCCTCCCTCCTTTCCCTATACAAGGCTTCAGTTAGAGAAGAAAACACCTGCTTACCATGAACAAACGCTGCAGTCTCCACAAGTCCAACTACCCTCAAGAAGTCTCCCCTGCCTACCCTTTTCTATATCTTAATATAATTCAGAAGGTGGGGGGTAACGGTGGAGGGGTGGTGGTTGATGGCAGCAGAACCTATTGTACATCCTGTTTGTAAGCCCAGGGGAAGATTAAAGGGTAGAAGGGTTCTACACTTCAAGTGTAAGCTGTTCTCTTTAGAAGGTGAGATATTTTGTTTTTGTTTTTTTGGCCATGGGCTTTAGTGTCAATTGTAGGGCAACAGAAAAAGAGCCACCAACATCCTGTTAAAAAGTAACCCCCCATGCTGGGCGCGGTGCCTTATGCCTGTAATCCTAGCACTTTGGGAGGCTGAGATGGGTGAGTTGCTTGAATCTAGGAGTTCGAGACCAGCTTGGCCAACATGGCAAAACCTCATCTCTACTAAAAATACAAAAATTAGCCAGGCATGGTAGTGCATGCCTGTAGTCCCAGCTACTCAGGGGGGTGAGGCAAGAGGATCGCTTGAACCCAGGAGGTTAAGGCTGTAGTGAACCCTGATCATTCCACTACACTCTAGCCTTGGTGACAGAGTGAGACCCTGTCTCAAAAAAAAAAAAAAGTTACCCTGCTCTTGGCCAAAAATTTAAAAATATTATAAATATAGACGTAATACAGGAATTGCCAAGCCCCCATAACCCCCCTTCCCTGGATAGAAGGGAACAGTATTAGCAGTTGGATATATATTCCTCCAGACTTTTTTTTTTCAATGCATGTATTAACTTTAAGAAAAGGATGAGCTTGGCTGGGCGCGGTGGCTCACGCCTGTAATTCCAGCATTTTGGGAGGCTGAGGCAGGCGGATCATGAGGTCAGAAGATCGAGACCATCCTGGCCAACATGGTGAAACCCCGTCTCTACTAAAAATACAAAAAATTAGCTGGGCGTGGTGGCAGGCGCCTATAGTCCCAGCTACTCGGGAGGCTGAGGCAGGAGAATGGCGTGAACCTGGGAGGCAGAGCTTGCAGTGAGCTGAGATCGCACCACCGCACTCCAGCCTGGGTGGCAGAGCGAGACTCCATCTCAAAAAAAAAAAAAAAAAAGAAAAGGATGAGCTCATAATGTACATGCAATTTTGTAACTTCCTTTTTTCAATAAAAAATATCCTAGGCATCCATAAGATTTTTGTTATCAGAGAATGGAGATAAAAATATGGAAAGGAAAATAACTAGGATGAACCTTCTGGAGTTGGATTACAAATTGAATATTGGTAGAAGCATTTTCTTCAATATATATGGATAGATTTGGAAATAAATATAGATATATGCACTTGAATCTCTCAAGTCTCCTGCTTGGCCCTCTTCCAAGTGTGCTAAATAAAAAGAAATATACATATAAATGTCTATATACGAGAGTATATACACACAACACACACACTCCACATGGATATACATAGATATATTTCCTCGCTTTGCCCATTCTTAGAGTCCAGAAACAGTGATATCCCAAACACAATGAACATACCTGGCATTCAGTTCTTGATTTTTAAAAATCATCCTTCAGCCAGGCGCAGTAATCCCAGCATTTTGGGAGGCTGAGGCGCACAGATCACTTGAGCCCAGGAGTTCAAGAGCAGCCTGGGTAACATGGTGAAACCCTGTCTGTAAAAAAAATATATATATATATATATGTATACACATATATACACACACACACAACATGTATATATATATAGACAATATATAGTGTATATATGTAAACTATATATTGTGTATATATATACACTATATATACACTAGTGTATATATACACTATATATTGTGTATATATATACAATATATTGTGTGTATATAT
>NW_026652286.1:33036831-33288167 GCF_009828535.3 Hylobates moloch | reverse complement strand
ATATATATACAATATATTGTGTGTATATATATACACTATATAGTATATGTATATGTATATATATATACATATATATGTGTGTATATATAGTATATATACACTATATATGTGTGTATATATATAGTATATATATACACTATATATACACTATATATGTGTGTATATATACAGTGTATATATATAGTATACAGTATATATACAGTGTATATATACATACTATATATACACACTGTATATATATACTATATATACACACTGTATATATATATATATACTATATACTATATATATACACTGTATACACACACACACACACACACACACAAATTAGCTGGGCTTGGTGGCTCATGCCTGTAGTCCCAGCTACCTGAGAGACTGAGGTGGGAGAATCACTTGAGCCTGGGAGGCAGGCAGAGGTTATAGTGAGCCAAGATCACACCACTGCACTCTAGCCTGGGTTGACAGAGCCAGACCCCATCTCAATAAATAAATAAATAAATAAAAATAGAAATAAATAATAAAAACATCCTTCACTAAAAGGAACCAGGGCTTCTTAGAGAAATGGCTGATTCCAGGGCTCAATCACAGAAAGTGCAAGATGAGTCTGGTTTAACATCTTTTTGTACCAGAATGTAAAGAAATGCCAAAAAGTTGATGGGAGGCCGGGCGCGGTGGCTCACGCTTGTAATCCCAGCACTTTGGGAGGCCGAGGCGGGCGGATCACCAGGTCAGGAGATAGAGACCACGGTGAAACCCCGTCTCTACTAAAAATACAAAAAAAAATTAGCCGGGCGTGGTGGCGGGCGCCTGTAGTCCCAGCTACTCGGAGAAGCTGAGGCAGGAGAATGGCGTGAACCCGGGAGGCGGAGCTTGCAGTGAGCCGAGATCGCGCCACTGCACTCCAGCCTGGGTGACAGAGCGAGACTCTGTCTCAAAAAAAAAAAAAAAAAAAAAAGTTGATGGGGACATGTCAAAAGGACATAGAAGCCAGCTTGCAGAGATGTTCACTGGCCAAATCCAGAATGATTTGCATATCAAAATTAATAATGATAATAATGGATTATAATCCACTTGTGATGATTAATTTTATATGTCAACTTGACTGGGCTACAGCATACCCAGATATTTGGTTAATATTATTCTGGGTGTGTCTATGAGAGTGTTTCTGGATAAGATTAACATTTGAATTGGTAGGCTGAATAAAACAGATTGTCTTTCCCCAGTGTGGGTGGACCTCATCCAATCTTTTGAAGACCTGAACAGAACAAAAAGCTCAGTAAGAGAGAATTCACTCTCTGGCCTTCTTCAAGTTGGGACATCAGTCTCCTCCTGCCTTCAGACTCAGACTCAGGCTAGAACTTACACCTCCAGCTTTCCTAGCTTTTCAGCTTGCCAACTGCATATCTTGGGACTTCTCAGCCTGCAAAACTATGTGAGAAAAATTTTCATAATAAATCATATGTGGGCCAGGTGCAGTCAGTGGCTCACACCTGTAATCCCAGCACTTTGGGAGGCCAAGGCGGGCAGATCATCTGAGGTCAGGAGTTCAAGACTAGCCTGGCTAACATGGTGAAGCCCTGTTTCTACTAAAAAATACAAAAAATTAGCCGGGGCATGGTGGCACACGCTTGTAATTCCAGCTACTCAGGAGGCTGAGGCAGGAGAATCACTTCAACCCGGGAGATGGAGGTTGCAGTGAGCCGAGATCACACCATTGCACTCCAGCTTGGGCAACAAGAAGCAAAACTCCATCTCAAAAAAAATAAAATAAAATAAATCCTATATGACCAGATGTGGTAGCTCATGCCTGTAATCCCAGAACTTTGGGAGGCCAAGGCAGGCAGATCACTTGAGGTCAGGAGTTCAAGACCAGCCTGGCCAACATAGTGAAACCCCATCTCTACTAAAAATTCAAAACTTAGCCGGGCGTGGTGGAAGGCACCTGTAATCCCAGCTACTCAGGAGGCTGAGGCACGAGAATCGCTTGAACCGGGAGGTGGAGGTTGCAGTGAGCCAAGATTGTGCCACTGCCTGGGCAACATAGTAAGGCTCCGTCTCAAAAAAAAAAAAAAAAAATTAGCCAGGTGTTGTGGTGAGCCCCTGTGGTCCCAGCTATTCAGAAGGCTGAGGTGGGAGGATCACTTGAGCCCAGGAAGTGGAGGTTGCAGTGAGTGGAGATAGCGCCACTGTACTCCAGCCTGGGCAAGAGAGTGAGACCCTGTCTCAAAAAATAAAATAAAAATAAATCATATATATTATGATTATTTTACATATATAGGTTTGCTATTTTCATGTTATACATTTAATATGTTATATACATTATAATATTTTTTACATATATGTGTGTGTATATATATATATATATATATGATATATATGTCTTATTGGTTCTGCTCTGGAGAACCCAGACATATACCACTGAATAAAATAGGACCATGAGCACATAGTGATATAAATAGATAAATAAGTTAAAGTTTGATGAAGAACAGTATATTTGCATGGTTTCAAAACGTCTACCCACATTTCTTCTAATTAGGGAGAGCAAAAACAATACATTCTGCCCACAAAATGCTTATTACAAAGGGAAAGAGTATGTTTTCAGGGAAGAAAGCTGGAAGACACCACCTTCGTCAAATGATCAAAGTGAACATCACTAGTAATGGGACAAACGGAAACAATATACCCCCTGGTAAGATGCAATAAGAGCATAATATTATTCCTGCGATGTGTAACCTGAATCTAATCATTGAGAAAATATCAGACATACCTAAATTCAGGGACACTACAAAATAACCAGAACTGTAATCTTCAAATATGTTAAAGTTATGAATGTCAAGAAAAGACTGAAGTACTGTGTCTGATTAAAAAAGGAGAATAAAGAGACATGACAACCAAATGCAACATGTAATGCTAAACTGGCTCCTTTGCTGAAAAAGACCTCCTTGGGATAACTGGTGAAATTTGCATGGGGTCTGAAGATTGGATGGTTGTAATGTGTTAATATCAATTTCCTGATTTTGATGGCTGTATTGTGGCTATATAGGCGAACGTCCTTGTGTTTAGGAAATATACACTGAAGTACTCAGTGGTGATGGGTTATCATGTCAGTGACTTACTCTCAAATAGGGGGAAGAAAATTCTTTGTACTAATCTTGCAACTTTTCCATGGGTTTGAGACTGTTTTGAAAAATTGATGTTCTGGAGGAAGAGAAGAGAACGCACTGGAAGGCTGATTGCAATTGTGTATGGGCAGGACTTGTTGCCCAGAGGGCTTCTTTGTACCTTGCTAAGGCAGAGGGCTGGCTTTTTCCCTGGACACTTCGCTCTTGCTTTCCAAGGCATCTGGTGCCACTAATTCCTGAATCTTTCTAGGGTACTACAGGAACACTGACTTGCTTCTTGTCAGTGTCTCCTTTGCAAGTACCCTCTGCCCTCGTTTGGTTTTCCCTGAAAGTAAAGTCTGAGATAAGAACTTGGGTGGAGGTAGATTATTTGAGAGATGATCCCAGGAAGCAAGTGTGAAGAAGTAGAGAAAAGCTAATCAAAGGAAGAAGGAAAAGCCAATAGAAGGGTACATTATTAAGGTCATCTTTGAGGCAGTTGGGGGCTGAGAAAGGTAGAGTATGCCTCTCCCAACTGTCTGCCCAAGGCACTGGATATTGAAGCATTCATTTTCTGTGGGCCCCCCTTTGGTTGAGGACTGCCCCCAACTGGCATTAATTTGGGGAATCCCACTCCCCAAATGCCTTTTCTCCTGCACATGAGCCAAGCAGCTTTCATAATATCAAAGAAACTCCAGGGCAAAGAGAAAAAATTCGGGTTTCATGTATGAGGCACAATGCTATCAGCACAGGTGAGTTTGAGCTGTGGCTGAAGTCACAGGCAGGCTGAGAAGATATGAATGAGGTACCAGGCAAATCTACTATAGCAGCTTTGCCTTCCACCAATTTCTTAAGACAATTTCTCCACCTGCTTTCTCTATTTCAGATTTCTCCCTCTGTTGCCAAGGATGGAGTTTGTGTTTTTGTTTGCTAGTCTCCTTGTTGGCAATGGGCTGATGTCTGAGTAAAGTACAGGGAGAGGACTTTGATTTTGCTATCTTGTCATTAGAAGTCAACCAATTGATAACTAATATAACACTTGCTTTTAATGTATCCAATATGTGATTACACTACTGTGAGTGATTCCCAAACCCTGTCCCCAGCTCTTCTAGTTGTCTCATTTCGCAGGATTTCTTTGGCATTGCTGGTTAGTGAAGTGAGATTTGCTCATCCTAGGCAAACCACAGGTTGGGCTCCTCCCATTCAAGAGGGAATGCAATTCATGCTCCACAATTTTCACAGAAGCTTATCGGCTTGAGTATCTATTGGTCTTACACATTTTTTTTCTCTTTCTCTCTTTCTCTCCCTCTTTCTAGCACCTATTGGTCTTACAGTTGTTTTTTTTTTTTCTCCCTCTCTCTCTTTTTCAGATGGTGTCTCACTATGTTGGCCAGACTGGTGTTGAACTCCTGGCCTCAAGTGACTGTCCTGCCTCGGCATCTCAAAGAGCTGGGATTATAAATGTGGGCCACTTCACCTGGCCCTTGTCTTATAGTTAAAGCCTATCTGTGGTCACCAAATAGATGCCAGAAGCCCTTGTCAAGAAGCAAAACTCAGACTTAAAGTGTAAACTACCTTCTTATAAGAAGCACAGTTGAAATTTAAAAGTCCAGTTAGAAAGAGACAAAGAAGGGAATATGCCACTCTCAGACAAGATCAGATTCTCTCTTATGCACTGTATTCTTTTAGCACTTTATACTATTATGATTAAATAATTAATTGTGAAATCAATTGTTTAATGTCTAGCCCTCCTCCACTACAAGATAAGTTCCATGGGAGTAGATATGTGTTATTTAAATTACCTTCTGGCTGGGCATGGTGGCTCACACCTATAATCTCAGCACTTTGGGAGGCCTAGGAGGGTGGATCATCTGAACGCAGGAGTTCGAGACCAGCCTGGACAACATGGTGAAACCCTGTCTCTACCAAAAATACAAAAAATTAGCCAGGCATGGTGGCACATGCCTGTAGTCCCAGCTACTTGGGAGGCTGAGGTAGGAGGATCACTTGAGACTGGAAGGTGGAGGTTGCAGTGAGCCAAGATTGTGCCACTGCACTTCAGCCTGGATGACAGAGTGAGACCCTGTCTTTAAAAATAAATAAATAAATAAATAAAATTCATGCAGTGTATGTTTTTGGATATAAGTGACAGAACCTCCAACTGAAATTTGTTTTAAAATTAGAAAATACGTTATTGTACATAAGAAGTTTAGAGGTAGGGTAGGTTCCCAGGTTGGTTGATTCAGCAGCTCAACAATGTCATCAAGAATATGGGTTCCAGTTGGAGGCGGTGGCTCATGCCTGTAATCCCAGTGCTTTGGGAGGCTGAGGCGGGCAAATCACCTGAGGTTGGGAGTTTGAGACCAGCCTGATCAACATGGAGAAACCCCATCTCTACTAAAACTACAAAATTAGCCAGGCATGTTGGCACATTCCTGTAATCCCAGCTACTCAGGAGGCTGAGGCAGGAGAATCGCTTGAACCCAGGAGGCAGAGGTTGCAGTGAGCCAAGATTGTGCCATTGCACTCCAGCCTGGGCAACAAGAGCAAAACTCCATATCAAAAAAAAAAAAAAAGGGAATATGGGTTCCAATGAGAACACATGGACACAGGGAGGGGAACATCACACACTGGGGCCTGTCAGGGAGTGGGGGAGAAGAAGAGGGAGAGCATTAGGACAAATACCTAATGCATGCGGGGCTTAAAACCTAGATGACAGGTTGGTAGGTGCAGCAAATCACCATGGCACATGTATACCTATGTAACAAACCTGCATGTTCTGGGCATGTATCCCAGAACTTAAAGTAAAATAAAATAAAACTAAAAATACGGGTTCTTTCCACCTCCCTACATGCCATCTTTGGTGTTGACTTCACCCTCAAGCTGCAAGATGGCTGTAAGAGTTCCAATCATCATACGAAATCAAGGCATAAACTTTGGAGGAAGAAGAGAGAACATCTCTCCTGGCTCTTTTTTTGAAACAAAGAAACTTTTCTTGGAATCCTCTTACATAGTTCTCAACACCCATTGGTCAGAATTGAGTCATATGCATATTCCTAGACTAATCTGGGCAAGGGGATAAGATTGCCTTTAGACCAATCAGTCGGGCCTAGCTCTTGGAATTGGGCCTGGAGTCTTCTTCCCTTGATACTCATGGCTGCATGAGAGAGAAATGGATAGCTGAACAAAATCAAGATTCTGTTAAAATGGAAGCTGGCGGCAACACAGAGTGTCCGCTAACTCTCCGCACAGCACAAGTCTATTCAAATCTGCTAGCCCGGGCTGGACGACAATCTCTATGAAAGCCACTGGCCGTCCTCACTACCCTCCAGTCCGATGTGGACACCTCCCCAAAACATTTCCCCTCTTTCTTTCTTGTTACCCAGCTCCCCATTGAGTTCTGGAATTAGCCACTCCCAGGAACGGCTGTGTTTTACCTCAAGGTTTTTGCTACTTTACCATTGAAGACGCTGTTTGTGCTCTTGTTCAATATCCTTTATATAAGAATGTGTGATGAATGTCTCTTTCAATTACATGTTTGTATCTATAGACAAATATCCTCTCACCAAACGAGGACAATTACACAATCCATAATCATTCTTTCTTGCAACAGTGAACTTAGAGCTATCTATAGTGCTCAATAGCTGTCATGATCTCATCCCAGGCTCTTGGTACCATTACGTTTCTCCTTCCTCTGATATTGTGTCTAATATCTGGTTGTTGTTTTTTCTTCATGTAATAAGTTGATGTTGGGAAAGACTGGACCCCAGGATTTTGAGCTGCTAATGGGGAGAGACCAACAATACAAAAAACTAGACTTAGTTTGGCACAATTCCCCCATAGGCCAGAAATTGATTTCCCAGATTACATATCTTAATTTGAGTTTAATTTGATATCTAAAAGCTGACTGAGCAGATATTGGAAAGGTATTTATATCGGATTATTGCAATTGCCTTTTGAGGACCATAAGGCCAAAATATACTCTGGTGGTCTTTTAGGAAATACATTCTGAAGGGAATCGTTATTACCATAGTTAATCATCCTGGCTAGAGTTCAATCCTGTGGCTATAAATGAGGTCTGGGGAGCCACCCCATAGAATGGGGTAAGGCAAGACTTCCTCCTTTCTCTGATGCCTAGGGCCAGTATGGCCTGGACTCAGGTCAGAATATTCCTGGAGAACTCCTGGTGGTCATAAATATTGACTCCTGCTGTCATGAGGCCAGGCCGGGAACATAGCAAGAAGATGGATAGTGGGGGTCCCGAGGAAGGATCTGAGTTTTTGCAGTCATTGGAAATTCTCATCTTTTGTTAATTTGCCTTTCCTTTTCCTTGAATCATCAGTCACTTCCCTTGAAATATTATGGGCTGGTCTCTGCTAGGATATGTGAAATTGAAGGGAAGGTCTTGTCTCACACATCGGCCATAGAAACCAAGTTTTGTCTACTTGAACCCCAAATGGTGTCGGCCGTAGTTGTCAGCAGTGGACAGCCGGGTCTGTGGAGCAGAGACCTCAGGGGTCACTGTGGCAGAGGTAGCAGTGTCGATACATGGTGAAGAGGCCAGAGAGAAAGTATAGGAAGGATTCTCCCTCCCTTCTTCCTTTCTTTTTTTCCTTCCTTCCCTTCTCTCCTTTCCTCTCCTTCCTTTTTCTCTTTCTTCTCTCCTGTCATTTCCTTTTCTCCTCCTCTTCCTCCTCATCCTCCTCCTCCTTCTTCTTCTTCTTCTTCTTCTTCTTCTTCTTCTTCTTCTTCTTCTTCTTCTTCTTCTTCTTCTCCTTCTCCTTCTCCTTCTCCTTCTCCTTCTCCTTCTTCTTCTTCTTCTTCTTCTTCTTCTTCCTTTTTTTTGACAGTCTCTCTCTGTCACCCAGGCTGGAGTGCAGTGACTTGGTCTCAGCTTACTGCAACCTCCACCTCCCAGGTTTGAGTGATTCTCCTGCCTCAGCCTCCAGAGTAGCTGAGATTACAGGCATCTGCCACCATGCCCAGCTAATTTTTGTATTTTTAGTAGACAGGGTTTTGCTATGTTGGCCAGGCTGGTCTCAAACTCTCAAACTCCTGACCTCAGGTCATCCGCCCACCTTGGCCTCCAAAAGTGCTGGGATTACGGGCGTGAGCCACTGCATCCAGGCCATCTTTTTTTTTTTTTGTAGAGACTGGGTCTTACTCTGTCAAATAGGCTGAGTGCAATGGCACAATCATAGCTCACTGTAACGGTGAACTCCTGGGCTCAAGTGATTCCCCCTGCCTCTGCCTCCCAAGTAGCTGGGACTACAGGCACATGCCACCACATCTGGCTAATTTTTTTTTTTTAGAGATGGGGTCTTGCTATGTTGCCCAGGATTGTCTCAAACTCCAAGGTTCAAGTGATCCTCCTGCCTTGGCCTCCCAAAGCTCTGGAATATTACCAGGATGAGCCACCACACCTGGCCCTTCTTTTTATTTTGTTTAATTTTTTTTTTTTTTTTTTGAGACAGCGTTTCTCTCTTGTTGCCCAGGCTGGAGTGCAACAGCGTGATCTTGGCTCACTGCAACCTCCACCTCCCAGATTCAAGTGATTTTCCTGCCTCAGCCTCCCAAGTAGCTGGGATTACAGGCACCCGCCACCACACCAGGCTAATTTTATATTTTTTAGTAGAGACAGTGTTGGGGTTTCACCATGCTGATCAGGCTGGTCTCAAACTCCTGACCTCAGGCTATTCACCCGCCTCAGCCTCCCAAAGTACTGGGATTACAGGTGAGAGCCACCTTGCCCTGCCCTCTTCTTTTTAAATAGGTAACATATTCACATGGTCCTAAATGAAAAAGTACAAAAAACATACACCCCAGACATCCAGTCACCCAGTCCCTTCCCCTTCTCACCCGTTACTAGTTTCCTTTGAATTCTTGCAGGGAAACTTATGAATATACAAACAAGTATATATATTTATATTTATATAAATATATGTTTATTTAAAAGATATATTTATCAAAATATACTTATATTTATATTTATTCATGTGCTGCATAACATTTCAGTCAATGATGGACTATATATAGGATGGTGGTCCCATATTTTAAGAGAGCTGAAAAATTTCTATGTCTCATGATGTTGTGGCCATCTTAACGTCATAGCGCAAAGCACCACTCACGTGTTTGTGGTGATGCTGATGTAAACAATCTACTGTGCTGTCAGTCATATAAAAAGTATAGCACATACAATTATGTACACTATATAATATTTGATAATGATAATAAATGACTAGGGGACTGGCTTATGTGTTGACTATACTATACTGTTTTTTTTTTTTTTTGAGGAGTCTCACTCTGTCACCCAGGCTGGAGTGCAGTGGTGTGATCTTGGCTCACTGCAACCTCTGCCTCCTGGATTCAAGCAGTTCTGCCTCAGCCTCCCGAGTAGCTGGGATTACATGCATGTGCTACCATGCCTGGCTAATTTTTGTATTTTCAGTAGAGATGGGGTTTCACCATGTTGGCAGGCTGGTCTCGAACTCCTGACCTCAAGTGATCCGCCCACCTCGGCTTCCCAAAGTGCTAGGATTACAGGTGTGAGCCACTGTGCCCAGCCGACTATACTATACTTTTTAAGTGTTTAGTGTGTATGCCTACTTACTAAAAAAAATAATAAGTCAGGCACAGTGGCTAATGCCTGTAATCCCAGCACTTTGGGAGGCTGAGGCAGGATCACTTGAGGCCATGAGTTTGAGACCAGCCTGGGAAACATGGTGGAAACCCTGTCTCTATAAAAAATACAAAAATCAGCCAGGCGTGATGGTGCGTGCCTGTAGTCACAGCTACTCAGAAGGCTAGGTGGGAGGATCTTTTGAGCCTGGGAGATTGAGGCTGCAGTGATCCATGATTGGACCACTGCACTCCAGCTTGGGTGACAGAGCAAGATCCTGTCTCCAAAAAAAAAAAAAAAAGGCTGGGCACGGTGGTTCAGGCCTGTAATCCCAGCACTTTGGGAGGCTGAGGTGGGTGGATAACTTGAGGTCAGGAGTTCGAGACCAGCCTGGCTAACATGGTGAAACTCCGTCTCTACTAAAAATACAAAAATTAGCTGGGTGTGGTGACAGGCGCCTGTAATCCCAGCTACTCGGGAGGCTGAGGCAGGAGAATTGCTGGAACCTGGGAGACAGAATTTGCAGTGAGCCGCGATCGCACCACTGCATTCCAGCCTGGGCGACAGAGTGAGACTCCATCTCAAAAAAAAAAAAAAAAAAAGTTAACTGTAAATTAGCCTAAGGCAGATCCTTCAGGAGATAATTCAGAAGAAGGCATTGGTATCATAAGATGACAGCTCCATTCATGTTATTGACCCTGAAGACCTTCCAGTGGGACAAGATGTGGAGGTGCTATTGGTGATGCTGACCCTGTGTAGGCCTAGGCTAATGTGTGTGTTTGTGCCTTCGTTTTATTTTTTGAAAAAATCTAAAAAATAAAAAGTAAAACAAACTCCCATGACACAAGTTCACCTATGTAACAAATCTTAACATGTACCTCTGATCTCAAAATAAAAACTGAGAAAAAAGCAAAAAGCTAATAACAAAATAAAGATATAAAGAAAGAAAAAATTTTTCTATTTAAAAACTCTTCATTTTAAAATTTTATTTATTTATTTATTTATTCATTTTAGAAGGGTCTAGCTCTGTCACTCAGACTGGAGTGCAGTGGCACAACCATAGCTCACTGCTGCCTCAAACTCCTGGGCTCAAGTGATCCTTCTACCTTGGCCTCCCAAGTAGCTAGGACTACAGGTACACACCACCACATCTGGCTAATTTTTAAATTTTTGGTAGAGATGGGGTCTCACTGTGTTGTCCAGGCTGATCTCAAACTCCTGGCCTCAAGTGATTCTCCCTCCTTGGCCTCCCAAGTAGCTGAGACTATAGGCACATACCACCATGCTGGGCTGCATTTATAAATTTAGTGTAGCCTAAGTGTACAGTGTTTATAAAGTCTACAGTAGTGTACAGTAATGTCCTAGGCCTTCATATTCCCTCACCACTCAATCACTGACTCACCCAGAGCAATTTCTAGTCCTGCAAGTTCCATTCATAAGTGCCCAATACAGGCGTACCATTTTAAATCTTTTATACCATATTTTTACTGTATATTTTCTATGTGTAGATGCACAAATACCATTGTGTTACAATTGACTACAGTAATCAGTACAGTAACATGCTGTATAGTTTTGTAGAGATGGAGTTTTGGAGTTTTGCCATGTTGCCCAAGCGAGCTGCCCGCCTTGGCCTCTCAAAGTGCTGGGATTGCATGTGTAAGCCACTGCACCCGGACTGGGACATTATATATTTTTAAATATTTTCCTGTTATGAAAAATGTGTATTTAATTTCCCACATGGGTAAATATATCTATTGGAGAAATTCCTACAGGTAGACTTGCTGGGTCAAAGGGTATGTGTTGCGGGAAGTCAGGGACTCCAAACAGAGGGACTGGCTGAAGCCATGGCAGAAGAACGTGGATTGTGAAGATTTCATGGACATTTATTAGTTCCCCAAATTAATACTTTTATAATTTCTTATGACTGTCTTTACTGCAATCTCTAAACATAAATTGTAAAGATTTCATGGACACTTATCACTTCCCCAGTAAATACCCTTGTGATTTCCTATGCCTGTCTTTAATCTCTTAATCCTGTCAGCCAAGGAGGATGTATGTCACCTCAGGACCATGTGATAATTGCATTTACTGCACAAATTGTAGAGCATGTATGTTTAAATAATATGAAATATGGGCACCTTGAAAAAAGAATAGGATAACAGCAATTGTTCAGGGAATAAGAGAGATAACCTTAAACTCTGACCGCTGGTGAGCCGGGCAGAACAGAGCCATATTTCTCTTCTTTCAAAAGCAAATGGGAGAAATATCACTGAATTCTTTTTCTCAGCATGGAACATCCCTGGGAAAGAGAATACGCGCCTGGAGGTATAGGCTTATAAACAGCCCCCCCAAGGTGCGCCTGCCTCTTATGGTTGAGGCTGCAGGGGTGAAATAGACCCCAGTCTCCCATAGCGCTCCCAGGCTTATCAGGAAGAGGAAATTCCCACCTAATAAATTTTGGTCAGACCAGTTGATCTCAAAAACCCTATCTCCTGATAAGATGTTATCAATGACAATGGTGCCTGAAACTTCATTAGCAATTTTAATTTCGCCTCAGTCCTGTGGTCCTGTGATCTCACCCTGCCTCCACTTGCCTTGTGATATTCTATTACTCTGTTAAGTACTTGACGTCTGTCACCCACAACCTATTCGCACACTCCCTCCCCTTTTGAAAATCTCTAATAAAAACTTGCTGGTTTTTGCGGCTTGTGGGGCATCACGGAACCTACTGACATGTGATGTCTCCCCCGGACGCCCAGCTTTAAAATTTCTCTCTTTTGTACTCTGTCCCTTTATTTCTCAAGCTGGCCGACGCTTAGGAAAAATAGAAAAGGACTTACATGAATATTGGGGCAGGTTCCCCGATAGGTATGAGCATCTGTAATTTGGGTATATCTTGCTATATTGAGGAGGGACCTGTTCTTGAATACCTATGGAATAGCACCCTGAAACAGTTTCAGAAATAGCTGGGAGAATCCATGAGGACAACTTTTTTTCTAGCAATTAATTGGTGGAACTTAGTGGTTTGGGCATAATAATTTGGGTTACATTTAGATCTCCTGAGTGATGGTTATTTATTATAAGACTTCTCATGGCAGACACTCCCAGTTGTCTCCCTAAATCCATTCACCTCTTCTTTCTTAATAATAGAGGTTAAGTTGGGCAAATGGCCATGCATTTCCTGGTCAGTTTGCAGCTAGATGTGACCTTGGAATTAACATATGACAAATGGACTATGAGTGGAAGTGAAGGATGCAACTTTCCCTCACTTTTTTTTTTTTAAATGACTCACCCTGGACTTCTACTCTCTCCCCTTCTTACAAGCTGAAATGTGTTTGGGTCTATGGCCCATCTTTGACCATGTAGATTGTGATGGTTAATACTGAGTGTCAACTTGATTGGATTGAAGGATGCAAAGTATTGATCCTGGGTGCGTCTGTGAGGGTGTTGCCAAAGGATATTAACATTTGAGTCAGTGGGCTGGGAAAGGCAGATCCACCCTTAATCTGGTGGGCATCATTTAATCAGCTGCCAGCAAATATAAAGCAGGCAGAAAAACGTGAAAAGGCGAGACTGGCCTAGCCTCCCAGCCTACATATTTCTTCTGTGCTGGATGCTTCCTGCCCTCGAACATCAGACTCCAAGATCTTCAGTTTTGAGACTCGGACTAGCTCTCCTTGCTCCTCAAGCTTGCAGACAGCCTATTGTGGGACCTTGTGATTGTGTAGATTAATACTTAATAAATTCATATATATATCCTACTAGTTCTGTCCCTCTAGAGAGCCCTAATACACAGATGAAGACAATGGCATTGAGGATGACAAAACAGTAAGATGGAAGAAACTTCGGATGCTTAATGACTGTGTGGATCAGAGAGGCTTTGCCGTTTTGGCCTGCTTACCTTGGGGTGCTTTTGTTAGAGAGAAATAAACTTGCATTTTCTTAAGTCATTGTATTCTGGAACCTTTTCAAAGGTGCTAAAAGCAACTTAGCCTTTACCCTAACATCCATTCAATATTTTTTTGGAAATAGGCTATCTCTTAGAGCACTACCCTCAGTGTTTGAGCACAATAATTTACATATGCACATATTTTCTGTCTATTTAAACAGGAATTTAAGGGGGCTGTCTATTTAAACAGGAATTTAAGGGGGCTGCCACAGAGCAGGCAAGTCATTCCTTCCTTTCACAATATGTGTTGAAGCCAGGCACAGTGGCTCACGCCTGTAATCCCAGCACTTTGGGAGGCTGAGGCAGGCAGATCACTTGAGCCCAAGAGTTCGAGAGCAGTCTGAGCAACATGGCAAAACCCTGTCTCTACAAAAAATACAAAAATTAGCTGGTGTGGTGGCATCCACCTGTATTCCTAGCTCCTCAGGAGGCTGAGGTGGGAGGATTGCTTGATCCCAGAGGTTAAGGCTGCAGTGAGCCAAGATGGTGCAACTGCACTCCAGCCTGGGTGACAGAGTGAGACCCTGTCTCAAAAACAATATGGGTTGAGCATATACTATGTGATAGGCACATTGCTAAGTGCTAGGGATACATTGGTGAGCAAAACCAACACTGTCCCTGCCCTCATCCAGTCTAGGGGAGGAGACAGACATTATTCAAACAGTCACACAAATAAATATGTAGTCACAAAAGGAGTGAGTGTGAGGGAAGGTTGTGTGAGATGGGATAGGAGAGGCAGGCAGTGTCCAGATCACACAAGGCGGTAGCAGCCATGTGAACGCTGCATGATCTACACCTCTAAGTAGCTGCTGATAAAACGGTCTTCTTGATGGCTTCACTCTGCCCACCCAACCTCACCTCATTTAATTCCTTTAACAAATATTTGTAGATCACCTACTTAGCTGACAGCATAAGGAAGCCCTTCTGATCTCAGGAAGACAAAGTGCTGGGCCTTAAGACAACCTTAGGCATCTATGCACATATTTCTCCAGAAGGAGAAATTCTCCACTGAGATTGGATATTTAGCTGGAGTTAGGATGATGCCCGGGAAGGCATGAGTTTCTGCTCACTGGAGGCATTCAAGCACAAGCAGGATTAGTCAAACTAGATTTGGAATTTGTGTATGGAACAAAGGTTTGGGACCTTGAAGCCAAACAGTTCACTCAAGGTCAGCAAGGTGGGGCAGAGCTGGAGCAGGAAACCACAGCTTGGCATGTTTCCTTCTGAATTAGCTTCCCCTTCTAGGGTGAGGAGGGAACTGCTGCCACGTGGCCCGCCAGAGTCCCATAATGAGTTCAGGCTTCACCTGTGCTGGTACGGCTTGAGTTTGAGAAAGAACTTCCCATGGCTTGCCAGAGGCTAGAATGGTCCTTCTCCTGCCTCCAGAGAGCCCTGACTTAGCCTCCTCTTTCCTCAAAGATCTCCAGAAAGGCTGAGGAAGATGCTGGATCTTTCATTAATATCACTATTCAAGAAATAGCAAGATGATGGAATAGAAAGAGGACTGGCAAGGTGCAGTGAGTTGAACCTGCAATCCAAGCTAACTGGGAGGCTAAGACAGGAGGATTGCTGGAGCCTGAGAGTTCGAAGCTGCAATAAGCTAGGATCATACCACCACACACCAGCCTGGGCAACAGAGAAAGGCCTAGTCTCTAATAAATAAATAAATAAATAAATGAAAGAGGACTGGATGAGAAATCTGATCACAGCCCTGTGATGCTGACAACTGACTTTCCCTCAGTTTACTAATCCATAAGAAAGGATGCAGAGTGGAGGAAGGGGACTAGATGGCCTCTCACCCTCTACAGTGGTGGTTCTCAATGTGTGGTCCCCAGTCAAGCAGCATCAGATTTACCTGGGAACTTGTTAGAGATGCATATTTTCAGGGTCCACCCTTGACCTACTGAATCAGAAACGCTGGGGTGGGGCCCAGCAGTTTGCAAACCATTGCTCTATGGCACAGTCTTTATGGCACCCAGTACCTCCTAAGCCTGCACCCTGCCCATGGCAGAGCATGTGATAGCATGGCAGGCCACTGTGCTTTGCAGAGCTCTGAGGAGTGCCCTTCACATTTCAGGCATTGTAGATCTGTAGAGTTATTAAGACAATTTTCTGGTAAACCGAAGTAACATGTCTTGAAGAAGGGACACAGTTTTCTAATTGGACTGGAGGTGAGACTTGCAGGGGCCAGATTCAGGGCAGTCTGTGCTTCACTGTGAGACCTCCCACACCTTTCCTCCTGGGCGTGTGCTGCTGTACTGCTCTTGCTATTTGAAAGCCTGAAAGGAGAGATTCCATTGGAACCTGCCTCCCCTCACCAGCCCTCCTCCAGGAGGGAGGTGTTTCCGGTCCAGTGACGCAGAACTGGAAGGACCCTTGGAGACTTCCTCACCCAATCACTTCATTTTACAAACGAGGAAACTGAAGCCTAGGGAGATTAAGAGACTTGCTCAATCAAGGATACAGAGAATGAGTGGCACAGCCAGGATAAGACTTGGGTTTTTATTAGAGGTATAGCCCTGCGAACATCTGCATTGAGTGCCACCCAGCCCCAATTCTGAACATGTTTCTTCTTTCAATCCCATCTCTCACATCTATCCCCAACACACACACACACGCTCACACACTGACACACACACACTCACACACACACTCACATGCACACATTACTCTAGGGCTCTCACGGTTCCCTGCTATCTCCCTTTCCATATCCAATAGGAGGAAAGGATGTGAAACTCAGTCCTCTCTAAAGCCCATAGGACTGATGCTAACTCCAAGGACAGTCTTGGGCAGTATAGGGAGTTGCTTTTAATGGGAAACAAAGCCT
The DNA here is from genome assembly GCF_009828535.3 of Hylobates moloch. NCBI lineage: Eukaryota > Metazoa > Chordata > Mammalia > Primates > Hylobatidae > Hylobates > Hylobates moloch. The sequence continues at coordinate 33,271,671 of NW_026652286.1, read as the reverse complement.
CCAGGTAAGGTAAGGGTCCACTGGCTTATTTTTAGGCATTCGGAGCAGTTAGGGAAGGTGTACTGGAAATGGAAAATTTCCAGGCCTCCCTCCCCTGCCACATGGCTCAGTAAAACCCATTCTGCCTGCCTAGGAGATTCACAGGACCTGTGCAGCCACCACCCACCCCCATCCCTGCCAAATTTGGGAGGCAGCAGATTTAATTATTTAACTCAGCTCTGAGTCAGAGGTGGCCCAAGCATCAGAGCCCAAGCCAATGCTGTCAGGGGTGAAATTACAAAATGATCCCCTTAGGCCCCGACCACATCATCCCTGAGTTATTAAGACCCAAAGCAGAAAATCAGAAATTCTCCAGCAGCCTCTGCAGCAGGCTTCCTCCCAAGGGACTGCACTATTTTTTGTGGCTCTGAGACCCACATGTGGGAGGTTTTGTCCTTCCCTCCCTTATTGAAGTGTCTCTAAATGGGGGAAGGAATAGAGGAGGTCCGGTTGGGGGCATGGAGGGAAAAGAATGTGTTTGCCCCAACCAAGCAATCATAACCATCTGGGAACTTCTGGCTATAGAGGGAGTTAATTTAGGTCACAGATCCAGGCCCCACAAGAGCCAAAGCCTCAGGGAGAATCATAGCATCACAGATTCGGGCACCTAGCTAATGCAGACATTATAGGATGGTAGTTAACACATCAACTAACTCCACTGTTACACCCACAGCCCTTCCTAAGGGTAAATGCTCCGCTCCTTGTCTCTGCAAAAGGCAGCTGAGGGAAGCCCTGTTTTTACCATGTGACCCTATCACGCTTTGGCCACAACTGACTGGACAAGTGGAAGTGGGAAGCTAAACCCAAGTGCGACAAATCCAATAGTTACATGAGGTTGGTGGTTACTATAATGGACAGCACAGATACAGGACACTGCCATCATTTCAGAAAGTTCTATTGGACATTACTGGGAGACAGGCTCCCCCATTATATTCTTTTGTTTTGTTTTTGTTTGTTTTAATTTTGTGTGTCATTCACCAATTATCCCATTATCTTCTATAATAGCGGTAGGCAAACTTATCCTGTAAATGGCCAGATAGTAACTATTTTAGGCTTTGAAGGCTATAAGTCTCTGTTACAAGCTACTCAAACTTGTCATTGTAGCATGAAAGCAAGCATAGACAATATATAAACAAATGAGTATGTCTGTGTTGCAATAAAATTTTATTTACAAAAAAAGGACAGTAAGCCATATATGACCTCTGTTTAGTTTGCTGATCCTTGCTCTACCACACCACCCTATTTATTTCTTTCACAGTGCTAAGTGTTTTGTAATACTTGTTTAGTATCTCTCTCCCCATATCAGACTGGTAGCTCCATGAGGGCAGAGCCTATGTCAGTTTTGCTTGTTAGAGAGAATCCAATACTGACATGTAGTGTAGGCTTAATAAAACTTTGTTGGCTGACTGAGTGAATAATGTGCCATTTACTGGACTAGGGAATGACAGAGAAGGAACAGTTTTTGAGAGAAGATAATGATTGTCTTTGGGGACATGCACGTGTTATTATAATTTCTTATTTTTATTACTCTCTCTGGAGTCCCATTCAGCTCTAACCTTCTTTAAATCTCACTAGTTTTGAGGTCAGTGATGTTTTTCAGAGTAGCTGTTTTTGGACTCACTCTCTGGGAGGCTGTAATAGGAGGTCCAGCCATGGAGGGGATTCCATGGGACATCCACCATGAGCCAAAGCAGCAGGAAGAAGATTTGGGCCTGGCCTGCCCCTCCCACACATTTGTCAGTGTTGGCTCCAAGAACCCAGATTCCTTTCCCATTCTGTTTGGGCTCAGCTAAATTAGAAAGACCAAATCTGTGACTTAAGGAATTACTTCATGCAGAATTTTCAAAATTTCAGTCATTCATGTGCCCCCTTCACAGTTTTAACTGCATTTCCATACCGCCCACACAGAGGCTTACTTAATATTTTCAGCTTTCAAACATTTTTAATGTTCAAATTAAATTGGATCACTCTTTGCTCAAAAAATCAAACAGCCTCCCATTGCAGAGCAAATTTCGGAGCTCTTACCACAGTCCACAAGGCCCAACGTCATCTGGCCCCTGGCTACTTCTCTGACCTCATTTCTGCCATTCATTCAGTCAGCCACACTGACCTCATATTCTTGGAACATTCCAAGCAAGCTGCTACCTCAAAGCCTTGGCTCAGCCTACCTAGAATGCTTCATTCCTCACACATCATTCCTCAGAAGGGCCTTCCCAGGCCACCCTATATAAAATATAAAATAGCAGCTCTCTTTGCTCTTGCAAATAAGTTTTAGAATCAGCTAGAAAAATGTCACACACACAGACACACACACACACACACACACACACACACACACAGCATATTGATTGGGATTGCATTAAATTTCTAGACTAATTTGGAAGAACTGACATCTTTATCATATTGAGTTTTCTTCCCATCAGTGCTGGATCTTATTTGTTTAGGTTTTACTTTATAGTTTTCATTAAAATTATATAATTTGCTTGATAAAGACTAGGTGTACATCTTTTATGAGATTTATTTCTACGCGTAAACAATGTTGTTGCTTTTTAAAGGTTATCTTTTAAAACATTATATAGAAAGTGCTTGCTATAATCCTTTTATTTTTAATATTATTTATTTATGCCCTCTCTTCTTTTTTTCATGGTGAGTCTTACTGGTATCAGAGGGATGTTAAAGAACTACTAGCACCTAATGGAGACATTCTTCTTGATATAATCAAAAGTATTGAAAAGGAATGAAAAAGGGGGTAATTAAATATTCTTTAATGCTGATATTCATGTGGAAACTTAAAATTATTTTCTGTCCTACCAATGCTATATGACTTCCACAGGGGGAAACATTGACTTATTAAATGTCATAACCACATTGAAATGCCTTTAGGGCTGTCAGTTGCTTTGGCTCACCTCTGGGCCTGTCTTTAGCTCAGGAGTAACAGAAGGATCTGGGTTAGGAGAAATGGGTGTGAAAGGTATCCCAGAGAAGAGGGGGATCCTAGAGTCTGGATAACCTGGGAGGCCCCCTCTCAACACCTCATAGAGATGTGCTGTCTCTATAAGTTGTGCAAACAGAGGGGTTGCCTAGGGCAAGGATTGGAGGTGGAGGGAGCAGGCGGTGGCACAGGCCTCCCTCCCTTTCCCCACCAAAGACTCAGGCTCTGGGTGTGAAGCAGGAAATGGGATCCTCTTAGAATTGTCGAGGTTTCCTAGAAGCCTGTGAGAGCTGAGACCATCTGGCTTTCTAAAGTTCACTTTCTGGTGGAGGAGCGACACCCGTCTGGGGACATAGGCTTACTAGTTATAGATACTGAGGCCATGGGGGTACTGATGCTGGACTGGAGGAAGAGGCTGTTAGCCCTGGGCTCTTCCAGTCTCCACTGCTGTTTACCCATGACCACATATTCCCTGTCCTCTGGTCAGTCTTTGTAGCCTGTGCTTGTCAAATCAAACTATGTATTCTGGGAAATACGAGCATTTTAAGGCTCTGCCTTATCTGATAAACCCTTGAACTGAAGAAGGCAGGAAGCCACAGACTCCTGGGTGGGCAGTACCTACCTGGGGTTACCCCCCACCTCAGAGGGGAAGGCAGCTGTTCTGAGTCATCAAGTAAGCCTAACAACTAACACCCACTTACACGTTCACATCATTAGAGAGGGAGGCGAAGGCCAAGTTGAATGCCTGGAACGGGGGCACTGAGGAGAGCAAAGGCTTTGGGACAACAGGGCCCAGGTTCTAGTTCTGGCTCTTCCACCTCCTAGCCATATCTATTTGATAACCTCTCTCAGTCTCTGAAAGCCCAATAACACCATGGTGCAATGCGATGCCACTAAAAAAATTGTAGGCTAGGCGCAGTGGCTCACACCTGTAATCCCAGCAGTTTGGGAACCCGAGGCAGGAGGATCACTTAAGGTCAGGAGTTTGAGACAAGCCTGGCCAACACGGTGAAACCCCATCTCCACTAAAAATACAAAAATTAGCCAGGCATAGTGGCATACTCCTACAGTCCCAGCTGCTTGGGAGGCTGAGGCAGGAGAAGCGCTTGAACCTACAAGGCAGAGGTTGCAGTGATCCCAAATTGTGCCACTGCACTCTGGCCTGGAAGACAGAGCCTTGCTAAAAAAAAAAAAAAAAAAAAAAAGTAATATTTTATAAGCTCATATGAATTTTATAATTAAGAAAAGAACAATGGTCACAGTTTATTGTAAAGTGCTAGACAAATACATGTTTTCTATTGTTATTTTTATCATTGTTCCTTTGTCCAGTCCTAGAGTCAGAAAATATCACATAAGAAAACAATGCCTTCTTACCTGTCCCTTACTAGAGGCAGACAGCTTTTAGGGTGGGAGTGGTATGGGAGAAAGCAGAGGCTTTTCTCTTAAAATTTAAAAATATTCATACCAAAGAGGACTTCAAAGAGGATACAAACCCAGGGCCAGGCACAGTGGCTCACATCTGTAATTTCAGCTCTTTGGGAGGCCAAGGTGGAAGGGTCACTTATGCCCAGGAGTTTTAGACTAGCCTTGGCAACACAGCAAGTACCTCCATCTCTACAAAAAATAAAAAACTAACCGGGTGTGGTGGTGTGGGCCTGTAGTCCCAGCTACTCAGGAGGCTGAGGTGGGAGGATCGCTTGAGCCAGGGAGGTCGAGGCTGCAGTGAGCCATGATCACACATCTGCACTCAGCCTGGGTGACAGAGTGAGACCCTGTTTCAAAAAAAAAAAAGAGGATACAAATCCGGGAAGCCATGGAATGGTAGACATGGAAGCACCTACAGTAATACACTCCGTGTGGATTTCTCAAACATGTATGTAAAAACAGAAATGAAGTTCTGAAAAAAATCAGATGTCCTGTCTTAAATATTTGCAGGATATAAGGATCACTCAGCTCTTTTACCTTTATTTGAACACAAAATATCTAATATTTTGCATGTAGAGAATAAGAGGTAGTCAGCATGAAAAGGGAGAAGAAAAAGATTTGTAATCAATGCTGTGTAGGAAGAAAGCAAAATGACAAATACAAGCCTACTCAGCAGATGGATATTAGAGAGACTGAGGAATACACAAGGGGCAAAAAGAGAGACAGAGCAGGAGGAGAAACGAAGCAGTGAAAGCTGAGACCATTCCCAGGCCCTATAGCTGGGTGACAACCTCTGAGATGATCCAAGGAGTCTGGCTCTGATTAGAAGACTTTATTCACTCAACAAATTGTTATGTTGTGCGTACTGTGCACCAGGACTCTTCTAGACATTAGAAGTACAAAACTGAACAACCCCAAACCTCTACTCTCATGGAATTTATATTTTAGAGGGAGAAGACATAATAAAAAAGTAAAGCTAAAAGTATGACATGTCAGGTGGTGATAAAACTTTAGATAAAACTAATGCTGAGCGAGGGCGACAGGAAGTGCAGAGGAGAGGAATGAGGGAGAGAGGTGGGAGCCATGTGTTATTCTCTGTAGCTGGTTCCATTGTCAGCCTCACCGGGAAGGAAAAATTTGAGCCATGGCCTTAAAAGACCCATGTGAACTAGCATGCAAAAAAATGCAATAGGAATCATCACAAAAGATGCAGTTGATTGTCCAGCCAACATCCAGTTATTCCTTCCTTCTCACTCATAGAACCCTTCTCCCTTTGCCAAGATGCAGCCATGTGATGAGGAGAAAGCTGGGCTCAATCTCTAATCCCAGAGGTGGATCCTGTTAGATCCCAATTCGTCTAAGTCAATTATGGCTATCCAATTCCACTTACCAGTGAGTGCATTAGGAAGCCAGGCTTAAGCCAATCAACATAGAGAATCCCCTTGATCACTGTCTTTGGTCCAGGAGCAGGCACATATCCTAAACTAGCCTAAGCATATTGAAAGAAAGGGTTTATATTTCTGTTTGGGGAGGAGATTTTTTTTCTCTGTTATGATGAATGTGAACAAGGAAGCATGTTGTCACAGTTGCTCAGGACACAGTGACACAGCCGTCTCTGGACAATGAGGGAAGCTAGCCTGTAGACAGAGCCAATACAAAGAAGAAGGCAGAGCTGGGAGCACTACAGAGAAATGGAGTCAGAGCCCTGATTATTCCATGCCTGGGGCCTGCTCTACTTCAACACTCCCCATTATGTGCTGTGAAGAATCTCCTTACTGTTTAAGCCAGTTCGAGTTAGGTTTTCTGTCCCCTGGTCCTTGAAGGTTCTTAACTGACAATAAAAATAATAGCAGCTAACATTTCTTGAGAATTGGCTTGTGCCAGGCTCACACTTTATATTGGTAATTTAAAAAAATGTTCTAAACAATCTTACAAAGCAAATGCAACTACTGTGCTTATTTGTAAGACACAAGTGATTCTGCTAAAGGTCATTCAGGTGGTTAAGTTGCAGAATGAAAATCTTTCAGAGCTCAGAGCCTGTGCTCCTAATCACTGTGGTGATTCCATCCATATGTGAGGCAGAGGAAAACAGGAAGGAGATTGTGAAGAAGCCCCAGGAAGAAGAGGAGCTAGAGATATTATTAATTGTATTAATATAATTATATAATATTGCTATCTCAGCCTGGAATACCTCATCCCTGGGACAGTTTTTCTCTGCCTAGGAACTTTTTTTTTTTTTGAGATGGAGTCTCACTCTGTCTCCCAGGCTGGAGTGCAGTGGCATGATCTCGGCTCACCGCAAGCTCCGCCTCCCAGGTTCACGCCATTCTCCTGCCTCAGCCTCCCGAGTAGCTGGGACTACAGGCGCCCGCCACCACACCCAGCTAATTTTTTTTTGTATTTTTAGTAAAGACAGGGTTTCACTGTGTTAGCCAGGATGGTCTTGATCTCCTGACCTCGTGATCCTCCCGCCTTGGCCTCCCAAAGTGCTGGGATTACAGGCGTGAGCCACTGCACCCGGCCATTCTCTGCCTAGAAGCTTCTTTTTGTTCCTTAAGAACTCGACTCACATCTATCTTCTCCTCTAAGAAGCTTCCCCACATTCCCAGCTCCCCAAATCTCCAACCTTCTGGGATCCCACAGAAATGTGTTCAGATTTCTATTATAGCCCAGGTTATTTTATAATATGTTTGTTTTCATACCTTCTCCTTTTACTAAACTCAGAACTCCTTGAGGGCAAGCACTTCGATCAGTTATTGCTTGTGGGTCCCGTGCTCAGCTTAGCTCATCGTAGGTGCTCAGGAAAAGTGGGATTGAATGAAGTGAGCATCCATCCATCAAACATCACAACTTGAGCGCCCTCTGTCTTATCAGGAACTGTGCTACGCCCTAAGGAGTTGTATGGTTAAAAAGATCAGGCTTTTGTCCTCTGGAAGTTTATAAACAAATTGAGGATGGGTTCGTATCTTTCAATTATACATTACAGAAACCCAACTCAAACTAGTTTAAGAAGTAAAAAAAGAATGTGGGTAGGGGGCAGAATTAATTTGCCCCAGGCATGTGATCAGGAGAAAGCTGGGCCCAATCTCTAATCCCAGAGGTGGCTCCTGTTAGATCCCAATTAGTCTAAGTCAATTATGGCTATCCAACTCCACTTACCAGTGAGTGCATCAGGAAGCCAGGCTTAAGATTACCTCCAGCTTCAGGAATCACTGAATCTAAGATCCAAGGATTTCCAACCATATTATTCTCAAAATTACATCTCTTTCTATAACTTGCTGTTGTGTAGCTGCATTCTCAGGATTTTTTTCTTCCACGTGAAAGTACTTCACAGCTCCATGTTTGCATCCAATCACAGCAATTAGAGCTGCTTCTTCCAATCTTTCCAGCAAAAGTAATTCCCAGTGGTTCATCTGCCCTTCACAGAACCATTCACAGTGACTCTGATTGAAAAGGCCTAAGTCACATGCCTGCCTCTGAATTTTGAGGTGGGGTTAACCCCATCAAATCATATCGACTAAAAGTGAGAGAAGGTTGTCCCCCAGAGGAAAATCAAGTTGCTGTTACCAAAAGTGGGAGATGATGCTGGGCAGGCAAAAACCAACATGCCCTCCATAGAGGAGATGCCCTATACACCAACAATTATGGCAAGGCCAGGAGTGATGCCTTTCTTGAGGGCTTACAGTCAAAGATTAGATAGAAGAAATGGATCACTTCAAGGACAGCTGTCCATGAACGCCTCTTAGGAGAAAGCCTATGAACTTGGTCTTCTGGATTGATAGAATTACGGTAAGTGAAGAAGAAAAAGCCTTTCAGATAATGTGGAAAGGCATGAACAGGGGCAGAGAGGCAGGGATACTTTGGAGGTTTTCCAAGTTTGGTGGGAAATTTTGGGAATTAAGGCTGGAACATTGGTCAGGAGCTAGACCCATAATCTAGTAATGTACTAACCCTTTATTCACATGTCTTTCATATATAGTCTCAAAAAGAGTATACTAATTTCGATGGGGACCAGGAATAGGACAATTCTTCCCATGTTACCGATTGCGTGTTACCCAGTACAAGAGACACCTGCTGAGAGAGAGATCATGGTGCCCAGACAGAACAGCACGAGTACCCCAGTGTTCTGCCTTTCAGTCCAGGACTGTGCACCTCCTCCTAACAAACTCCCTCTCCTCCACAAAGAGTGAAAATGAAGTCTGGGGTTGGAAGTCACCAGGACAGCAGCTGTGGCTCAGCCCCATGGCCAGCCTGAAGGGGCCTCTGGAGGAAGCTGTGGGAACTACCACCTAGGCAGAGAGCAGGTATCTGACTTGCATAATGGCTAAGAGCAGACTCCAGAGTTAGACAGGCCTGGCATTTATGACCAGTTTCATGACACGATGTTACCTTAGACAAATCATGACTTTTCTGAGCCTTAGTTTCCTCATCTGTAGAACAAGGATGGTTAATAAGATCTGAATGAGGTAATGCATATTAAGAAGTTAGCACAATGTGGCGGGGCCTCGTGGCTCATGCCTGTAATCCCACCACTTTGGGAGGCTGAGGCAGGAGGATCACTTGCGGTTAGGAGGATCACTTAAGGTCAGGAGCCTAGGCAACATGGTGAAACCCCATCTCCACTGAAATAAAAAAATTAGCTGGACATGGTGGTGCATGCCTGTAATCCCAGCTACTCGGGAGGCTGACGCAGGAGAATTGCTTGAACCCAGGAGGCAGAGGTTGCAGTGAGCCAAGACCATGCCACTCCACTCCAGCCTGGGCAACAGAGTAAGGATCTGTCTCAAAAAAAAAAAAAAAAAAAAGGAAGTTAGCACAATGTCTGTTCCATAGGGTGTGCGATAAGTGGGATATTGAGGGCATTACAGTGTGGTACAGACCCTTGGGTCAGATTGACTTCCCAAGGTCAAATCCTGGTCCCATTTTAACTGTTTCTATAATGTACGTTCCACACCACCCACCCCCACATTTTAAACATCTCTGAAATCAGAATGCACCTCAGCATTGTAACATGGTTTAATTGTCAGTTATTATCTCTTAGAATATATGAGATAATAGCCTGTCTTTACACTTGATCTCTTATGTTGGGCAAATTACTTAATCTCTTGGTACCTCAGTTTCTTCAGTTGTAAAATAAGGATAATAATAGTGTCTACTTATAAAGTTGTGAAGACTAAATTAGACTTGTTTTGGAAGTTTCTGGCACACAATAAGGGCTTAATAAATTCCATGTATTGGTATTGTTTATATTATTATCATTTCAAACCAGGTAATGGGTGTGGTGGGAGCTGCATGAGCTGAGCAGCTAGAAGCAGAAGAGGGGAAGGCTGGTATTGGAGGGGCAATGCTGGTTCTCAGATCAAAAGGGGAGCGTGATGAACAGTAGCCAGGAAGCCAGACAAGTGTCCAGTGAAGCACAAGGTTGATGAGGGCATATGGTTTTCAGGTGAAGACTGGGAACCATGTTAGGGTACCAAGCCTGGTTGCTCAGTGGGGATGGGTTGGTGGGTTAAAAGGGATGGCCAGGTTGGGCTAGTTGGTCTATATGTTCTCTTTGAAATTGCATGTTCTCTGACTATAATAACTACTGTCTATTAAGTCTTTACTATATGCCAAGGCACTGTACTAATTGATAACTACTGTCTCACAGAAATCTGTTACCAATCATATGAGTTAGGTGATTTTATTAGATCAATTTTATAAAAGCAACCAAGAAGGTTCAGGCCGGGCGTGGTGGCTCGCACCTGTAATCCCAGCACCTTGGGAAGCCGAGGCAGGTGGATCACCTGAGGTCAGGAGTTCGAGACCAGCCTGACCAACATGGCGAAACCCTGTCTCTACTAAAATACAAAAATTAGCTAGGCGTTGTGGTGCATGCCTGTAATCCCAGCTACTGGGGAGGCTGAGGCAGGGAGAATTGCTTGAACTCCGGAGGTGGAGGTTGCAGTGAGCCAAGACTGCGCCATTGTACTTAAGCCTGGGTGACAGAGCGAGACTCCGTCTCAAAAAAAACAAAAACAAACAAAAGAAACTGAGGCTCGAAGGGGTAAATTAACATGTTCAAAGTCACGTGGCTATTAAATGGTAGAGCTGGAACTTGAATCGGGTTTTTTTGACTTTACATCTGGCACCTAAGCTCCTCTGCCACATTCTTGAACTCAGTTCTCCAGCATATCTCAGTGTATCCAGAAGCAATTTTTCTCCCTTTTTCCTTTCCCCCCTCCTCCCCCACCCCACAGGTCTCCACCTCCCAAGTCCACAAATGCCAAACTCACACGTCATCTGTTTTGCCAAAATTCTGTTCCGATTTGATAAACCCTAGCTGGGCCAGCTCACTCAGCATGATTCAGCCGGAGAGAATAGCAAGGCTGCATGCCCAGCATGCCGACCAGCTGAGCTCAGGCAGGATGGGCGGCGCTCAGGAACTTCAGCCTGACAGATGGCTCCACTCGGCTGTCTCCACGGGCCTGATGCCAGGGGCAGCACTCGCTCTCAGCAGGAGGGAGGTCGTATGAGTTTCACATGCATGGACGTGTGTGTGTGTGTGTATGTGTTTTCGCGTGGACCATGCAAGAGTGAAGCTGTGTATTATCCAGAGTGCCCATGTGTATGTGGCCGGTTTGCACATATTTGTCTGTATGCGTGTGGATGAATGCATGTGTGCATGCCTGGCTGTGTGTTTGTGTGTGTATTTGTGTGCATGCAGAAGTGTATGTGTGTGTGTTTGAGTTTCAAATTTGCATTCATGTAGGATGTGTGCTCATGAGCATGAAAGAGAAAGCTGGGGGTGGGAAGTGGGGGGAGAAGGGTCGTGGGCTTTGAGAGTTGAGAATGTTGAATGTTCCCACCTGCAGTGGAGAGTTGCTGTACACCCCTCCCTCCAGCTCTCTCTCCTCATCACAGCACTGACTGACATCAGCAGCAGCAAAAGGTCATATCAAGCCCAATGTGAAGTTTAGGCTGTGGCTATGATTTAGGTTTCCCAAACCAACTCCTTGGCTACAGTTTTCTCCTAAGGTAGGGGTACTTAACTGTTTGTTAATCTAGGGTCCCCCTGAAAAATCTGGTGACCAGAATGAATCTTCCAGGAAAATGCCCTCAAAACACATAATTTCATATGCAATATTATGGAGTTCAAGGGGTGCTCCAAAGCCTATCCATGGACCTCAGGTTAGGAAACCAAGTATTATATAAACACCTATTGAATGGCTATGATACTGAGCCCTTGTTAGAGAGATAAGTATATAGAGGAAGAAGATGGCCACTGTTTAAAGAGTACACAGTCTAGCAGGAGGAATAGATGTAAATGCATAACTATAGGGCACTGTAACAAGTGCAGTAGTGGCTGGATGAAAGAACTGGCAGAGCATGAGAGGAATGAGGGGAAGCACTTCTTGACGGGTTCAGGGAGGAACTCACTGAAGAAGGGGACACTTAAGATATATATTGAAATATGAGAAGGCATTTATCAAACAGAGAAGATGCAGAAAGACTTTCCAGGCAGAAAGAACAGCACAAAAGTAGAGGGGATGCTGTATTTGGGGAACGATACACATGAGATGAGCCGGGAGCAAGGCTGAAAGAGAGTTTAGAGGTGGACTGTGAAGGGCCTTGTTCATACTAAGCTAAAGGTTTTGGCTTTTATCCTGTAAGTAAAGGGGAACTATTGGAGCTCTTTAAACAAGAGAGTGACATGATTTAATTGATGTTTTGCAAAGACCACAATGCATCCGGCACTTATCCAGAGGTCAAATAAGTGGCTGTTGCAACAGTTCAAGTGAGAGAAAAAAGTGTGAACAACAGGAATGTATGAGAAACTAGTATATAGGCTTAAAGAAAAGAGATATTTAGGAGATAAACTAGTAAAAAATTAGATGCCCTCATTAAATGTGTGGGGGTTAAGAAGAAGAAAGAAGGAAGAGTTGAGCATAGTTTCTGTCATTCTAGCTTGAGAAGAAAGGTAGATGATAGTGCCATGCACTGAGATGGAACCATGATGCAGTTTAGGTTCTTGGAGGAAGATGAGTTGTGTTTGAGACACAATGTGAGATGTCCAAGTAGAAATATACATCAAGCAATTGACTATATAGGTCTGGAGCATTGGGGAGAGAGATTTAGAAATGTCAATTTGTGAGTCACAAGCAGACAACTGAAGTCATGGGTAACAGATGAGATCACTAAGGGAGAATTTAGATATCCAGTGAGAAGAGAAGCAAGAAAGAAGTCAATATTTAAGGGGACGTGGAGGAAGAGGAATTTGTAAAGAAGACTGTGAGAGGGGATTCTTAGGGTTTGAAAGGATTGAAATAAAATCAGGAGAGGTATCTCCTAGAAGCTAATCGTACACAATTTTTTTTTTTTTTTTGAAATGAAGTTTCGCTCTTGTTGCCCAGGCTGGAGTGCAATGGCATGATCTCAGCTCACAGCAACCTCTGCCTCCCGGGTTCAAGCGATTCTCCTGCCTCAGCCTCCCGAGTAGCTGGGATTACAGGCATGCACCACCACGCCCAGCTAATTTTGTATTTTTAGTGGAGATGGGGTTTCTCCATGTTGGTCAGGCTGGTCTGGAACTCCTGACCTCAGGTGATCTGCCCGGCTCACCCTCCCGAAGTGCTGGGATTAGAGGCATGAGCCACCGTGCCTGGCCTAGTGTACAAAATTTTAAGAATGAGGGAGTAATCATTAGTGTCAAAGGCTAAAAAGAGGCCAAGTAAGCAGAGGACTGATGTAAAAACCATACATAATCAAAAGACAGAAAGAAGACTGGAAGGAAATATGAAATACACAAAACATTAATCAGAGTTATCAGCATGAGGAATTATGGGAGTTTTTACATTTATCAGAGTTATTACTGTTGGAGATGATAGGTGCTTTTATATTCTATTTTACAGTTGTTTATCTCAATGTTCCCAGTCCACTCCAGTGCATGTGGACCAAATTTGAACAATGAGAAAGAATACCTGGGGAAAATTTAGAAGGTTATTAGAAGACTTTCTTCCAGCCAAGAGAGAATAACAGGCACTGGATTTAACCTCCTGCCTAAAAAAATTATAAAGCAATAGGCCAGGCGCAGTGGCTCACACCTGTAATCCAACACTTGGGAGGCCAAGGCAGGCAGATCACCTGAGGTCAGGAGTTTGAGACCAGCCTGGCCAACATGGAGAAATCCCCTCTCTACTAAAAATACAAAATTAGCCGGGCATGTTGGCACATGCCTGTAATCCCAGCAACTAGGGAGGCTGAGGCAGGGGAATCATTTGAACCCGGGAGGCAGAGGTTGAGGTGAGCAAGATAGCGCCACTGCACTCCAGCCTGGGTGACAGAGTGAGTCTCTGTCTCAAAAAAAAAAAAAAAAAAAAGGAAAAAGAAAAAGAAGAAAAAAAACAATTATAAAGCAGACAAAATTATAACATAACTATCTGGTAGTGCAGGACACTAATCCATGAAAGAGAGAGAGAGAAAAAAATGAGTCCTAATACTGCACAAGCTTACTGTCTGCAGTTTCCAGGCTGTAGTGCATAAAAGAGTAACCTCGGCAGAGCTGGAAGATTCTCTGAGTTGAGGAGACAGTTGATTATTCAGGGAGGCCAAGATGGCTAGAATTCGCAGGGCAGAGTATCGGGGGAGAAATTTGCATAGAGAGAACTCTAGAGATCTGCAAAGGGTTCCCATTAAGTCTTCATCTGAGTACTAAAGACTGTATGCATATGAGGAAGCTACTAGAGGCTGGAGAAAGCACACTTGACAGAAACAGGTGGAATAATTCTTGGAGTTCACACAAGGTTGGAAATAGTTCATATTCCTAACAACCAGGGTGAATAAATCTCATAATATATTGAGCATGGGAAAAATACCCAGAAGGATATTGCCTCATAATGGAGCCAAATTAGTCCTAGAATATACTGTGCTCCCAAAGCTTCAAAGCAACCTCAGAGGCATCAAACTGTTTCCAAACAAGTTAACTGCATCCTGAAACAAAGCTCAAAACAATTAAGGAATAAAAACGCCTAGCACCCAACAATGTAAAGCTTACAATATTGGCATTGACTCAAACTTACCAGACATGCAAAGAAGCAGGAAATTATGGTCCATAATGAGGAGAAAATCCATCAATAGAAACAGGCCCATAATGACACAGATGATAGAAGACAAGAACAATAGAACAGATTTTATAAATACATTTCACATGTTTAAGAAGACAGAGGAAAGCATGAGCATGTTGAAGAGAGAGAAGGAAGATGCAAAAAAGGCTTACATCAAACTTAAATAGATGAAAATTGCAATATTAAGATAAAACATATACTAGATGGAACTAATAGATTAGATGCTGCAGAAGAAATATTAGTAATTTGAAGACATAGCAATAGAAACTATCCAAAATACAACATAGGAAAAAAGATGTAAAACAAGGAATGAGCATCAGTGAACTATTAGTCCTTACTATATGTATAATTGGAAATCCTAAAGGAAAGGACAGGGAGAAGACAGAAGAAATACCTGAAGAAACAATAGCCCCCAAATTTCCAAGTTTAATAAAAATTGGACACACACAGATCCAAAAAGCTCCATGAATCCCAAGCAGAAGAAACATGTAGACAACAAACACACTAAGGCACATCATAATCAGTTTACTTAAAACCAGTGATAAAGAGAAAATCTTCAAACAGCTAGAGAAAAAAAGATGTTGCAGAGAGGAGCAAAATGTCATGGGATGCTGAGGCAGGAGGATCACTTGAGTTCAGGGGTTTGGGGCTGCAGTGTGCTATGATCACACCTGTGAATAGCCACTGTACTCTAGCCTGGGCAACTAAGACCCCATCTCTGAAAAAAAAAAAAAAAGATATCAGACTTCTCATCTGAAATTATGCAAGCCAAAAAAGAGTAGTGTAACATTTTCAATGTGCTGAAAGAAAAAAACGTCAACCTAGAATTCCATACCTAACAAAAATGTCTTTTAAAAATAAAGAGAATCGGCCAGGCGCCGTGACTCACACCTGTAATTCCAGCACTATGGGAGGCCAAGGCGGGTGGATCACTTGAGGTCAGGAGTTCGAGACCAGCCTGGCCAACATGGTGAAACCCCGTCTCTACTAAAAATACAAAAATTAGCCGGCCGTGGTGGCATGCACCTGTAATCCCAGCTACTTGGGAGGCTGAGGCAGGAGAATCACTTGAACCTGGGAGGCGGAGGTTGCAGTGAGCCGAGATCATGCCACTGCATTCCAGTCTGGGCTATAGAGTGAGACTCCATGTTGGAAAAATAAGTAAGTAAGTAAATAAATAAATAAATAAATAAAGGCAATCAAACTTACTATGAAGTCACAGTAATCAAGAGAGTGGTACTGGCAGAAAGATATGCATATAGATTAATGGAACACAATAAATAGTGTAGATATAAAACCTTACATTTATGGTCACTTGATTTAAACAAAGGAGCAAGGACAACTCAATGAGGGAAAGAATAGTCTTTTCAACTAATGGTGCTGGGAAAATTAAATATCCATGCACAAAAAAGTGAACTCAAACCCTTACCTTACACCATATACAAAAATTAATTCAAAATGGATTATAGACTTAGACATTGGAGCTAACACTATGAGACATCTATAAGAAAACATAGGAGAAAAAAACATCATGGCCTTTGGTTGAGCAAAGAACTTTTAGACATGACTCTAAAAGTACAAGCCATAAAATAGAATTTTGATAAATTGGACTTTATCAAAATAAAAAGCTTTTGCATTCAAAAGATACCATTAAGAAAATGAAAACAGAAGCCATAGGTTGGGATAAAGAGCTTGTACCCAGAATTTATAAAAATCTTTTACAACTCAATAACAAAAAAGAAAAATAACTCAATTTTTAAATGGGCAAAAATTTTGAGGAGATGCTTTACCAAAGAAGGAAAACAGATGGCTAATGAGCATGTGAAAAGATGCTCAACATCTTTGTCAACAACATGCAAATTAAAATCACAATGCAATGCCACCATACCAGAAGGGCAATAATAAAAAAGATAATCCAGGCATGCACCTGTAGTCCTAGCTACTCAGGAGGCTGAGGTGGGAGGATTGCATGAGCTCAGAAATTCAAGGCCAATCTGAGCAACGCTGTGAGACCCCACCTCTTAAAAAAAAAAAAAGCTATACCTTAAAAAAAAAACACCTAAAATATCCAATACCAAATGTTTGTGAGAATGTGGAGAAATTGGAACCTGCCATGCATTGCTCGTGAGAATGTAAACCAGTATAACCGATTTGGAAAACAGTTTGTCAGTTCCTCGAAAAGATAAGCACAGGCCTGACACAGTGGCTTAGGACTATAATCCCAGCACTTTGGGAGGCCATGGCAGGAGGATCACTTGAGGCCAGGAGTTTGAGACCAGGCTGGGCAACATACTGAGACCTTGTCTCTATTTAAAAAAAAAAAAAAAATAGGCACAAACTCAGCAGTACAACCCAGCAATTCAATTTCTATAAATCTAACCAAAATAAATGAAAACATGTATCTACCTTATGGCATATATGCAAATGTTCATAGCAGTATTGTTCATAATAGCCCCTCACAAAAACAGAAACAAACTAAATGTTTATCAGGTGGTGAATGGATAAACCTAATGTGGTATATCTATAAATGGAATATTATTCAGTAATTAGAAGGAATAAACTACTGATACATACCACAATATTGGTGAACCTTGAAACACAATGCTGAGTGAAAGAAGCTAGAAGCAAAAAAATTACACGTATGATTCTATTTATATAAAATCTGTAGGCAAAAACAAATTTAAAGAGACAGAAAGCAGGTTAACTGGTTGCTTGGGTTGGGGTAGAAGTGAAGATTAATTATTATATGCACATCAGGAAATTTTTTGGGTGGTGGAAAAGTTCTAACACTGGATTGTGATGATAGTCGCACAACTCTATTAATTTACTAAATGACTGAATTTATAAATTTATAATGGTAAGTTTTACAGTATGTAAATTATACCCCAATACAGCTGTTTAACAGAAAACAAAGAAGACTTTGAGACATATTTTAAAAATGGAAAAAATTTATCACCAGCAAAACAGCACTGCAAGAAAAGTTCAAGGAAATACTCCAATCAAAAGGAAAATCATGCCAAATAGAAATCTAGATCTATGCAAAGGAGCAAAGCACTAGAGATAAAAATATATGGGTGTAATATCTATTGCTGTATAACAAATTATTCTAAACTTTGATGGCTTAAACAACAAACATGTATTATCTCATATGGGTCAGTCTTGGGAGACAATTCTCCATGGCATTTCTGCATAACTTGTATCATCTTTGTTCTAAACTATCGTTTTTTTTTGTTTTTTTTTTGATGAAGTCTTGCACTGTCACCTGGTCTGGAGTGCAGTGGTGTGATCTTGGCTCACTGCAACCTCCGCCTCCCAGGTTCAAGCAACTCTCCTGCCTCAGCTTCCCGAGTAGCTTGGATTACAGGCACCTGCAATCATACCCAGCTAATTCATTGTATTTTTAGTAGAGATGGGGTTTCACCATGTTGGCCAGGCTAGTCTCGAACTCCTGACCTCGTGATTCGCCCACCTCAGCCTCCCAAAGTGCTGGGGTTACCGGCATGAGCCACTGCACCCAGCCTAAGCTATCTTTTAAAGGATATTTGTAGGGTCTGAAGTGGCCCTCCAGCAAACTCCAACAGACATGCAGCTGAGGGTCCTGATCGTTAGAAGGAAAACTAACAAACAGAAAAGACATCCACACCAAAAACCAAATCTGTACGTCACCATCATCAAAGACCAAAGGTAGATAAAACCACAAAGATGGGGAGAAACCAGAGCAGAAAAGCTAAAAATTCTAAAAATCAGAGCGTCTCTTCTCCTCCAAAGGAACGCAGCACCTCGCCAGCAATGGAAGAAAGCTGGACAGAGAATGATTTTGATGAGTTGAGAGAAGAAGGCTTCAGATGATTGGCAATAACAAACTTCTCTGAGCTAAAGGAGTATGTTCGAACCCATCACAAAGAAGCTAAAAACCTTGAAAAAAGATTAGACGAATGGCTAACTAGAATAAATAGCATAGAGAAGACCTTAGATGACCTAATGGAGCTGAACGCCATGGCACAAGAACTGCGTAACACGTGCACAAGCTTCAGTAGCCGATTCGAACAAGCCGATTCGAAAGGGTATCAGTGATTGAAGATCAAATGAATGAAATGAAGCGAGAAGAGAAGTTTAGAGGAAAAAGAGTAAAAAGAAATGAACAGAGCCTCCAAGAAATATGGGACTATGTGAAAAGACCAAATCTACATCTGATTGGTGTACCTGAAAGTGACAGGGAGAATGGAACCAAGTTGAAAACACTCTTCAGCATATTATCCAGGAGAACTTCCCCAACCTAGCAAGGCAGGCTAACATTCAAATTCAGGAAATACAGAGAATGCCACAAAGATACTCCTTGAGAAGAGCAACTCCAAGACACATAATTATCAGATTCACCAAAGTTGAAATGAAGGAAAAAATGTTAAAGGCAGCCAGAGAGAAAGGTTGGGTTACCCACAAAGGGAAGCCCATCAAACTAACAGTGGATCTCTCAGCAGAAACTCTACAAGCCAGAAGAGAGTGGCGGCCAATATTCAACATTCTTAAAGAAAAGAATTTTCAACCCAGAATTTCATATCCAGCCAAACTAATCTTCATAACTGAAGGAGAAATAAAATCCTTTACAGACAAACAAATGCTGAGAGATTTTGTCACCACCAGGCCTGCCTTACAAGAGCTCCTGAAGGAAACACTAAACATGGAAAGGAACAACCGGTACCAGCCACTGCAAAAACATGCCAAATTGTAAAGACCATCGAGGCTAGGAAGAAACTGCCTTAACTAACAAGCAAAATAACCAGCTAACATCACAATGACAAGATCAAATTCACACATAACAATATTAACCTTAAATGTAAATGGGCTAAATATTCCAATTAAAAGACACAGGCTGGAAAATTGGATAAAGAGTCAAGACCCATCAGTGTGCTGTATTCAGGAAACCCATCTCACGTGCAGAGACACATATAGGCTCAAAATAAAGGGATGGAGGAAGATCTACCAAGCAAATGGAAAACAAAAAAAGGCACGGGTTGCAATCCTAGTCTCAGATAAAACAGACTTTACACCAACAAAGATCAAAAGAGACAAAGAAGGCCATTACATAACGGTAAAGAGATCAATTCAACAAGAAGAGCTAACTATCCTAAATATATATGCACCCAATACAGGAGCACCCAGATTCAGAAAGCAAGTCCTTAGAGACCTACAAAGAGACTTAGACTCCCACACATAATAATGGGAGACGTTAACATCCCACTGTCAACATTAGACAGATCAACAAGACAGAAAGTTAACAAGGATATCCAGGAATTGAACTCAGCTCTGCACCAAGCAGACCTAATAGACATCTACAGAACTCTCCACCCCAAATCCACAGAATATACATTCTTCTCAGCACCACATCACACTTATTCCAAAATTGACCACATAGTTGGAAGTAAAGCACTTCTCAGCAAATGTAAAAGAACAGAAATTATAACAAATGGTCTCTCAGACCACAGTGCAATCAAACTAGAACTCAGGATTAAGAAACTCACTCAAAACCGCTCAACTACATGGAAACTGAGCAACCTGCTCCTGAATGACTACTGGGTACATAACGCAATGAAGGCAAAAATAAAGATGTTCTTTGAAACCAATGAGAACAAAGACACACATACCAGAATCTCTGGGACACCTTTAAAGCAGTGTGTAGAGGGAAATTTATAGCACTAAATGCCCACAAGACAAAGCAGGAAAGATCTAAAATTGACACCCTAACATCACAATTAAAAGAACTAGAGAAGCAAGAGCAAACACATTCAAAAGCTAGCAGAAGGCAAGAAATAACTAAGATCAGAGCAGAACTGAAGGAGATAGAGACACAAAATTCTTTCAAAAAAATCAATCAATCCAGGAGCTGGTTTTTTGAACAGATCAACAAAACTGATAGACCACTAGCAAGACTAATAAAGAAGAAAAGAGAGAAGATGCGAATAGATGCAATAAAAAATGATAAAGAGGATATCACCACCAATCCCACGGAAATACAAACTACCATCGGAGAATACTATAAACACCTCTATGCAAATAAACTAGAAATTCTAGAAGAAATGGATAAATTCCTGGACATGTACACCCTCCCAAGACTAAATCAGGAAGAAGTTGAATCCCTGAATAGACCAATAACAGGATCTGAAATTGAGGCAATAATTAATAGCCTACCAACCAAAAAAAGTCCAGGACCAGATGGATTCACAGCCAAATTCTACCACAGGTACAAAGAGGAGCTGGTACCATTCCTTCTGAAACTATTCCAATCAATAGAAAAAAGAGGGAATCCTCCCTAACTCATTTTATGAGGTCAGCATCATCCTGATACCAAAGTCTGGCAGAGACACAACAACAAAAAAGAGAATTTTCGACCAATATTCCTGATGAACATCGATGCAAAAATCCTCAGTAAAATACTGGCAAACTGAATCCAGCAGCACATCAAAAAGCTTATCCACCACGATCAAGTGGGCTTCATCCCTGGGATGCAAGGCTGGTTCAACATACGCAAATCAATAAACATAATCCATCATATAAGCAGAACCACTGACAAAAGCCACATGTTTATCTCAATAGATGCAGAAAAGGCCTTCAACAAAATTCCATAGCCCTTCATGCTAAAAACTCTCAGTAAACTAGGTATTGATGGGACGTATCTCAAAATAATAAGAGCTATTTATGACAAACCCACAGCCAATATCATACTGAATGGGCAAAAAACTGGACGCATTCCCTTGGAAAACTGACATGAGACAGGGATGCCCTCTCTCACCACTCTTATTCAAGATAGTGTTGGAAGTTCTGGCCAGGGCAATTGGGCAGGAGAAAGAAATAAAGGGTTTTCAATTAGGAAAAGAGGAAGTCAAATTGTCCCTGTTTGCAGATGACATGATTGTCTACCACTGTCTCAACCCAAAATCTCCTTAAGCTGATAAGCAACTTCAGCAAAATGTCAGGATACAAAATCAATGTGCAAACATCATAAGCATTCCTATACACCAATAACAGACAAATGGAGAGCCAAATCATGAGTGAACTCCCATTCACAATTGCTTCAAAAAGAATAAAATACCTAGGAATCCAACTTACAAGGGACATGAAGGACCTCTTCAAGGAGAACTACAAACCACTGCTCAACAAAATAAAAGAGGACACAAACAAATGGAAGAACATTCCATGCTCACGGATAGAAAGAATCAATATCATGAAAATGGCCATACTGCCCAAGGTAATTTATAGATTCAATGCCATCCCCATCAACCTACCAATGACTTTCTTCACAGAATTGGAAAAAACTACTTTAAAGTTCATATGGAACCAAAAAAGAGCCCACATCGCCAACACAATCCTAAGCCAAAAGAACAAAGCTGGAGGCATCACGCTACCTGACTTCAAACTATACTACAAGGCTACACAACCAAAACAGCATGGTACTGTTACCAAAACAGAGATATAGACCAATGGAACAGAACAGAGCCCTCAGAAATAATACCACACATCTACAACCATCTGATCTTTGACAAACCTGACAAAAACAAGCAATAGGGAAAAGATTCCCTATTTAATAAATGGTGCTGGGAAAACTGGTTAGCCATATGTAGAAAGCTGAAATTGGATCCCTTCCTTATACCTTATATGAAAATTAATTCAAGATGGATTAAAGACTAAAATGTTAGACCTAAAACCATAAAAACCCTAGAAGAAAACCTAGGCAATACCATTCAGGACATAGGCATGGGCAAGGACTTCATGACTAAAACACCAAAAGCAATGGTAACAAAAGCCAAAATTGACAAATGGGATCTAATTAAGCTAAAGAGTTTCTGCACAGCAAAAGAAACTACCATCAGAGTGAACAGGCAACCTACAGAATGAGAGAAAATTTTTACAATCTACCCATCTGACAAAGGGCTAATATCCAGAATCTACAAAGAACTTAAACAAATGTACAAGAAAAAATCAAACAACCGCATCAAAAAGTGGGCAAATGATATCAACAGACACTTCTCAAAAGAAGACATTTGTGCAGCCAACAGATACATGAAAAAATGCTCATCATCACTGGCCATCAGAGAAATGCAAATCAAAACCACAATGAGATACCATCTCACACCAGTTAGAATGGCCATCATTAAAAATTCAGGGAACAACAGGTTCTGGAGAGGATGTAGAGAAATAGGAACACTTTTACACTGTTGGTGGGACTGTAAACTAGTTCAACCATTGTGGAAGTCAGTGTGGCGAATCCCTCAAGGATCTAGAACTAGAAATACCATTTGACCCAGCCATCCCATTACTGGGTATATATCCGAAGGATTATAAATCATGGTGCTATAAAGACACGTGCACACGTATGTTTATTGCGGCACTATTCACAATAGCAAAGACTTGGAACCAACCCAAATGCCATCAATGATAGACTGGATTAAGAAAATGTGGCACATATACACCATGGAATACTATGCAGCCATAAAAAAGGATGAGTTCATGTCCTTTGTAGGGACGTGGATGAAGCTGGAAACCATCATTCTGAACAAACTATTGCAAGGACAGAAAATCAAACACCACACATTCTCACTCATAGGTGGGAACTGAACAATGAGAACACTTGGACACAGGGTGGGGAACATCACACACCAGGGCCTGTCATGAGGTGGGGGGAGTGGGGAGGGATAGCATTAGGAGATATACCTAATGTAAATGACGAGTTAATGGGTGCAGTACACCAAGATGGCACATGTATACATATGTAACAAGCCTGCATGTTGTGCACATGTATCCTAGAACTTAAAGTATAATAACAATAACAAAAAAAAGAATTTCAAGAAGTCAGAAAAAAAACAAAAACAAAAACAAAACAAAAACAATCCTCCCACTTCAGCCTCCAGAGTAGCTGGGATTACAGGTATGCACCACTGCTCCCAACTGTTATAGGATTTTTGGTGTGTCTTGTACTACAGAATTATTGGTGAACAATTATTACACCCCAATGTCAGAAACCATTTAATCAACCTTTGTGACCCCTGGTATCTAGTGTATAATAATCTTACATGTAATGGAAACAGTAAAAAATTTGTTGATTAAATTTGAAAAATAAATAAATAAATAAATAATAAATAAAGGATGTTTGTTTAGCAAACAGCCTTGGAAGGTGGAGAAAATGTCTCTCTCCACGGCAGAGGGCTGATTTGTTTCCTGATTCATCCAATAAAGATAATGTCTTTGTCTGGGATGAAGGTTGGGCAGGTTTGCTTTCAGTCTTTAGCTTTTAACCATACACTATGAATGCAGAAATTGACTTGAGTGTTTTCTCTTATATGGCCCAAACACACACTTAAATATTTACAGCTATAAATATTTATAGCTATGATATGCTCCAAGAAATGCCTATACCAGGAGGTGGTTGGGGAAAGGGGGGATGGGGAGGTGGGAGGAGAAGAAACATGAAAAAGATTGTATAGTGGGAATAGAGTGAGGGTTGGAGGAGAGAACTTCACAAAAGAAAAATCTAACGCACAGCAACATATGGTTCAATAGAAGCTCTTTGGTTTGCAGGACAGTGGCTAACTCAGCAGACGAACCAGAGCTTCCTGCCCTTTGCAGATGGCATGAAGATAAGAGTTTGCCAAATAACTAAGATGGGCTCTTGATTGAGCAGAGAAACCACAACATGGGACACACAGAGCCACCCTATTGCCCTACTGTCATTCAAGCTTAAAGAAGACATATCTACAGACAGGGTTTGAGCCTAGTAATGGTGAGAACTTTCTTGGATGTCTCAGCAGCCTGCAGATGAAATTCCCAAGAAGGCAGAAAACAGAGATGGCACATTGGCTTTATTGTTTTTTATTATAATTATAAAAGTAATGCATGCTTATTGTAAAAATTCAAACAGTACAGAGGATATAAAGGGGTAAATAAAAACCCTCTCTCTGCCAATTTCACTCCTTAGGGATACCTAAAGTCAGCAGTTTCTTGTGCATGCTTCTATACACTTTCACTTTTATTTAATGTTTCTCAAAGTAATAAATGCACAACGCTTTTACAAAGAAAGTCACATAAACACAAAGCTTGTAACAAAAACCAATAATCCCTGTTCTGCCTCTCCCTCCCCATTTCCCCAAGTCCCTTTTCTCCAAGGTAACCATTTTAGACATTTTTTTTTAACAGCCTCATCTTGGAAGTGACATTTTAGAGGCTTCTTCTGGCATTTATATATCTCTACTTTTCCTAAATAATATGCTGCTAATGCTAATTTTTGATTAATCAATTTTAGACATAATGTAATGACTTCTTGTATAGTGGATTCAAGATCTAGCTCTCTTACACCACTGTCCCATCTGCTTCTTCTCCCCTATACTCCCAATAGAATTGTACTACAATTTTTTTGCTACATCAGTATTTAGTATTTACATTATTATGCCTTACAACTATTTACTTGTTATGTTATTACAAGTACACCAAAATTATATATATTTTTTGTTTTTTTGAGACAGGGTCTCACTGTCACCCAGGCTGAAGTGCAGTTGCATAATTTGGCTCACTGCAGCCTCCGCGCCCCCAGCTCAAGCAATTCTTCCACCTCAGCCTCCCGAGTAGCTGGGACTACAGGTGCGTGCCACCATGTGCAGCTGATTTTCGTATTTTTTGTAGAGACAGGGTCTCACTATGTTGCCCAGGTTGGTCTTGAACTCCTGGCCTCAATCCACCCTCCTGCCTCGGTCTCCCAAAGTGCAAGGATTACAGATGTGAGCCACCATGCCCTGCTCAAAATTATATTTCTTTTCCAATTTTTGCTTTTCCTAAATCTAATAATTGCCTTGGTTTTTCACCTGCTTAATTTTCTTTGTAATTATTACCTATAGTTAATTCTTCCAACACTTTACAATAATCTTTCACTACAGTTTCCCTTGTAGTCAATTACTTCAGGTAATCTGTCTGTTCCAATTTTTCTCTTGAAAAATTGAAAATGAGTCTCCTAGAGACTCCCGGAGACTCATTTTCTTACCTGATTGCACCCTAGCCCTTCTGCTTAGCTGTCTTCCCAGCACTTTTCTTCCCTGTCATCCTGAGAATTCTTTTTTGCCTTTTTCTGAGTTGGGATCCCTGTTGCCTAGAATTTGTATCTTTCTGTTTCTCAGTTTGCACCCTTGTTTGGGAGATATCTATTCCAGTAGCTTCATCAGTTTTAACCTGATGATACTCCTCAGTGAACCTCTCTTGAATCACCTTACTCTTTGGCCTGGTTATGCTCGACACCTGGTGCAATGATGTGATCCTAGAATCTCTACTGATTGTCACTCTTCAGGTGCTCTTCATCTCTTTCCTTGTTGGGTCTTGTTTGTTTGTTTGTTTACTCCTATATTTTGGTGAGAAAGTGTATATTTCAGAGAAAATTTCTTCATCCTATCTTCACACTTGATTATAGTCTGACAAAGTATAGAATTCTTAGGAAGTATTTGCTTGCAGAATTTTTAAGCCATTGCTCCATTCCCTTCTTGATTCCAATGTTGTCGAGGATCCTGAAGATATTTTGATTCCTGATTGTATACAACCCATTGTTTCTTTTTGGAAGTTTTCAGAATCTTCTCTTATTTATTTATTTATTTATTTATTTTTATTTTAGAGACAGGATCTCGCTCTGTCACCCAGGCTGAAGTGCAGTGGCAGGATCATAGCTCACTGTAGCCTGGACCTAGTGAGCTTAAGCAATCCTCCTGCCTCAGCCTCCTGAGTAGCTTGGACTACTCAGGCATGCACCACCACACCTGGCTGATTTTTTAATTTGTTGTAGACATAAAGTCTTGCTAGGTTGCCCAAACTGATCTCTAACTCCTGGCCTAAAGTAATCCTCCCAAAGTGTTAGGATTACAGGCATTACAGGATTACAGGATTCCACTACACCCTGCTAGAATCTTCTCTTTGTCTTTGGTGTTCTGAAATTATACAACAGTGTTCTGAATTTCACTAAGTGCTGAGATATGAATATATTTTCATTCACTGTGCTGGGCAACTTCTGGAAGACAAAATCCTCTCCATAATTGGCTCAGCAAGTGAAGAGATCTTGGGAGGTCACATGCCAGCTATTTTACACTTTGGTCCAGAGTGAGATACTAATCACCTCAGCCTGCCTAATTGCAAAGTTGCTGGGAAATGTGAGGAGCAGAATAGAATATTTGGTAAACACCACTATCTCTGACATAGGAAGAGTGGACTATAGAAATTTTGTTATGAAGGGAAGGAGAGATAAGGTAGTAGCTAGGGTGACAGGAGGTGAGTGGATTTTTTGTTTTTCTTTTTTTTTTGAGACGGAGTCTCACTCTGTCGCCCAGGCTGGAGTGCAGTGGCATGATCTCGGCTCACTGCAACCTCCACCTCCGAGGTTCAAGCAATTCTCCTGCCTCTGCTTCTCAAGTAGCTGGGATTACAGGCCCGTGCCACCATGCCCAGCTAATTTTTGTATTTTTAGTAGAGACGGAGTTTCACCATATTGGTCAGGCTGGTCACAAACTCCTGACCTTAGGTGATCCGCCTGCCTTGGCCTCCCAAAGTGTTGGGATTACAGGTGTGAGCCACTATGCCAGGCCTGTTTTTTGTTCTTCTAATTAGAAGGGAATTGCATGTGTTTAGAGGAGAGGAAGTGGTTAATCAAGGGGCATAGTATTGGTCTTGGAGAAGGTGAAAGGAAGAATGATGTGCCTTAGAAAGGAGATCTGACCCTCTTTCTCTGAGATTGGCAGGAAGGAAGTGAAGGAAGTATAGTTAGCTAAATGTGTAGGTGTAGAAGCAGGAAATTGAAGTTCACACCTGATATTTTAAATTTCCTAAGAAGTAAGAAGCAAGTCAATTGCCAAAATTGGTAGTAGTGGTGGTGTGGTGGAGAAGGGACCAGAAGTAGGTTATGGGCATTCAGGAGCTTGGAGAAGTTTCTTGAATCTATCTCCACTAAGCCATCTGCCTTCAGATGGACAACTATTAATACAATAGCTTCCCATCTGATTTACTTGCCTCCATTAAGCCCTTTCAACATACTACAAACAGGCTGACTTTTTTTAAAAGGACATATCAGATCATGCCACCCTCTGCGTGAAACTGTACACTTGCTCAAAATCCTTGAAATGACCCAAATATTTGGTTCACATTGTCTTCTCAGCCTTGCCCTCAACCCTCCATACACTCTAACAGGAACCCTTTTCATTTCCTTCCTCCTTTCCTCCTTGAGGCCTTCACAGATACTCTTCCCTGCACTAGGAGAGCACTTCCATTTCACTCCTATTCCTTTCACTTGGCTAATTTTAACCCTTTCTTTAGGTCTCAAATTAAATGTCACTTTCTCAGAGAGGTCTTCCCTGATTCTTCGGTCTAGGCTAGGTCTTCCTACTGTATGCTTTTATGATACTTGGAGTTTTTTCCTTGGTAGCACTCTTCACAATTGTAATTATAGTTGGCCCTTGAACAACATGGGATTGAACTGCATGGGTCCACGTTTACAGGAATTTCCTTCTGCCTCTGCCACCCCTGAGACAGCAAGACCAATCCCTCCTCTTCTTCCTGCTGCTCGGGCTATTCAACAGGAAGATGATGAGGGTAAAGACCTTTACGATGATCCATTTCCGCTTAATAAATAGTAAATATATTTTCTCTTCTCTTCCCTGTGATTTTCCTTTTTTTCTTTTCTTTTTCTTTTTTTTTTTTGAGACAGAGTCTCACTCTGTCGCCCAGCCTGGAGTGAAGTGTTGTGATCTTGGCTCACTGCAACCTCTGCCTCTCCAGTTCAAGCAATTCTCCTGCCTCAGCTTTCTGAGTAGCTGGGACTACAGGCATGCATCACCATGCCTGGCTAATTTTATTGTATTTTTAGTAGCGATGGGGTTTCACCATGTTGGTCAGGATGGTCTCAAACTCCTGATCTCAAATGATCTGCCCACCTCGGCCTCCCAAAATGACGGGATTACAGGTGTGAGTCACTGCACCCAGCTCCCTGTGATTTTCTTAATAACATTTTCTTTTCTCTAGCTGGCTTTAGCGTAAGAACATAGTATATAATATGTATAACATACAAAATATGTGTTCATCAACTGTCTATGTTATCAATAAGATCAACAGTAGGCTATTAGTAGTTATATTTTTGGGGAGTCAAAAGCTATACATGGATTTTCAACTGTGCAGGGCGTCAGCCCCTTAGCCCCCATGTTGTTCAAGGGTCAACTGAATACGTTTGTATATAGTGAACAAGGGGTCTGTCCACTAGACCATAATTCCATGAAGGTAGGCACTGTGTCTGTTTGGTGTACTGCTACATGTTTAACATGTAGCACATTGCCTGGCATGTAACAGATGACAAATAGTTATCAAATGAATAGGTTAATCAATTTTGTTAATTAACCCATATCTATTGTGAAGAGATAATCAAGGTCACAATACCAATGAGAGCCCAATCAAGAATGGAGACCGCTTTTCCCAGGCGGCTGCCGAAGATGGCGGAGGTGCAGGTCGAGGCCATCTCCTGGGCCTCCTGGTGGCCACCTCCTGGGCCTCCTGGTGGCCACTGTGGCTAAGCAGGTACTGCTGGGCCGGAAGGTGGTGGTCGTACACTGCGAGGGCATCAACATTTCTGGCAATTTCTTTTCTTTCTTTTTTGAGAGAGCTCCGCTCTTGTTGCCCAGGCTGGAGTGCAATGATGCGATCTTGGCTCAAAGCAACCTCCATCTCCCGGGTTCAAGCGATTCTCCTGCCTCAGCCTCCTGAGTAGCCGGATTACAGGCGCCCACTACCACGCCCAGCTAATTTTTTGTATTTTTAGTAGAGACGGGGTTTCACCACGTTGGCCAGGCTGGTCTTGAACACCTGACCTCAGGTGATCCACCCGGCTCGGCCTCCTAAAGTGCTGGGATTACAGGCGTGAGCACCACGCCTGGCCATTTCTGGCAATTTCCACAGAAATAAGTCGAAGTACCTGGTTTTCCTCCACAAGCGGATGAACACCAACCCTTCCCGAGGCCTCCCTACCACTTCCGGGCCCCCAGCCGCATTTTCTGGCGGACCCTGCGAGGCATGCTGCCCCACAAGACCAAGCGAGGCCATGCCGCCCTGGACTGCCTCAAGGTGTTTGACAGCATCCTACCACCCTAAGAAAAGAAGAAGCGGATGGTGGTTCCTGCTGCCCTCAAGGTCGTGCGTCTGAAGCTTACAAAAAAGTTTGCCTATCTGGGGCGCCTGGCTCATGAGGTTGGCTGGAAGTACCAGGTAGTGACAGCTACGCTGGAGAAGAGGAAGGAGAAAGCCAAGATCCACTACTGGAAGAAGAAACAGCTCATGAGGCTACGGAAACTGGCCGAGAAAAACGTGGAGAAGAAAATTGACAAATACACAGAGGTCCTCCAGATCCACGGACTCCTGGTCTGAGCCCAATAAAGACTGTTAATTCAAAAAAAAAAAAAAAGGAGACCACAGCACTGCTGCAGAGTCAGTCTGCAGGGTTATGTTCAACAGCTTCATTATGGGGGTGGAGAAAGCAGATAGTTGAACTGATGCAAGGTGGGTATGGAAGAAAGAGGATAATGTTGGTCTTCATGTAGCACTCTCAGGTCTAGGCAGAATAGGGAAGGGAAATATCAAGAGGAGTGATGAACTTGGTAGAAAATGGTAAGGCCAAAGACCTGGTGGAGTCCAGGATATGAAGGAGAATGTATGGTGGGAGTAAGAGTGAGAGAGCTAGGGAGCCAGGAGGTGATAGTCAGAGATTTAGTACTCCAGACCTTAAGATCTCAAAAGTGGAGCAGTGCTAGGTCTTTAAAAAGTCCAGGACATAATCATGGAAATGAAAGAGTGGAATGGCTGTAAGGTGGTGGTTACTGTTGCCAAAAATAAGGAATACGGAGGCTAGGATGTTAAGTGGTTCCATATAGTGAAGTTACGTAGGTGACAGCGAGACTTAAAGTGAAGAAGACTTTGTGCCAGGTACCAAAATCTTTAAGGACTGAAGTGGTCAGAGGATGACTCCTATAAAGATAGCATATAAGATGGCATGAGCCCCAAACACAGGCCTTCCCCTCGTTCCTTCCATGCTTGGATCAGTCATTCAACAGTCAAAGTTCCAGTACAGAGGGTCTGATAGGCTGAGCTGGATGGTATAAGCCTCAAAGGACAAGTAAATTTTGCAAGTGGTAGAAGTAACGTGGTAGGTTAGTGTCAATGGGGAATGACAAGACTGCCAGTGAAGTCCGCAGTAGTATATGGAAGATGTGAGAAAAGGCAGTGTCTAATCAAGAAGCTGGAAGACCCAGGCGTGGTGGCTCACGCCTGTAATCCCAGCACTTTTGGAGGCCGAGGTGGGTGGATTACCTGAGGTCAGGAGTTTGAGACCAGCCTGGCCAACACGGTGAAACCCCATCTCTACTAAAAATACAAAAATTAGCCGGGCGTGGTGTCAGGCGCCTGTAATCCCAGCTACTCAGGAGGCTGAAGCAGGAGAATCACTTGAACCCGGGAGGTGAAGTTTGCAGTGAGCCGAGATCGCGCCATTGTACTCCAGCCTGGGGGACGAGAGCAAGACTTCGTCTCAAAAAAAAAAAGAAGCTGGAAGAAGATATAAGGGAGGTGTGGCATTGAGAAAGAACCAGGTTTCCATTAAGCAGGAGGCAGAGAAAGTAAACTGCCAAGAAATTAAAGTTTGTAGGAGGGGTTTTTGCTTATTTGCCTATTTTTCAATGGATGAAGGATTATTCCAGCAGTAAAAGTAACAACATGTAATAGAAAGAGAACAGGCCCTGGTCAGAGTTCTGGGTTCCATTTCTGGCTCTATCACTTACTAGCCAAGCAACTCTAGCCAATTACTTTGCCTGAGCTCAGTTTTCCCACGTGTGAAACAGTAACCTAATAATTTGGTTACTTTGAGGATCAAATGAGATAATGGGTGCAATTTGCATTATAAACTGTAGTGTGGTCCCCACATATTGTTATCACTAATGTGCGGTGAGTTCATGCAAGCATTAGGACCAATGTTCTTATTCCTAACTCAGTTTGGAGCAGTACTGGGAGGAACGCAGGCCAAACACTAACTCCATTTTAGAGATGGGGCAAAGTATCATGCTAAATTGTGCTATGTGGTATAATGGTGGAATAGAGAATGCTGTGTGAGCACAGAAAAAGGAACAATTCAGAGCTTAAGTGAACTTTATAGTGGAAATGCCATGTGAACTGGCCATTGAAGATTAAGTCTGAGAAAGGGAAAGCTATTCCACTCTCCTTAGTTAGTGGTAGAGATCTAAGTAGAAGCCAGGGCCACAAACATGCAGTTAGGTACTGCTTCCCAGTGCTCTTTGACCACCCCCCTGCCCACCAATGCCAGAGCATATTCTCTTTGCTTTTGCTAAGGGCCTAGCTGCCATGGGAGCACCACCATTCTTGCTTAGTCTCTTTGCAATTTGCTGTCAACAACTGTCAGTGTGCAAATGTACAGTTCACATCCCCCAGATATGCAGCATCACACTTCAGTTTCTGCCTCCAAGCCTCTTCCAAGTTGTCTGATGATGCCTGCTGTTGGCTGACTGCCATGCCTTATCTGGGAATCAATGAAACCAGTAGGTCAACTGTGAGCAGCTCTCCCAGGAAACCAGCAGGGTTAATTTTAAAGGAACTGTGACTTGTCACATACACTGTGATTGTTCTACACCTGAATGAGGTTGCCAGAGGTCCCTCCGTCCTATCCCCTCCTCCCCTATTTCCTTCAGTGACTTTGGAGAAAAAACAGATCCTATTTGGTTTCCTTCTTCCTCAATCTCTTAGGTTCCCAAAGTCTGACTGTTCGCTTCACACTTTTGCAAAGGGCATTGGTGGGGACCCAGTAACCCACCTCATTCCTAAAAACTTGGTTACCCAGTGGTGGGCCATATTTCTATTTAATAGCCTACGATAATAATAACCATGGTATATCCATTTTACAGATGAAGAAGCTAAACCTCAGAGAGGGTAAGAGGTGAGAGGCTCAGGGTGGGGAAAAACCAGAACATGAGATGAGAATACAGCCTAAGGCAAGGCAATAATGACTATCTGTCAATGTTTAGCTGCCCAGCATCCATTTCCCCGCTTCCTGATAGTACCCTGATTTCTGTATACATTATGTGCAGTCTTGGGTGGGAGCAGACATTCAGAGAGGCCTGTCTCCCACTACAGTTAGGGAAGGGCTACAGAATTCTAACCTTTGAGATTTAAGGGAAATAGCAAAAGTTACCTCCCTGCTGAGACTAGTATGCAGCCTAGCCCACACTCCATGTTTAGCAAAGGTCATTTCTGCTCAGCATTCTTTTCTTACAATCTGAGTGGTGTTAGGCAAGTCACTTAACATTCTTTGCCTCAGAAATGATGTGTGTAGGTCGGGTGTTGTGGCTCATGCCTGGGTGGATCACTTGAGGTCAGGAGTTTGAGATCAGCCTGACCAACATGGTGAAACCCTGTCTCTACTAAAATACAAAAATTAGCCAGGCGTGGTGGTGTGCGCCTGTAATCCTAGCTACTCGGGAGGCTAAGGCAGGAGAATCACTTGAACTAGGGAGGCAGAGGTTGCAGTGAGCCAAGATCTGGGCAGCCTGGGCGAGAGAGTGAGACTCCATCTCAGAAAAAAAAAAAAATGTTGTATGTAACATCACTATCATTCCTAACGTGTTTAAGTTAAGTGCTCAGTGGTTAATTAGGGCTCTGATCGTCATAATTATTCTTTTGTCCCCAGTGAATGGGTTGAATCAATTGTGGTATATATCATCAGCATGACAGAAACTATTTAAAGTAATGTGGAAGCAGATATTGACTTATTGAAACAGAAACTGATTTATATGGTTGAATAAAAAGATCAAATTATGATCACACTTTGATTAAAATGTGTATATACGCCAGGCGTGGTGGCTCTGCCTTTAATCCCAGCACTCTGAGAGGCCAAAGTGGGTGGATCAGTTGAGGCCAGGAGTTCAAGACCAGCTGGCCAACATGGTGAAACCTCATCTCTACTAAAAATACGAAAATTCGCTGGATGTGGTGGCATATGCCTATAATCCCAGCTACTTGGGAGACCGAGGCAGGAGAATCACTCAAACCTGGGAGGTGGAGGTTGCAGTGAGCTGAGATCACGCCACTGCATTCCAGCCTTAGCAACACAGCAAGATTCTGTCTCAAAAAAAAAAAAAAAAAAAAAGAATAAAAATACCTGAAATAGTACATCCCAAAATGCTAATCAGTATTTCTCTGATGTTTTGTTTTTGCCTTTCTTCATTTTCTATTTTCAGTGAACAGACATTAGTTAATAGTTACTAATTTTTAAGTTTAAAAAGGCCATCACTTAGAGGAGAATCAAGGCTTGATTTCAGCCAGGGGCAAATTCAAGCAGATAGCACAAGGCAGCCAGGTTCCACAAAATAGGGATGAAGTCAGAATAGCAGTCACATCAGATATGTGGATGGCATACTTCCGGTTTAAAGGGCAGTCCTAGGCAGTGGCTAGATACACAGTCCAACCCTCCAGGGGAGCTGGGGGCCAGAGCAACTCAGGTCCTTGTAACTACTCTAATTCCCTGAAAACCTTTCTTAGTTACCCTCCCCATTTACCAGCCACTGTCTACTCCATTCACCTAATTTATTTCCTTCCCAGGACTTACTCTGAAAACACCTTATTTGGTTGTTGTCACAGGAATGTAAGCTCATGTGTGCAAACATTTTGTCCATCTTATTCATCATATACATGCTGTGACATGAAGAGCACCTGCACAAAATAGGAGCTCAATTAAAAAGAGAATTAATGCAAAATCAAAACCCACCAGGGAATAAAAATAAGGGAAACTGAGGCAGAAATCCAGCTGTGCCTTTGGGATCTACAAGTGTGAGGGGTCAGCAATTATGAGTTCACCTTTTGGGATTGGATTCAAAGTAAGGAATATAAGCAAATAAATACAATTCAATGGTCTTTTTTCTTTTCAAAAAGCAGTTATCACATTTTTTAAAAATGGTGATGACACTCCCAGAAGAATATGACAGTCTCTATGTATGAACTTATTGGAAGTCTGGGCTAAATGAGTAACTCCCTGAATGACATGAAAAGTGATGAGGCTCTGGCATTCTGGAAAAACTTGATACAAATTGTACACTAAAGCAATTCCACGGAATGATATTTAAAAGTTTAAATGGCTACTTAGTCTAAAAGATTTTGGCTTGAAGTTAAATGAATATTTCTCATACACATCAAAATCCCTGGCATAACTCAGTTTTTATGGGACACAAGGAAGCAGAGAATTCTGAGTTTTATGTCAAACCTTTTGTGAACAAGCAAGTAGGAAAAATGAAAGCGAGAGGGGACAGCTGAGACTTTCATTCAACATCTTTTATATGCCACACACTAACAAGCCATGAATTTTCTCATTTAATAACCCTACAAGGCCGGCACAATTTATTTCCATTTTCCACAACAAAAAAATAAGGCTGAAACAGATTGACTTGCCCAAGATCACAGTTAATAAATTACAGAGGAAAATCTAAATTCCAGGTTTATTTGATTCTAGAGCCTGAATACTTTTTATTTACCACACTTGCCTCTCCAGCATTCCTGGAAATCCCCTTGTTGAAATATATTGCTCATCTTAAAAAAAAAAAAGAAGGCAATAATATGGCTTAAAAGGAAGCAGGAAGTAATAGGAAAAACTAAGTCATTCACAAACTATTAGGTTGAATCACATGAAATTGCTGATACTTG
Source organism: Hylobates moloch (assembly GCF_009828535.3). Classification (NCBI taxonomy): domain Eukaryota; kingdom Metazoa; phylum Chordata; class Mammalia; order Primates; family Hylobatidae; genus Hylobates; species Hylobates moloch. The sequence continues at coordinate 33,236,424 of NW_026652286.1, read as the reverse complement.
ACTTTTTTTCACCCATAAAAGAAGCAGTTTCATGTCCTTCAACCTCATGGTATGGTATTATTTCTCTGGATAAAGATCACTATGACAACCCTATTAATAACTACTCCATCACTCATCTGTACACACCTTTACTGATTAAATTTCATGTCATTTCAGTAACGGCTTAAGACAGGAAGGGTTTTACACATGAGGAAGAGCAGATTTGATAACCCTACCCATTTTTCAGAGTAGCATTTGCCCTTAGGAAAACATTTACGTTTTTTTAAAGGCTCCCACCTGTCCCTTACTCCCTGCCCCTTCCATGTCCCACTTTCCACATCATGTTCTGTCAAAATAACTTTTTTTTTTTTTTTTTTCCTGAAAAGAGACAGGGTCTCGCTCTGTTACCCAGGTTGGAGTGCAGTGGCACAATCACAGGTCAATGCAACCTTGAACTCCTGGGCTCAAGCAATCCTCCCACTTTAGCCTCCTAAGTAGCTGGGTCACCATGCTGGGCTATTTTAGTTTTTGTAGAGACAGGGGTCCCACTATGTTGCCCAGGCTGGTCTCAAACTCCTGGGCTCAAGCAATCCTCCCACCTTGGCCTCCTAAAGTGCTGGAATTACAGGCGTGAGCCACTGCACCCAGCCTAAAATTACTCTTGAATTTTGCTTCTACAACAGGCTTCTAACTGGTCTCCCACACTTCCAATCTATTCTCCAAAGGTTTTTTCCTAAATGCAAATCTGAGCTGGGCTCAGTGGCTCACACGTGTAATCCCAGCACTCTGGGAGTCTGCAGCAGGAGAATCAGTTGAGGTCAGATGTTTAAGACCAGTCTGGACAACACAGCAAGACCCTATCTCTCAAAAAAGAAAGAATTTTAAAAATTAGCTGGGTGTGGTGGCATACGCTTTAGTCCTAACTACTTGGGAGGCTGAGGTGGGAGGATTGCTTGAGCCCAGGAGTTAAAGTTTACGGTGAACTATGGTTATGCCACTCACTGCACTCCAGCCTAGGTGACAGAGCAAGACCCTGTCTCTTAAAAAACAAACAAAAAGCAAATTTATCACTTATCTGCTTACAATTTGCCATCTCCAGCCTAATCGTATTGCCTCCCCAAAATGCTATGTTGAATAGAACCCAATTCTCTGTGTCATGCACCTCTGTGACTTTCTCCCACCTGTTTTGTGGCTGGAATGGTTTTTTCACCTCTTTTCCCCATCCCTTATTTGACATTAAGTAGGCAAATTTATGCTTTTCAAGGCTTAATTCAAATCTCACCTCTTTATGAAACTATGCCTGACTCTCCTCTGATAGCCACCAGTTTTCTGTGCTCTCACAGCAATTGATACATTTTTCTATTTTAAGACTTTCAAGTAGTGCTCTGATTAGGTGTTTCTGTGCCCTTAAAATATTCACCAGACTTTATCTTACTCTTAGTAACATCAGGATGTTGCATAGCACTAGAGGTACAGCAGCTATTACGAGTCAGAACCCAAGGGTCCTTAGCACTGAGTCCCTGTGTTGTATCTTAGGTTGGGGAATGAGGGAAAAAGCATACAGGTTGAGTGCCAAAAACAAGGGTGAACTCTTCCAGGGCGTTTCCAGAGTTCTTTTACATTGAAGGTATAAGCTGGGGACTACTTGAACTTGAATTTACATTTCCATTACCAAAGCTTATTTCATTAGGGTAAACGATGTTTACAAGCACTATATATGGATTACATAAGAGCATTTGAATTTTATGTTTTATACAAACATCTAGGATGGTAGTTGGGCACCTAGAAATCAAATTGTCCTTCGCTACAACCATGAAATACAAATTCAATTTGATAAACAAGAAACAATTTGCTAGCTGAAAATATATGTATGCAGTATAAAACCACCAGGAGCACACATGGCCACAAAGACAAGCTGTTAGATCAAGAACATTCATCCCACCAAATATTATTTCCATAATGCTTCCTCAGTACTTTTAAAGTTTGGTAGCAGGCATTAAAATGTTAAAAATCTTTATAGATAATAAACATAAAATTGACAAAATGTGTTCTACCAGCTTGGGAAAAAGATCATCACTATCTGATTTTAGCTGTGGGAACACATTTGTCCAGTTTGTGGAATACTAGTGTTCTAGCAGGGTAAGTTTGAAAAATATGCTCTTAGCCTAACAGAAAGCAGTCATACTTTACTCAAAGCAGGGGATCACTTAAAAAAAAAAAAGTGTGACTTACTTTGTAGAATGAGAAAATTTTGATTATAATTCATTAAATTCACTTTTTAAATGTTGTTGGGCTTTCAGGAATGGTTTGCATAGCTCAGTAGAGGTCAGTAATTTTCCCAGACTCCTTGAGCCAGATGGGCATTTTACCTACACCCTGGCTGGAGAAGTCCTGTGTGGTAGGAGTCTGTCCCCACCCTCTTATAATGGAATATAGTGTTAACTCACAAGAGGCTGCCCAGAAAAGGCTGAGGTTTCAGCCACTTTGAAGCCCAAGAGATCAAGATCACAGATATAAAAATCACAAAAGCTGGAATCAGGGACTGTAGCCAATAAAATATCTTAGCTACACCCAGTAACAGGGTGGGTGGGGTAGACAGCATTTATTTTCAAGATGTACTGGAGATAAGACTGATGTGATATTTCAATTTCCTATTCACTTGGAGAGATAGGCTGTGTATCTGCAACATATCCTGACTCATCTTTTTTTTTTCTTTTGAGACAGAGTCTTACCCTGTTGCCCAGGCTGGAGTGCAATGGCACGATCTGGGCTCACTGCAACCCCCGCCTCCCAGGTTCAAGCTATTCTGCTGCCTCAGCCTCCCGAGTAGCTGGCATTACAGGTGCCCACCACCATGCCCAGCAAATTTTTTTTTTTTGTATTTTTAGTAGAGACAGGGTTTCACCATGTTGGCCAGGCTGGTCATGAACCCCTGACCTCAGGTGATCCACCTGCCTCGGCCTCCCAAAGTGCTGGGATTACAGGCGTGAGCCACTGCGCCCGGCCCTGATTCATCTTATGTAGGAGACATTATCATAATGTAGGAGAGTGCTGTCTTTTTCTCACCTAACATTTTTTCCTATGCACATCCCCACGGTGCAATTTAGTCCACACCCTAGTTATCTTTATGACTATATGCATTATTCATTTGGTCACTCAACGAATATTTATTAAGCATGTACTATCTACTGGGTACTCTGGTACAGACTATAGACACACCACCATTGCTTGTCAATACTCATTTTGGAGCATCTTGATCATTTTTCATTTTTATTATTAAAAATGTTATTAAATCTTTGGACTTTTTTTTTTCAGTATGCCTCTCAAAAATAGTATTAGCAGGGAACAGTCTGACCAGATCCAAAAATTGTATAGAAACTGTTGTATGGGATTAAAATTAAGGCATAGGCTTTAATTTTAAAATTATATGTGAAATGTATGGTTAGGCTACTGTAGTAGACCACGTTAAGGATGACGAGAGTCTAAACCAGGACAATGGCATTGGAGTGGGGAACGAAGATTAGAAAAATATTGAGGAACGAAAAAAAATGAGTCTTGGTGTCTGATGAGATATAGGTGTGAGGGTAGAGTTAAGGATGACTACTGGGTTTCTAGCATAAATTACCAGAGAACACAGTAGAGGAACAAGTTAGGGGAACAAGATAAATTCCATTTCATTTTGATGTGCCCATTGGTAACATCCAGGTAGAGATATCCCGGTTGATTTACAGAGCTTGTTGAAGAGGTAGCTGTAAAAACACAAGGCTTCCCTGCTCCTTGTTTATGGCAGTAAGGATATTTTTAAAAATATAAAAAACAAAAATAAAACATACGGCTTTTTAGTATAGATTTTTAAGCCAGAAACCCAGAAAGTCAGCTAGCTGAATTGTTTCATTTTACAGATAAGGACATAGGCCCAGCGACATCTGTCTGTTTTCACAAAGCTACTTAGTGAATTGAGAATAGATTTAGAAAAATTCATTCAGGACTCTTTCAGTCCAACATGCTGCATTTCATTTGTGTATTTTGTTGGTTTTACAATTGTGATGGTTAATACTGAGTGTCAACTTGATTGAAGGATGCAAAGTATTGATCCTGGGTGTATTTGTGAAGGTGTTGCCAAAGGAGATTAACATTTGAGTCAGGGGGCTGGGAAAGGCAGACCCACTCTTAATCTGGGTGGGCACCATCTAATCAGATGCCAGTGTGGCTAGAATATAAAGCAGTCAGAAGAACGTGAAAAGACTAGACTGAGGCCAGGCACGGTGGCTCATGCCTGTAATCTCAGCACTTTGGGAGGCTGAGGCAGGTGGATTGCCTGACGTCAGGAGTTTGAGACCAGCCTGGCCAACATGGTGAAACCCCATGTCTACTGGAAATACAAAAAATTAGCTGGGCATGGTGGCAGGCGCCTGTAATCTCAGCTACTCGGGAGACTGAGGCAAGAGAATCATTTCAACCCAGGAGGCAGAGGTTGCAGTGAGCCGAGATCATGCAATGGCACTCCAGCCTGGGCAACAAGAGTGAAACGCCATCTCAAAAAAAGAAAAGACGAGACTGGACTACACTGGCCTAGCCTCCCAGCCTACATCTTTCTCCAGTGCTGGACTCTTCCTGCCTTCGAACATCAGACTCCAAGTTCTTCAGTTTTGGGACTCAGACTGGCTTTCCTTGCTCCTCAGCTTGCAGACAGCCTATTGTGGGACCTTGTGATCGTGTGAGTTAATACTTAATAAACTCCCCTTTATATATCTATCCTATTAGTCTGTCCCTCTAGAGGACCCTAACTAACACAATTATTCCACATACAATTATTCCAAAATACATACAATGCAAAGTTTTCTCAGAATCCTATAATTATATACAGAGCCCAGATAAAAGACACAAATCCCACTTGCATTCTTTTGTCACTGCATGAGTGACTTCTCAGAGATTCTGCCGTTGCTAGATGGAGAAAATAAAAAAGGAAGTGGTCAGATTATTAGAAGTGACTTTTGATCACAGTGAGCAACCCCTAAACATCACACTGTTATTGTAATCTGGCTGCACATATCTCTGGGCTCAATGTTAAAGAACCAGTCATCTGATTGTCATTCTGAAAGCAAACAAAGCCAGTATGTTCATCATAGATGATCTGTCACATGAGGAACATGGGTTATGACAACTACGTTTAGCTAACAATAGTTGATAGGCAAAAGTGCCAAGAGCTTATTTAAAAAACTACACAACAGGCTGGGTGTGGTGGCTCACACCTGTGATCCCAGCACTTCGGGAGGCCGAGGTGGTGGATCACCTGAGGTCAGGAGTTTGAGACCAGCCTGACCAATGTGGAGAAACCCCATCTCTACTAAAAATGCAAAAATTAGCTAGGTATGGTGGCAGGCATCTGTTCTTCCAGCTACTCGGGAGGCTGAGGCAGGAGAATCGCTTGAACCCATGAGGCGGAGGTTGCAGTGAGCTGAGATCGTACCACTGCACTCCAGCCTGGGCAACAGAGTGAAACTCCGTCTCAAAAAACAAAACAAAAAACAAAGAAAACTACACAACAAATAATTACAGAGTCAAGGGCCAATGATACCTCAATTAAATAATTCTCAAGACATGAAGATTCTTTTAAGTAAGTTATTGTGTAAAATGAAGACCTAAATTCTGAGGGAAGTATAAAGATAATGAGAACAGGGTTCAGTCTTCTCTGTAAGGTAAGGAAGGTCAATGTGGGAAGAAATGGAATGAATACATACTGATGAGCATCTACTGTGTGCTAAATATTCATAATAAATAATTATATCATTTCATTTTCATATCACCTCTGTGAAATACATGTTAAAAGCACCTTACAAATGAGGAAACTGAGGTACAATTTATTAGGCTGTGGTGGCAATGTGTGACTAGTTACAAGGGCTTTAGTGTCAGATGCCCTGGCTTTATATCTGAGTTTGTCTCTTACTATTAAGACTTGAATAAGTGACTTAACCTCTTATAAGACTGTAATCGTCATCCTTAAATGATATTAACAGTATTTGCCTTAGAGGGTCATTGTGAACACTGTAAATGTCATGGAAAAAGCACTCACAGTTATACCCTGGCACAAGTAAGCACTGACTAAGTTAGCTATTTACCGTTGCCTGAGACTACATAGCACATAACTAGCAGACAGGATTCCATACTTTCCTAATTCTAAACTGAACTTCTGCAGCATACCTGGTTACTTCTGTAGGCTCCTGAGATCCTGGAGGTAGAGAATGGAGTTGGGGACAGTAACAGTGATGATGTACTGAGAATCTGGGAGAGGAAAGTAAGGCAGGGGGCTGGTATCCCTAACCGTTTTGAGGACAGCATTCAGAACTATTAAAAGACAAACTAGGCCGGGCGCGGTGGCTCACGCTTGTAATCCCAGCACTTTGGGAGGCCGAGGCGGGCGGATCACGAGGTCAGGAGATCGAGACCACGGTGAAACCCCGTCTCTACTAAAAATACAAAAAAAAAATTAGCCGGGCGTGGTGGCGGGCGCCTGTAGTCCCAGCTACTCGGAGAGGCTGAGGCAGGAGAATGGCGTGAACCCGGGAGGCGGAGCTTGCAGTGAGCCGAGATTGCGCCACTGCACTCCAGCCTGGGCGACAGAGCGAGACTCCGTCTCAAAAAAAAAAAAAAAAAAAAAGACAAACTATAATTTAAACTCAATCTTGATTTAAGAGAAAGGCTATACATTAGCTGACTGGAACATTCATCAATCTGGAAGGAACAAGTCACAAATAAACCTACTTACTTTACCCAATACATAGCACAAATATTTCACCTCTGATATTGGGTTTCTAAAGATATTTATATTTTGGTTCTCTTACCTTTCTGATATCCCTAAAACGAGTTTTTGTCTCCCACATTATTTCTCACTTTAGTAGAAAAGTTTCTGACAGGTAGCAAAATATCACTATCAACCTTGGCATTTTTTTTTTTTTTCTGAGACAGAGTCTCACTCTGTTGCCCAGGCTGGAATGCAGTCGCATGATCACAGGTCACTACAGCCTCAACCTCCTGGGCCTTATCAGTCCTCCTACCTCAGCCTGCTGAATAGCTAGGACTACAGGTGAATGCCACCATGCCCAGCTAATTTTTTTATTTTTTGTAGAGACAGGGTTTTGCCATGTTCCTCAGGCTAGTCTTAAACCCCAGGCTCATGCCGTCTGCCTGCCTCAGCCTCCCAAAGTGTTGGGATTACAGGTGTAAGCCATCGTGCCCGGCCAAAGTTGTTTTTAAAAGAAGAAAAGGCAAGTTTTCTATTAGTGAGGTAAGTAAACAGCTCGATGTATCTGCCAACTATATTAACTTTCTTCTCTTTGTTCTCATTTATGAATTACCTCGCTAATAGAGAAATAGCCAGGTGCAGTGGCTCACGCCTGTAATCCCAAAACTTTCAGAGGCCAATGCGGATGGATTGCATGAGCTCAGGAGTTTGAGACCAGCCTGGGCAACGTGGCAAAACTCTGTCTCTACAAAAAATACAAAAATTAGCTGGGCATGGTGGCATGTGCCTGTGGTCCCAGCTACTCGGGCGATGAGGTGAGAGAGGTGGAGGTTGCAGTGAGCCGAGATTGCACCACTGCCAGACCCCATCAGAAAAAAAAAAAAAGGCCAGGCGCGGTGGCTCACGCTTGTAATCCCAGCACTTTGGGAGGCCGAGGCGGGCGGATCACGAGGTCAGGCGATCGAGACCACGGTGAAACCCCGTCTCTACTAAAAATACAAAAAATTAGCCGGGCGTGGTGGCGGGCGCCTGTAGTCCCAGCTACTCGGAGAGGCTGAGGCAGCAGAATGGCATGAACCCAGGAGGCGGAGCTTGCAGTGAGCCGAGATCGCGCCACTGCACTCCAGCCTGGGCGACAGAACGATACTCCGTCTCAAAAAAAAAAAAAAAAAAGAACTGAATGCCAATCTCTTCTAATTGCAAAATGAAAAAAAAAAATCACTGCATAGAGCTCCCTCTAGTGTTGTGACATTAGTGCAATGTAAGCCATTTAATACTCTTGTAAGCTTTACAGGTTTATCCACATTCAATACATTAATATATTAAGCTTTCATTTGGTATTTAATGTTTATTCTCTACCAGACATCATGGTCCTAATTATATGGTATCTTATAATGTGAACAGCTACTATCTTTGAATGTAAATTATATCCTAAATAACAGGCCATAGTGTAAACAGCTTCCTTCAACAATGTGCTGCTATCCAATTCACTTCACATTTATTACATGCACAAAGCTAATGAAATGCTAATGAAGTAAACAGTTTAATGTATCTGACAATTGTGTTAACTTCTTTGTTCTCCTTATTTATGAATTTAAGAAAATGGCAATGTGAGGCAATCTGATTCCAACAAAAATGGCCTGAATATGTCAGGCAGGCAACTTTCTAAGAGTATCAACCGAGATAAATTCTAGGATGTACACAGGCATAATTCCTTCAGATGTGAAATGTGATACTGGTTGACTGTGATTACAACACTAATATCATTAACAGGCTAAGTCACTTTTCCTGTCCCATGTATTGTCAATAGGTCATGGAAAAAGGATTCCCTGGTAAAGTAAGGTTAGGATATACTGGGTTAAACCAAACTAATGTGCTTTCCTCTCAGAATCTCTGGTATGCTAATGTACATTGTGAATCTCCAGTGCAGGACAGATTGAAGCTTTGCCCCAACTTACTTGACTATGGAATTACTTTTTCACTCAGAATATCTAATGACATCTAAGGAAGCTAATGTTCAGTAGAACAGAGTTTGGGAAATGATCTAATCCAAACAAAGTTGCACCGGCTCCTTCTCATTGCAAATCTCTACCCTTGAATCGACATCCCTTCTCTGCATTTCCAGTATATCTTTACCATTTGATAAGCCTTGGCTTTGTTCTAAGATCTCAGTGTTCTGGAATCTCAAATGCCCTGTAATCTAGGCTTTTTTTCTTTTTTTTAAAAGCAAGTGGCTTCACAGTTTATGACATCATACAAGGTATCAATCTCCTTATACTCCAAACAAATCATTTCATTCTTAATGAAATAGGAGATGCTTTCAGTCTTTCACAGACCTTATCTAAGGACTCACAGGGAATGCAGCCTGAAGCCTAGCTGGTAGATAAATAATAGTCTTAAGTTTAGACTTAGCTAAAAAATCAGACTACCTCAATCAGCCCCAATGAAGGTAAAGGCCAAAAGGAAAGCACAATGAGACGCTGGGAAACTTAGCTTGGAAATGCATTTGCAATTATACTGCAGTGTGATGGTACCCAGCCCTAGTGTGAAGTGAGGAAAAGGAGACGAGTGAGTAAGGCACAGAGGCGACAGAGAAAATGGCAGCTTTTTGAATCCTCTCTAGTTGAATCCTCCCAGTACCAGCTTCAGTAATTGGTTAGAATCAGTTTTATTCCTAACAAACATAGAACACTCCAAACTAAATGTGAATGATTAAAAAATCTATTTTGGATTATCTACTCTTCATTATGATTCACGATAATTAAGAACAGTATGTCTATTTCAGTTAGGGTACATAATACTTCTTTAAACTGCAGAGCGATCTGTTTTCTCAAGTTATTTTGGGCCGGGAGTGGTGGCTCACGCCTGTAATCCCAGCACTTTGGGAGGCCGAGGCGGGCGGATCACGAGGTCAGGAGATCGAGACCATCCTGGCCAACATGGTGAAACCCCGTCTCTACTAAAAATACAAAAAATTAGCCGGGCGTGGTGGCGGGCACCTGTAGTCCCAGCTACTTGGGAGGCTGAGGCAGGAGAATGACGTAAACCCAGGAAGTGGAGCTTGCAGTGAGCCGAGATCACTCCACTGCACTTCAGCCTGGGTGACAGAGCCAGGCTCCATCTCAAAAAAAAAAAAAAAGTTATTTTGATACTTTCTCCCTGAAGCTAAATTTGAGAGCAAATCCCTTCAAAACATGATAACGCATTTTTAGAGACAGAAATGTTGGAATATTAAATAAGTAAAAAACAACCAAGCGAATCATGGCCTACCTTATTTCATATCATTGAATTTGTAAATTCTCTTAATAAAGCTGCATATATTCACAACTCAGTAATTTAAATTTATAATAGAAATTTATAACCCAACTAAAAGAAATCCATTGCCATATAACTAAAATTATGTAATCATTTATTTATAAAATAACAAAAATTTACGAATAGATCTGTTTATTGTACTCTGAAAAGGGTCTTGGTACATGAAACATTATATACTTTGAAGACAGCATTCAGAACTGTTAAGACAAAAGACAAACTATAATTTTAAACTCAATCTTGATTTAAGGGAAAGGCTATAAATTATTGGCTGAAAAGTATTCAGCATGAACTCAGATTCTATATAAGCATGAAAGAGTACAAAAGATGTTGGAGTCCAGTAAGCCCATACCTAAATTAACTATAAAGCTTCAAGGACTTTTTGTTTATTTTTATATACTAGTTTTCTTCTGTGACAAGTTGATTTTATCTCCAAGACTTAAGGCCATTCCCTGTAAAGAAAAATTAAGATATTTATAATTATTTAAACTATGTACAATCAGTAGGTTATTCCATATTATTAAGCCCCAATTCAATTCAATGACACCATTATCAACAATAAAATCAAGGACATACCAAACAGACTTACCAAACTTTACTGGTAATTACCTTTTAGTGCTAGATTTTTCAAGCCATCACCAGATTTTTTTTTTTTTTTTTTTTTTTTTGAGACGAAGTCTCACTCTGTCACCCAGGTTGGAGTGAAATGGCACGATCTCAGCTCACTGCAACCTCCACCTCCCGGGTTCAAGGGATTCTCCTGCCTCAGCGTCCCGAGTAGCTGGGATTACCGGGTGTGCGCTACCACGCCCAGCTAATTAGTCACTGGATTTACACCTTGGCTTTCAAAAAATTCTAGAGAACCCATTTCACAAACACCCCATAGGAATTAATCTGGTTTTAGGCAAATATCCCAGAATGAGGGGCCCAAAAGGTGAGAAATTTTAATGAGAAAAGTTATACTTCTATTCAGAGAATATTATTATTGTATGTGTATATGCATCTAATGCTAAAAAGATATTACATATAGAAATAATAAAGTCATAAATTCCTCCCCCTTTTGTCAGTCCAGAGATACTCTTTAAAAAAAAGGAATTGTTACCTGACTCTTTGCACGAATTCTTATATGGCCGGTAACAGCAGCATCTGGTCCCTGGTGAATTGGCTTCTCAATGCTGACATTTGCAAGTGCATCTTCACCAAATATGGAACGAGCATAAAGGTTGGCTGCCATAAAGCCACAGTAACCAGAAAGGGCCTAGAAAAAATTTGTGATAAATTCATTACTTTACCAGATACCTACATAGAGGCAAAAACCAAACAGCATACAGAATAGGTGACTTTTTTTTTTTTTTTTTGAGACACAGTCTCACTCTGTTGTCCAGGCTGGAGCTGGAGTACAGTGGCGCAATCTCGGCTCACTGCAACCTCCCTCTCAGGTTCAAGTGATTCTCCTGCCTCAGCCTCTCAAGTAGCTGGGATCACAGGCGTTCGCCACTACACCTGGCTAATTTTTGTAATTTTAGTAGAGACAGGGTTTCACCATGTTGGCCAGGCTGGTCTTGAACTCCTGACCTCAAGTGATCCACCCACCTCGGCCTCCCAAAATGCTGGGACTGCAGGTGTGCGCCACCACACCCGGCCCCATAGGTTATTTGTCACTTAAAACAGTACTTACATGGTGGTGGTTACATAATCTTATGAGTGTCAAAACTCAACTATACATGTAAAAAGTGTGAATTTTACTGTGTATTATACTTCAATAAATCTGACATTAAATAAATAGTTCTTAATCCGATTTGTATTTATATATTCTGTTAACTTGCTTGACTGCCTCCCATATCAGACCTTAAGCGCCATGAAGGAAGAGACTACTTTTGTTGGACTCAGTATATGCTGAATAAACTAATATATAAATTAAAACCTACTTGTTTGGTAGCAGATGTTATTTTATTCATACAATGAATATTATAACATTATAGAAATTTTACACAAAGAAAAAAGTTCCTTAGAGCTCCAGTTTCGTTTTTTTCTTTCTAGTTTTTTTCATACATACACAAACATAGCAAAAAGTCATAGTATAACAACGATTCTGTATTTGAGCACATATATTTTAACCAACAATCAGAGCCCATGGAAGAGCTCATGGACATTTTCTAATCCAGTATTACAAATAAACGATTTTACTTATTTATCTTTTTGAGACAGAGTTTCACTCTGTCACCCATGCTGGAATGCAGTGGTGCGATCTCAGCTCACTGCAACCTCCACCCCCTGGGGTTGAGGTGATTCTCCTGCCTCAACCTCCCAAGTAGCTGGGATTACAGGAACGTGCCACCACACCTGGGTAATTTTTGTATTTTTAGTAGAGATGGGGTTTCGCCATATTGGCCAGGCTGGTCTCAAACTCCTGACCTCAAGTGATCTGCCCGCCTCGGTCTCCCAAAGTGCTAGGATCACAGGAATGAGCCACCATGCGCAGCATAAACTACTTTAGAATGTGCCTCTAGCTGAATGGGGGAGAAGATTGATAAGAAAACAAAAAAAAATTAATCTGACCATTCAGTTGGGTCACTGCACTAGGAAAAAGTAGGATGGTATATTCCAATAGAAAGAGGTAAGCAGATTCCAACATTCTATGGGATAACGTCTTTTAGATACCCCAGAATGGCACTGCATATTGAATAACGAAAATGTGCTAGAGGAAATACAGGAAGGCCAGGGACCTACTCTACCATTCCATCAGATTTCAGGATTTCCTAGTCAAATTTTACCTTTTCTGGAGTCAGGCATTTCATATTGGTTGACTTTAATATGTGCTGTAAGTAGTCATTTAAATCAATCATATTAGTGTTAACTGTCACCTGTAGAGAGGAAAAAAAGTCAAGGAGAACATAAATCTTACTATGAGAAAGCTGTGAATCACTGGTATGTCATATTACAAACTTGTTCCAACTGTTTAGGTTGGAAAGAGTAGACACCAAGAAACTAAATAACGTCTATAAAATTCAACAAGCTATAGGTTGGTATCAATACTTCCCAATAAAGATAACTTCACAGAGATTCAATATGAAGCATGTAGAATATTTCTTTTTTTTTTGAGACAGGGTCTCACTCTGTCACCCAGGCTAGAGTGCAGTAGCGTGATTTCAGCTCACTGCAGCTTCAACCTCCCATGTTCAAATGATCCTCCTACCTCAGTCTCCAGAATAGCTGGGACTACAGACATGTGCCACCACACCGGGCTAATTTTTGTATTTTTTGTAGAGATGGAGTTTCACCATTTTGCTCAGGCTGGTCTAGAACTCCTGAGCATGAGCAATCTGCCTGCCTCAGCCTCCCAAAGTGCTGGGATTACAGGCATGAGCTACCGTGCCCAGCCTCATATAGAATATTTCTAATAAAAGTCAAGGCTCAAAGGGACAAAGTTCCTCAACAGACCATGAACTTTGTAAAGCCTTTTTCGGGCACTAGATTAAATGGTAAGCTCTTGGTCATACATAAAAGGGATGGAATATTACCTATAATGTCTAAACCTATCAGATTGGCTATAGAACTGCTACTCTAATCAATTTATAACAGCAAATTACCAAACTACTTACATGATTTTTAGTTAAGGCTAATTTGCAAGAACAGATACTGAAAGACTATTTGCTTTTCATGTTAAACACTTTTTAGCGAGATTAATTTTATTAGCAGACTCCTCAACAGCAGGCAAAAGGAAGAAAGATAAAGGAATATGAGAAAATCTCCCAAGGACTAACTTTGTTTTCCCATTCAAATTCGGCCCACATCTGACGGAATTCTGCATCAGTGCAAGTTGCAGGCTGGATATAGTCCATGATGTCGATGTGAATATCACTGAGAACCACACAATTTCTGTCACTTGCTGCTCCAGAGACATCATAAACTGCAATTACGTATACAAAAAGATTCGCAATCACTGGGGCAAACTTGAATTTAAAAATTCTTAATATCCAAATATCCAAAGAACTACACTATTAACAATAAGATTGTTTATATAATACTTATTATGTACAGAGCTCTATTCTACATGCTTTACAAATATTACTGGTTTAATACTCCCATCAATTCTATCTGATAGTATTATTATTTCCCATCTTACATATGAGGAAATGAAAGCAGAGAAGTTAAGTAAGTTGTTCCAGATCACACAACTGATAAGTGGCGGGGATAGGATTCGAACTCAGGCACACTTTGCTTTTTGTGGTTAAACAAATAATTCAATTCAGTGAGTACTTACATGCAGTCGCAGCATACTAGGCACTGCAGCGGATATACAAGTAGACGATGTTCCCATAGGAAGGAGGTGCTTAACTAATGCTTTTGAATAAATATTGCTGACCCATACTACTTAATGATACAAGATTAGTCATCCCTCAGTATTAATGAGGAATTGCTTCCAGGATCCCCTATGGATACCAAAATCTATAGATGCTCAAGTCCTTGATATTAAATGGCATAGTATTTGCATAACCTATATACATCTTCTCATATATTTTAAATCATCTCTAGCTTACTTACAGTACCTAATACAACATAAATGCTATGTAAATAGTTACACTGTATTGTTCAGGATATAATGACAAGGAAAAAAGTCTATATATGTTCAGTATAGACACAACCATTCTTTTTTTTTTTTTCTAAAATATTTTCAGTTTGTGGCTGGTTGAATCCATGGATGTGGAACCCATGGATACAGAAGGCTGACTACATTTGCTTCTATGACCATCTCTTCCACAGTAGAGAGTTATAATCTGATTGGAGCCTACATTCCTCTTTCTAGGCTCCTTTTTTTTTTTTTTTTTGAGACGGAGTTTCACTCTGTCACCCAGGCTGGAGTGCAGTGGCACGATCTCAGCTCACTGCAACCTCCACCCTCCGGGTTCAAATGATTCTCCTTCCTCAGCCTCCCGAGTAGCTGGGACCACAGGCACCTGCCACCATGCCTGGCTAATTTTTTGTATTTTTAGTAGAGATGCGGTTTCACCATCTTGGCCAGGCTGGTCTTAAACTCCTGACCTCGTGATCCACCCGCCTCGGCCTCCCAAAGTGCTGGGATTACAGGCGTGAGCCACCGCGCCCGGCCTCTAGGCTCTTTTCTTGACATTCTTCCACTCTTCCAACTTTCAGAGAAAACTGAGGCTACCAAGAATAAGCTCCTTTAATTTTCAGCCCCACATCTAAAAACAACTATCTCTCGCGGAATTCACTCTCACATCCTTCCCTCTCATACGTATCAGATAAGTACTACCTCATTTCTTCAAGATTAATACTTCCTGCCATCTGTGATTCCTGCTTTGGTCTAGGACCCCACTCCAATCATTATCTTTTTCATCCTTATGTCTTTACTTTCCCATTCTCTACCAACTTTCTTCCCTTATAGTCCTAAATATATTCGAGGTTCTCTTATTTTCAAAAAATAAGTCCTCACTCATTCTTGCCTTCTCTTCTTGGTACTGCCCTTTCTTATTCCTATCAAAGAATAGTCTACACTACCTGTATTTCTTCATATTGTGTTTAGTCTTCAACCTACCACCAACGCCCAAGATGTCCCACAAGAAATGTTTTAAAATCACTAATAGCCAAATCCAAAAGACCTCTCTTTCAGACTTTAATAACTAAAGTTATTTTATCTTGTGGAGCTTCAAATACTTTCTGAAGGTTTTTCCTTACTTTTCTAACCACACTTCAGATACCTTTGTAGGCTCTTTCTCCTTTGACCAAGCTTTCAGTGTTGCTGTTTGCTTGGATTCTGTTTTCAAATCTCCCCTCTTTTTAGTCTGTATGCCCTCTCTGGGTGATTTCTTCTATTCCTATGGTTTTTAAACAAATACTTATCTCTAGTTTATTTTTACTCATTTATTTATTTTTGAGACAGAGTCTCACTCTATTGTCTAGGCTGGAGCACAGTGGTGCGATCTCAGCTCACTATAACCTCTGTCTCACGGGTTCAAGCTATTCTCCTGCCTCAGCCTTCTGAGTTAGCTGGGACTACAGGCATGCACCATTATGCCCAATTAATTTTGTATTTTTAGTAGAGACAGGGTTTCGCTGTGTTGGCCAGGCTGGTCTTCAGAACTCCTGATCTCAGGTTATCTGCCCGCCTCGGTCTCCCAAAGTGCTGAGATTACAAGTGTGAGCCACCGCACCCGGCCTATCTCTAGTTTAGACCGCTTGTTTGTGTCCTAGACTCACATCGAACTGTCCTTGAATATCTTTAGACACTTTAATACCAAACCTGCTCAAGATTTAACCTATTATGTCTCTCTAAAGTTTGTTCTTCTCTCCTGTATTTTCTGTTATGGTGATGACATAAACAACCCAATAAACCTAATCTGGAAATCTGAGGGTTACTCTAGCCACTTCCTCTTCAATCATTAACCATATCCTTAACATTATATTCATCCTTCTCTCCATCCCACTACTGTGTTGGCTCAAGTCCTCCATCATCTCTCACTTGGGCTTCTATAATAGCCTACTAGTTAATCTTCCTGCCTCTTCCAATCAACCTTCTATAGTACTGTCACAAAAAGATATAATGCTATAAATCATTCATTTGTAATTGCTCAATGTTTGCTCTCTCCACAGATAAAGTCTGAAATCCTCAGCATGACAAGTAAAATATGGCTTCCACTAACCTTCCTAACTTCATTTTTTTCCTGCCATTATCCTCCAACCCATTCTGAACTCCAAGTGTATCCAATCATTTGCATTTGTTCTAACTGCATCCTTGTCTATCTGTAGTCTTCTACTGAGCACTTGCTCCTCCGTGAAGCCTTTTCTAACCTTTTCTCCCAATCCTCCACCACTCTGAGAACTGACCAAATCCCTTTATGGATTTCTACCTTACTTAGTACAGGTTTACTTATTATTTTTTTTTTTCACAACACTTACCATTACATACTGCACATATTTATTTTATATATCTGTTTTCCCTTACTCAACCATAATCTATCATTTGTTCCTCACCATGGTAGCCCTATCCTTATGACAGAAATTGCAACAAAATAAGCTTACTGACTCAATGACTCTATGCAAGCTAATCCCTAGGTCTGAGATACCCTTGTGCACCTAGCAACAAATGACTCAGGTAAAATATTATCCTTTGATAACATACCATCTTCTTTTATAAAGCCTTCCACACTGTTAGCATTTTTTTTTCCCTAACCTCAAAGCATATGGTATATAAACCATCCTGTAACACACTGGACTACAATTACATATTGCCTTAGCTAGCTCCTCCTTTTGCCTGACAGTTTCTTGAGGACAGTGACCCTATCTGGTTCATTTCTGTACATCCAGAACATAGTTCAGTGCCTGGTACCATAGAGAGTACCTCATAAATTATGAATAAATGGATTTAGATCCTCTCCTCATACAATGTCCCCAGCTACTCATTACAGAAATTCTTCAGTAAAAATAGTCAAACATTACATGCCATAAAACAGCACCTTACCTATATTACCAAAAATTATTCCATTTTCTGTTGATGCTACTTTGACGTTAGCTTTAATATTTGCGAAGTCATGAGGAGCAAGAGTCAAAGGAGACGGCTTTTCCACAAGTTTCAGATCACCTGAAAGAAGAGTTTGGATATGGTTAAAAATACACATACACACACACTAACCATAAAACCTTAAATGTATGCAGCTTAATAGTTTCTAGGAAAATAAGGAATATGATGAATATGAGAAGAGTATGAATCAAATATAATGAGGACAAAATAAAGAAACCACTTAACCATCCTTATTATTCACCATCAATACGCATATTTTCTTTTAAAAGGTAATAGGCATCTTGGAATAATTCCATATTTAATTTGTGGGAAGGGAGGATACTTTGAGCCTAGCATTTATTTATTTATTTTGAGATAGGGTCTTGCTTTGTTACCTAGGTTGGAGTGCAACTGCATGATCATAGCTCACTACAGCCCTGATCTTCCAGGCTCAAGCGATCCTCCTACCTCAACCTCCCGAGTCGCTGGGACTACAGGAGTGGCCCACCACACCTGGCTAATTTTCTTGATTTTTTGTAGAGACTGGGGTCATTTTATTTCAATGAATGAATGCAAACTTCTCAAAAAGTTTAAGTCTTAAACTATATACTTCATTATGAAGATAAAACAATCTGCAAAAAGACTTGTAAATGCTTAAGAAACATGGTTTTTTATACAGCCATCAAGCTATGCTGAGGACAACAGGGCAAAAGTATGTTTTCCCCTTGATATCTTGAAGTTCCTTAACTCTTGCATAAGCCATATGAAATCTGATGGGGGTAACTGCACTGTTCCCATATACAATTTATATTTTCCAACTTCAAAACCAGATGTGGAAGTAAGCAGTCTGACTCATGTGTCTTTACTAAGAAAAAAAAAATGCATCTCATATTGCTAAATGTAATATGATTTATTACTTTGGTGGTATCTAACAGTTATGCATTCAGAAAATAGTTCTGTAATGAGGCAATTAGAAATTAACTAAGTGAGCTACCTGGTCAATCTGTGACTTAAACAGCTCGTATTCTACCTAGAAATACTGACATTTGCTAGATTAAGCTTATTAAATGAATCCATCTGAATGTGCCAAGAGCATAAAAAGTCAGTATGACAGAGGTTCAGAAAACTGGAGTTTAAGGAAACTAAATGATAAATGAAAAACTAAGCCTTGATTCAAAATGTCAGAAAAGGTTCAAGAGAGAATTTTTATACTGAAACCTGTGCACCTCCTTTAATTTGTCATAAAGATCTACTATGTGACAATCTCTTTCCTCAATGGTAAGTTTCCTCACCTAGTGTAGCTAATTCTAACGTGCAATTCTGCAAAGTATCACTGGTTTGGTTCACAACAAGTACATCCAGGACAATATCATATTGGTTGACATGAACGTAAGCTTCTGCATATACAGGATCTGAGAAACCTGTCAATTGGGTGACCTGACAAAACAAAAACAAAGACATAATCAAATGACAGATGCAATTTCACCAAACATATCCTAGCCAAATGATTAAGTCTGGTAGGTTATTAACAGAGTTGCTCAGAAGTCATTTTGAGATAGGTAAAATGAAATTGTTCTGTAATGCAGAAATGGAAATTGAAACCAGAATATTAGAAATAACAGGTCCTAAAGTTTAAGACATCTATTTGTTTTTAAGCTCAATAACTCAGTACAAGGTATTTTATATGTTGATTTTTGAGCTTATAAGTTCAGTAGTAGATTTAGCAAATACATTAAACATTATCCCAATTTAGCCAACTAAATAAATTTGGATACACTTTCATTTAAATCCCTCAGTAAGTATCTAAACTCACTACTTGATCTATGAAACTCAGGATCCAAATAAAATCCAAATTATGTGATAGCCCTTGCTCCATAAACTGAGGAACTAAACAGATTATATAGTAAGAAATGACTGTAATGCCACAAAGATAAAATTACAAATGCCCTCCCACTCCAAATTTAAACACACCCAAAGCATAGCACTTTAAAAAGGTAACATTGTCACCAAAAGCATAGGCAATAAAAGAAAAAATGGATTAAACATCAAAATTAAACACTTTTGTGCATCAAATATTATCAACAGAATGAAAAGGCAACCCACAGAATGGAAGAAAATATTTGCAAATCATGTATCCGATAAGGGGTTAGTATCCAGAATATTAAGAACTCCTAAAATTCGAACAAAAAAACCAAACAACCCAATTTAAAAATAGGCACAGGACTTGAACAAACATTTCTCCAAAGAAAATATACAAATGGCCAATAAGCACGTGAAAAGACACTCAACATCACTAATCATTAGGAAAATGCAAATCAAAACCACAATGAGATACCACTTCACATACCCATTAAGATGGCTATCATCAAAAAAACAAAACAAGTGTTGGCAAGGATATGGAGAAATTGGAACTCTTGTGCACTGCTGGTAAGAATGTAAAATAGTGTAGTTACCATGAAAAACATCATGGAGGTTCCTCAAAAAATTAAAAGTACAATTACCATATGATCCAGCAATTCTGCTTCTAGATATATACCCAAAAGAACTAAAAGCAGGGACTTGAACAGATATTTGTACATCTGTGTTAACAACAGCATTCTTCACAGTAACCAAAAGGCAGAAGCAATCCACATATCCAGGGATGGATATATGGATAAACAAAATGTGGCATATACTTACAATGTAATATTATTCAGCCTTAATAAGGAAGGAAATTCTGATACATGCTATAACATGAATGAATCTTCAAGACATTATACTGAGTGAAATATGCCAGTCACAAAAGGAAAAATACTGTATTGTTCCACTTCTATGAGGTACTTAAAATAGTCAAAATCACAGAGACACAAAGTAGAATGGTGGCCAGGGGTAAGTAGGGGTTGAGGGGAAGTAGGAATGAGGAGTTATTGTTTAATGGACATAGTTTCAGCTTTGCAAGATGAAAACAGTCCTGGAGATGGCTGCATAACAATGTGAATTTAAGTAATGCCACAGAACTGTACACTTACAAATGAGTTAAAATGGCAAATCTTTTGCAACTTTAACTATAATTCAAAAAAACTAAAAAAATTTTATAAATGTAATATTATTGATATCAATTCCCAGTTTTAAGGGAGAGAAATTGTTTTAGTAATTCAAATTCTGCTACTGACCTTATCTTAAACAAAAGCAATGTAAGACTGTTCACTCAGTCTAATAGACGAGGGATCACTGATTCTTAAATTCTTAAATTAAATTCTTAAATTCTTAAAATTCTTAAATTCTTAAATTTATTTAAGAGAGTAGAATCATTTTCCTAATAAAATTCTATATGGAACTCAATATATTAAGAATATAAAAGTAGAACTGCTCTGTTTAAAGTAGCAGAGAATAAGAGAAGGTGAGGTCAAGGTGTGGGAAGAGGCCAGGGCTGTTGCCTGTTCAGCTTCCCTTTAAAAACCTCAGCTAAACTTTAAGGATCCCCTTCCCTCAACTTCTGTTTATTGGTCTATGATTCCAAACACAACTGGATCGAGTTAAACCATCTGATGGACTTACAGTACTATCACTATCACATATAGTAGTAAGGTACTTCATCAGCTTTTTTTTTTTTTTTTGGAGATGGAGTCTTGCTCTGTAGCCCAGGCTGGAGTACAGTGGCGCAATCTCGGCTCACTGCAACCTCTGCCTCCCAGGTTCAGGCCATTCTCCTGCCTCAGCCTCCCGAGTAGCTGGGACTACAGGCGCCCGCCACCACACCCGGCTCAGTTTTTGTATTTTTAGTAGAAACGGGGTTTCACCGTGTTAGCCAGGATGGTCTCGATCTCCTGACGTCATGATCCGCCCGCCTCGGCCTCCCAAAGTGCTAGGATTACAGGCATGAGCCACCGCGCCCAGCTAGTACTTCATCAGCTTCTGAGTTTCAACTGGGGTTTAATGGACCTATCACAGTGACTTGATAAAATAGTTATCTTTCTTTTAAAAATAGCAGCACTAACAACTTCCTTAAGGAGTCAATTTAAATAATTTGGAGTCTATCAGACATTTTGTTACCTTGTTAAGTTTAGATGCTAGGGGATCTGCTGCCTCCTTCCTCTGTGTGTTACCCATTGCTGCCAGCAAACTCAGCTGAAACTGATCTTCCTTGCAGTTCATTTCATTCTTAGCAGTTAGTTGCATGAAGGAAATGGGGTCATCAGGCTGTACTGTCACATTCCTCTTTTCAGATTCTTTCTGTGTTGAGAATACAACAAAGTCTCTCTTTAATATGAAAAGATAGTTTTTTAGAGGCCTTTGACAGAGACAGCCCTCACATATGAAGACTGAAAAAATCAACAAAACAACAAGAAAACCCACAAAGCACTTTTCTTTTCTTTTTCCTGAGACAGGCTCTTACTCTGTTGCCCAGGCTGGAGTGCAGTGGTATGATCACAGCTCACTGCAGCCTCGAACTCTTAGATTCAAACGATCCTTCCTCCTCAGCCTTCCAAGTAGCTGGAATGACAGGCACACACCACCATACCTGGCTAATTTTCTCATTTTTTTTGTTGAGACAGGGGCTTGCTATGTTGCCCACGCTGGTCTCAAACACCTGGCCCCAAGGAGTCCTCCTGCCTCAGCCTCCCAAAGTGCTGGAATTACAGGCGTGAGCCACTGCACAAAGAGACACAAAACACTTTTGTTGCCTCATCATATATACCTTACCTTTTGGGATAATTTCTCTTCTTCTAGTTTAGCAGATAACATGTGAGAAAGGGACTGTCTGCATTCCTTATTGAAAATGTCATTCATTAAAGGTGAACATTCAGACAAGACCTTGAGGCACAGGGAAATTCGATCCACATCATCATCAGTAATTGGCTTCTTAGGAAGAGAGGATTTTCCCAGATGCAGGATAGTAGCCATGAGCAACATAGCCTCAGCAACAAAAGACTAAAAAAGTAGAGAAATGGGTTACTGATATTGTCATGATTCTCAGATTGCAATCATGTCACTTCATTATAACTCACAATCTAAATTTTCACTTTACCTGAATAAGATTTCAAATTCTTTGGATTTTATGTCCATGTCTGTTTTTGCATTCTTCTCCTTCCTTTCTACTCCTAACTGCCACTCTCTAAGACCTGCATTAATCCTCAATTAGAGAGAGCAGAGGCTTTTTAACTGTTTTCCCTTGCTCCAGTCCTTCCCTGTAACCACTTCACATGCTGATGCTGTCCTTTTTAATCCCAACTACAGAAAAGTTAAAAGAATGATACACTTTACCAATTGTTAACATTTTGCCACATTTGCTTACCTATTCTATATATGTACACTTATTTTTTTTGGCTGACATGTGAAAAAGTCTTCACCTCATAAATACTTCAGCATTCATCTCCTAAGAGTCAGAACAGTTTCCTACAAACCACAATTTCATTTTCTCACCTGAAAAATTCAACAATCCCAAAATATAGCTTCTATACTCTGAATTCAAATAAATCTCCCTAAATTGTCTTAAAATGTTTTTGTTTTATTTTTTAAATCCAGGATCAGCTTCATGCATTTTATCCCTCTTAATCTAGACCAGTTCTCTGCCCTTTTGTTTTTAATCACACTAACTTTTTTAAAGAACTGAGGCCAGTTATTTTATAGACTATCCCACACTTTTGATTAGAATACCAGATAGGTAATGTTTTGTATTTCACACTGTATTGCATCACAAGGTACCTAAAGTTAGGCTGTCCAATTATTGTGCTGCTAAGTGTGATCACCTGATGCTGCTGTCTTAATTTTTATACTGCATCAATCATTTCACTCCCTATGTAAATACCTTTAATGAATGTTAGCCTTCATACTAAAGTCCGTATTACTTAGCCTGCTATTCAAAGTCTTCCACAAGTGATTCCAACTTAATTTTTTAGTCTCATGTAGCATTATCCTAACACATATGCTCTAAGCGCTTGCCAAATTGCCTTTGGCTGAGTACTGATCTGCACACATGCATGAAAAACTACTGGAGGCCTGGGAAAAACCAGCAGAAGAGTAAGTATATATCCCCCAAGCTTGGATACTGTCTCCAAAAGGAGAGGAAAGAGAGGAGGGGACAGAAAAAAAAATCTGAGGAAATGACTGAAAATTTCTCAAACTGATGGAGATATAAACCTGCAAACCCAACAAGCTCAATGAACCACAAGTACAGCAAACATGAAGAAAACCACACTAAGGCATACCCTAATCAAATTAATGAAACCCAGTGAAAAGGAGAAAATCTAAAACCAGTGGAAGAAATACACACACATACACACACACACACACACACACAGACTCCACCCAGGGAGAAAACCACACTAAGGCATACCCTAATCAAATTAATGAAACCCAGTGAAAAGGAGAAAATCTAAAACCAGTGGAAGTACACACACACACACACACACACACACACACACACACACACTCCACCCAGGGAGATAAGAATGACAGTAGACTTCTCACCAAAAAGCCAGAAGACAATGGAGCTTTACCTTTACACTACCGGAAAAAAAAAAAAAAAAAAACAGAAGACTTAGAATCCTATACCCACAAAGGTAACTTTCGAAAGTGTACAAAAAATAGGCTTTTTCTAGACAAAAACTGGAACAATCTGTTGCTAACAAATCTGCACTATAAGAAAAGTTAAAGCAAATTCCTTAGGCAAAAGATATATGATACCAGAAACTTAGTCCTACACAAAGAAATGAAGAGTGTTAGAAATGGCATAAATGAAGGAGTGCCAGTGAGATCATAAGCAACCAAACTTCCTTCTTGTACCAAACAGTGCAAACATTATTAACTCGGTATGTTACAAGAAACTGGCTCTTTTAAGCAGATATCAGTAAACACTCCCAACTTCCAGAAGTGACGCAACCAGGAGAGGAAAGCAAATTCAACTCTTGAGATAAAAAAATGTTGGAGGCTTTTAAAAAACATACTTTAAAGATTATACTGTGACCAGACCTGAATAAATGCCCACAAAAGAGTTACAAAATAAATTATTGCTCATAAATCAAATCAATTAAGGGATAATATACCTTGTAAATTATCTGGCTTTCATTTATGGCTTTTCTTATAATGGAATTAAAACAAAAACAAAAAAAACCTGGCCAGGCACAGTGGCTCATGCCTGTAATCCCAGCACTTTGGGAGGCCGAGGTGGGCGGATCATATGAGGCCAGGAGTTCGAGACCAGCCTGGTCGACATGGTGAAACCCCAGTCTCTACTAAAAATAAAAAAAAAAAAATGAGACAGGCGTGGTGGCAGGCGCCTGTAGTCCCAGTTACGTGGGAGGCTGAGCCAGGAGAATAGCTTGAACCCAGGAGGCGGAGGGTGCAGTGAGCTGAGATCATGCCACCGCACTCCGGCCTGGGCAACAAGAGCGAGACTCCGTCTAAAAAAAAAATTTTTTTTAGATCAAGCTGTTAACTCCAAAAACGAAGGAAATATGAGTGATATGAGTGAAACTGTTTCAGTTTAGAAGCCTGCTGTATAGATAACCAACATAATACAAAGCTGAAGGAATCAAAAGGAGCCCCATTTATACAGGCCCAATTTGAATGTCAGAAATTGCTGTGGTAGGACATTGTAACCAACCCTGCCCTACTACCACAAATGTTCTGCGGATTCTGTTTCTTAAATAATAAAGAGTTGAAACTACTTGATCAGTGGCTGCAGATGGATGTTGTCTTAGCAGGCATGAAAACATTCATTTCTTTCTACATCTCCATCAGAGCTCTTGGGTGACCAGCTAAATTGTCAATGAACAGTAATATTTTAAAAGGAGTCTTTTATTTCTGAGCAGTAGGTCTCAATGGTGAGCTTAAAATACTTAGTAAACCATCCCGTAAAGAGGATGTGCTGACATCCAGGCTTTGTTGTTCCACTGACAGAGCACAGACAGAGTTGATTAAGCATAATTCTTAAGAGCCCTAGGATTTTCAAAATGGGAAATAAGCAATGGCTTCAACTTAAGTCACTGGTTGTATTAGCCCTTACCAAAAGAGTCAGCCTATCCTTTGAAGCTTTGAAGCCAGGCACTGACTTCTCCTCTCTAGCTACAAAAGTCTTAGATGGCATCTTCTTCCAACATAAGGTTGTTTAGTCTACACTGAAAATCTGTTGTTTAGTGTGGTCACCTTCACCAATGATCTTGGCTAGATCTTCCAGATAACTTGCTACAGCTTCTCCATTAGGACTTCCTACTTCATGTCAAACTTTTACATTATGAAGACAGGCTTATCTCCTTAAACCTCATGAACCAACCTCTGCTAGCTTCAAACTCTTCTTCTGAAGCTTCCTCACCTCTCTTGGCCTTCATGGCATTGAAGAGAGTTAAGGTCTTAGTCTGGATTAAGCTTTTGGCTTAAGGGAATCTTCTGACTGGTTTTATCTTCTATCCAGACTACTCAGACTTTCTATCAGCAATAAAGCTATTTCACTTTCTTTCTTCTTCTTCTTTTTTTTTTTTTTCCTTGAGACGGAGTCTTGTTCTGTTTCCCAGGCTGGAGTGCAGTGGCGTGATGTCAGCTCACTGCAACCTCTGCCTCCCATGTTCAAGCAATTCTCCTGCCTCAGCCTCCCAAGTAGCTGGGAGTACAGGCGCCTGCCACCACACCTGGCTAATTTTTGTATTTTTAGTAGAGACAGGGTTTCACCGCATTGGCCAGGCTGGTCTTGAACTCCTGACCTCGGGGTCCGCCTGCCTCGGGCCTCCCAAAGTGCTGAGATTACAGGTGTGAGTCACCACGCCTGGCAGCTGTTTCACTTTCTTATCATTCATGTGTTTACTGGAGTAGCACTTTTAATTTCCTTTAAGAGCATTTCCTTTGCATGCATAACTTGGCTACCTACTTGGCAAAAGCAGCCTAGCTTTTGGCTTAGCTCAGCTTTTGACATGCCTTCTTTACTAAGTTTAATTATTTCTCACTTTTGATTTAAAGTGAAAGACATGTGACTCTTCCTTTCACTTAGAAGCCATTGTAGGATTATTAACCAGCCTAATTTCAATATTGTGGTATCTCAGGGAATAGAATAGGGAGGCCCAAGGAGGAAAGAGACGGGGTAACAGCCAGTTGGTGGAGCAGTTGGAACACACACAACAATTATTGATTACGTTTACTGTTTTATATGGGAATGGTTCCTGGCATCCCAAAACAACTATGATAGTAACATTAAAGATCACTGATCACAGATCACCATAATAGATGTAATAATAATGAAAAAGTCTGAAATATTGTGAGAATTACCAAAATATAACATAGATATGAAGTGAGCATATGCTTATTTGGAAAAATGGTGCCAACAGACTTGCTCAACTCAGGGTTCCCAAAAACCTTCATTTGTTAAAAAAAAAAAAAAAAAAAAGCAGTATGTGCAAAGTACAATAAAATGAAGTATGCCTGTAAATGCTATGTAAATAATTGTTACACTGTATTGTTTTCAAATTTCTATTATTTTTTACTGTTTATTGTTTTTTAAAAAAGATACTTTCAATCCATAGTTGGTTGCATCTGCAGGTGCAGAAGCTGTGAATATGGAGGACCAACTGCATACCATTGTAAATGGGTGTTCGGTTAGAACGGTCAGAAGCTACAATGCAGGTATGAACTACAGATGAGAATAACTTAAGAGACATTCTGGGATAAAACAGACAATGACCAAATGGATGCAGATACTGGAGAGAAGGACATTTCCTTCACTGGTCCTGAACTAATCCAGCAAACTGAGATGACTTCATAAATCCTTTCTCTTCCACTGGAATAATCACATGACATTGTTATTTTATTACTTTGTCAATTTTAATTTTTTTAAAGCCCAAACAGAAGAGGAAGATACTTTATCAATTTTAGAGTAATATATTACTGTGTCCACTTCTGCTATTAAATCATAAACTCTTTCATGATAGAAACGTAGCATTAATTTTTGAGTCCCTCACTGTTCAATTCATATAGTAGGCACTCGATGTTTAATTGTTGGGTAAATGTAAAATAAATGAACTTACATTTTGCTTTTTCTTCTCCTGAACCAAAGCTACATAGCGCAATGCAATCTTGGTCAGAGTTGTGGCAAGGGAGGCAGCAACAAAGAAATCTCCATCCAGAAGGAATCCTCTCAAGGGAGGTCTGCAAAGCAACCAAGGAAATCAAACCCACAAACTTGTTAAGCAGCATGCAGCTTCTGTATAAATGATTGATATAGGCCTATTAAACACTCTTATTACCATCCTTCAGTGATAAGGATATCTCAGCTAACTAACTCCTTAGCTCCCAGAAGAAAGAAGGAAAAAGAAAAATAATACATGACTTTAAAACTTATCTTTGGCCAGGTGCAGTGGCTCACACCTGTAATCCCAGCACTTTGGGAGGCCGAGGTGGCGGATTACCTGAGGTCAGGAGTTCAAGGACAGCCTGGCCAACATGGTGAAACCCCATCTCTACCAAAAATACAAAAATTAGCTGGGTATGGTGGCACACACCTGTAATTCCAGCTACTCAGGAGACTGAGACAGGAAAATTGCTTGACCCCAGGAGACAGGTTGCAGTGAGCCATGATTGCACCACTGCACTCCAGCCTGGCCGACAGAGCAAGACTCTGTCTCAAAAAAAAAAGAAAAAAAAAGAAAACTTATCTTTGAATGACACAAAAGCCAACAGAATATGGAAAGATAAAATATTTAATTAGGGGCATATGTAATTGCAGCTAATGAAGTACATTCAAATTCCAGCTTACCTATTTATTTATTGGGTAAGCCTCAAATTCTTCTTCCATAAAATGGAGATAATATATTCTATCTCAAAGGCTTATTGTCAAGACTATATGAGACAAACTACTTAGCACAATGCCTAGCACTTAGTGGGTATCCAATAAAATTTTAGGCATAGATTTCACCATCTTCACCATTAAAATTTACTTAATAGAAAAATGCACAATTTTATTCCATCATTTAGAAATTGAAAAATCTTGCGGTGGCTCACGCTTGTAATCCCAGCACTTTGGGAGGCCGAGGCGGGCGGATCACGAGGTCGGGAGATCGAGACCACGGTGAAACCCCGTCTCTACTAAAAATACAAAAAACTAGCCGGGCGTGGTGGCGGGCGCCTGTAGTCCCAGCTACTCGGAGAGGCTGAGGCAGGAGAATGGTGTGAACCCGGGAGGCGGAGCTTGCAGTGAGCCGAGATTGCGCCACTGCACTCCAGCCTGGGCGATAGAGCGAGACTCCGTCTCAAAAAAAAAAAAAAAAAAAAAAAAGAAATTGAAAAATCTTTAAAATGTTTTCAGATGCTAATAAACAACAAAACTCAAATATCTTCAGTTACCCTCAATTAGCATTTTCTGAGTAAAAACAATTTGAGTTTAAACAGAACAGTTATTTCCATAAAAACACTGGGACAGAGGATTAAAACCATCAATACAATTCCTAGGGGGAAGAACTTAAACATCTTCCGCTTCTCAAGTACCTTAAATGGCAAAGATTTTCATTTTGGTTGCAAAAGCAAGAGAAAAGAAATCATTTGACTGTTTTACATACAAGAGTAATAATACAAGTAGTACAGCTGGCAGGGTATATGTGCCATAAATTACCTGTCTTCCTCTTTCTTGGTGGGTCTAGAACTGCTAAGGGCACTCTGAGTTGCATAGGTACCCATTTCAGTAACCAATTTCTGAACTGGCCCTACAGTTATTTCTTCTTCAGGTTTTAATTCACCAGCTTCTTTCTTTATTTCTGACTCTACAATTGGGATCTAAAAGTGAATTGGAAACATCATTTTAGTAATAGTATCAACAGCAAGCAAAATTATATTTAAATATTTGATTGTTTCTCTAAAAAAGGCATTACCCTAATGGGATTTTTGGAACTGGGAACTCTGCTTTCAATTTATTTCCTTCCCAGGATAATGTAGTAGGTACAATAGGGGCTTCAGAGATGGATATTCCAGGGTTTGAATTCTCACTCTGCCACTTACTACTTTGGACCTCAGTTTCTTAATCTGTTAAGTGGAAATCTTAATTCTTTCCACACATTTTACCTAATAGAAAAATGTATTGGACAGTGTCTAACGCAAAGTAGATGGTCATTAAGCCATATTCCTCTTCTTCATTCCTTTCCTTGAAATTTTAACCAAAACAGTACTCATCCTTCTAAAATGAAATAAATCCGACTTATTTGTATATAATAACTTCATCAACTAACTTTTAAATTAACTAAATGGCTATTATGTATTTATTACTCAATACCAGTCCATTATCTAATGTAAGAGCACTAGGAGTATTTAATCATTATCCAATTTTAATTTATTTTATAGGTGAAAAAAACTGATGTCAAGTTAGGTTGAGGAACTTATATTCAAGGTCCTCCAGCTAACTGTCGACAGAATAATGACTAGAACTAATTGTCAAGTCTCCTGATAATTAGTCCACTATTCTTTCTATTCTACCATAAGGTTGTTAGGATGAAGAATACTGTCCGTTTTACTACATAAATATTCTAAAGTCAGACTTACTCTAAGGCATTCTTCCTTCAGAATACAGGCTAAAGCAGAATTTTACAAACTGCTTATTTTTTTTTTTTAATAAACACAGAACATTTTGTTCAAACAAAATCTAACCCAGAAGTGTAAATAATGTAAGCAAATCACTACAAAAAGTCAGATTTTCCTGAAGGAAAAATTACCATATAAAGTAACATTTACTAAAGTAAAACATACCTCTCCAAGGGACCTGCGGATCTCAGTCATCACACTCTGAATGTCTTCCTTGGTACTACAGTATTCTCCCAGGATCCATAATGCTCCTCGGTAAATCCTAGCACAATACAAGATCTGAAACATGAACTTGGCAGACAAATCTTGAAGCAGAGATCTTTCTTTGTTAATTTAAGCTCAAATAAAAACAAAGGCCAGGTGCTCATGCCTGTAATCCCAGCACTTCGGGAGGCCGAGGCAAGCGGATCACCAGGTCAGGAGATCGAGACCATCCTGGCTAACATGGTGAAACCCCGTCTCTACTAAAAATACAAAAAAATTAGCCAGGCATGGTGGCGGGCGCCTGTAGTCCCAGCTACTCGGGAGGCTGAGGCAGGAGAATGGCGGGAACCCGGGAAGTGGAGCGTGCAGTGAGCCGAGATCCCGCCACTGCACTCCAGGCTGGGTGACAGAGCGAGACTCCGTCTCAAAAAACAAACAAACAAACAAACAAACAAAAAAAACAAGGGCCAGGCACGGTGGCCCACGCCTGTAATCCCAGGACATTGGGAGGCTGAGGCCAGCAGATCACTTGAGCCCAGGAGCTCGAAACCAGCCTGGGCAACATGGTGAAACCCCATCTCTACTAAAAATACAAAAATCAGCCGGGCATGGTGGTGCACATCTGTAATCCCAGCTATTGAGGAAACTGAGGCATAAGAGCTGCTTGAGGCCGGGCACAGTGGCTCATGCCTGTAATCCCAGCACTTTGAGAAGCTGAGGCTGGCGGATCACCTGAGGTCGGGAGTTCAAGACCAGCCTTACAAACATGGTGAAACCTCGTCTCTACTGAAAATACAAAAAAAATTAGCTGGATGCAGTGGCACGTGCCTATAGTCCAGCTACTTGGGAGGCTGAGGCTGGAGAATCGCTTGAACATGAGAGGCAGAGGTTGCAGTGAGCCAAGATCGCGCCACTGCACTCTAGCCTGTGAGACAGAGCAAGACTCCATCTCAAAAAAAAAAAAAAAAAAAAAAAAAAAAAAGAACTGCCTGAATCCAGGAGGCAGAGGTTGCAATGCCCTGAGATAGCGCCACTGCACTCCAGCCTGGGTGACAGAGCGAGCTTCTGTCTCAACAACAAAAAAACAAAAAACAAAAACCAAGATTCTGCAGTTCTAAAGTATTTTAGATAAATATTTCAGAAAGAATCTAACAAAACCTAGGTTTCAGTTCTCTCCAGAAATCACAAAGATTAAAAGTAAAATAACTGTTCTTATTAATTATTATTAGGAACATTCTAAAACTGGTAAACCTAGCAGTAAAAATAAAATACCAAAATATTTCCCAGTAAAGTGTCCATTTAGGACACAGTGAAGGCAAATTTGGCTTTATCTCTTACTACTATAAGAAATGTATTATTTTATGGCCAGACACGGTGGCTCACACCTGTAATCTCAGCATTTGGGGAGGATGAGGTGGGAGGATTGCTTTAGTCCAGGAGTTCGAGACCAGCCTGGGCAACAAAGCAAGGCCTTCATCTCTTATTAAAAAAATAAAGTAAAAACAAAACAAAAACAAAAACAAAAAATCAGGAATGTATTATTTTAATGTAAAAAGTAATTCACTTTTTATTTTCAGTCACTGAAGAGGCAAGGTGTTGAACTCAACAATGGATACAGAAGAAGTACAAGGGATCAGTAAAAAAATAATAGTAAAGAAAGCAACCATTCATTCACTCATTTAGATTAAAAAAATAAATAGAGACAAAGTCTCACCATGTTGCCCAGGCTGGTCTCCAACTCCTGACATCCAGCAATTCTCCTGCCTTGGCCTCCCAAAGTGCTGGGAATACAGGTGTGAGCCACCATACCCAGCCAACAATTCTTTAGTTTAAAATGTTAAACTGAATAAAGTCCTTAGTCATCTTTCTCCTAAGATTTTAATTAAATTAATTCAGAAAAAAATTAATTATAGAAACCAAAGCTCTAAGAGATTATGGCTGTCAAAAACAAATCCTTAGTGTCATAGCTCTTTTAAAATTTGTTTAGCAGGCTTTCCGGTTTTTGCCGGAAAGCTCTCTCACAAAAAAAAAAAAAAAAAAAAGCAAATCCTTAATATGATTTTTTTCTCACAAAGGAAGCAAATCCTGCTCTGCTCACTTCCATAAATATTAATATATTTTCATATCATAAAAACAATTTTGTACTTGTCCCTTCCTTCCTAAGTAGACATATTTCAAGTCTGTTACAGACTATCCATCAGATGCTTTAAATGAAGCAAAATTTAGATGCAACAGTCCTTTCTCATTAGCAAAGGCTCTCTGAAGGGAAAGACAGATTTAGGTTGCATTTTCAATCTTTCTCTTCATTAAATGTGAAAGGAAGATAGAAATAATAGTAATAGCCAAAAAGTGATGCCATTTAAAAATATGCTCTTTAGTTACTTTAAGATTCACAATGTTTTAGAGAAAATCAGAATAGAGGCACTGAGCTAAATCACTCCTAAAAAAATTATTTTGGGCCATTTATTTTAGATTAACTGAGAGTGGAGGTAGCGTGATGATTGTTGTACAAACTTGTCTTATTTTGGCTTGATTGTCCTCTCCATTCTATTTTCTATCAACTGACCCTTTAAAGATAAAAAGTGATAAAATGCTTACTTGACCTTACATTTAAATGTATTTTAAACCTACTTGACAGATTTAATAGCATGAAAGACTTCAAGCATCTTCTCAACAATAAGCATTCTCAGGTTATCAAAGCGCTGAATGGCTTCACGAACAAACTCCAAGACATCAGCAGCTGCTGCTTCATTGTTGTCACTGAGAAATTCCATTAACTAATAGAAAAAAAAAAAGGGAAAATGGAACTAACAATTTTCGAAAAGAAAATTATCTAGGACAAGAAATAAATTAAAAGACTGTAATTCTTTTTTTGTTTTCTAAGAGACAGGGTCTTGCTCTGCTGCCCAGGCTAGAGTATCGTGGCACAATCATAGCTCACTGCAGCCTTGAACTCCTGGGCTCAAGTGATCCTCTGGCAGCCTCAGCCTCCCCGGGAGCTAGGCCTTCAGGCATGACACTATGCCTAGCTAATATTAATTTTTTTGTAGAGACAGGGTCTCCCTATATTGCCCAGGCTGATCTTGAACCCCTGGCCTCAAGTAATCCTCTTGCGTAGCCCTCCCAAAGTGCTCGAATTACAGACATGAAGCGCCATGCCTGACTCTTGTAATTCTTAATAATTTTCAAATACACAACAAAATGTAAATTGAGAGACAAGTACTATTACGTAAACAAAGTCACAATGGCTTTTCTGTTTTATGTGCAGCAAAATTTATTTAAAAATTCACTATAAAAGATAAGCTAGAGATCCAAAACTCAAAATAAATAAATGAATTTGATCCTCCTAAATTGTAACTAAAACTAAAATCATTTTACAGAGAACTCAAGAGCTCAAAGGCAAAAACCAAATTATAGTAACATACCTCACTTATCTGATAGTGACAGCAAAATATTCTAGGTATGTGAATTTTTCCTATAACTGATTCCTTTAAGAGCTAAAGCTATTTAAAATAAATACCTATTTGCCTTACTGAATAACATATACACAGAGTGTAATTTTACTTTAAGTAACTGTATCATCAATTAAAATAATATGCAAAGCTATTTTTTTGGTCACTGTTTTTGTTTTTTTGATGAATATGTAAGTGAAAGAAGTCAGTCCTCACCCTTCTGAGTTTAAAGGTAGAGGTAGACATAAAGATCACTTCTCACCACGAGATTTAATGGTTCCAGGCAGCTGAGATTTCTAGAGTTTGTCAAATAACTAGATTTTTAAAAAAATTGTTTTAGAGAATTTCAAAATTAAAGTCATCAGAATTACATACCACAGGAATAACATTTGCAGCCATATCTGGAAATCGGACAGAACAGGAATGCAATGTTCGCACTAGGAGTTGTCTGTATTTGTCAGTATCTTCATGCTCAGACACATTATTTGTTTTTATCACTTCCTTCTTCAGGACAATAACCAGCTTATAGAATGAAGTAAAAATAAGTGAGAGTTACATCATATTTGGGCCTGATAGCTACAAAGTGCTGTCAGTTTTGTTTTACCTCTTCAACATTCCTAGAAGAGACAAGATCCAGTGCTAACTGCAGAGTTTTCTTTCGTACTTCTAAGTCTGGTGTGCTCAATACTCTTAGGATATCCATAACCAGATCCTAAAAAAGAAGAAAAAATCAAGAATTAACACCAATCTTTCTGGTCACAGGAAAAAAATCTTCACTGCAGAATGGTGGGGTTTATCTATCATCACTTTAATTCTTTAATCAATAACAAAACCACTAGTGGTGGAAGAACTAGATATTTTGGGTCTCCTGATACACTGCAATATGAAATAGCACATGACACATTCAAACTGATAATGTTTACTTTGACTCTGTCAATCTAAAGCTAAAGCTCCAACTTACAGTTTACAGAAAGTAACAGAAGTCAAAGGAACAAGCTAAACAACGTAAGAAAGTAGTCATACACATCCAGAAAGAGGGGCATTTTATAGTATTACTGGTCTGGTCTCTTCAACAAATCAGTGTCATAAAAAAAAGATACTGTCCAAAATTAAGAGACTGAAAGGGCATAACCACCAGATACGATACATGGTCACAAAATGGGCAAATTAAACAAAAAGGGCTTTTGGGATAACTAGGAAAATCTACATATAGACTTGGTATTAGATAACATTCATAAATTATTAACAATTTCATTAAATGTGATATTATTTGACTCCATAGGAAAATGTAACATTTAAAAGATGCGCACTTAAAAACAATTCGAAACTGATAAAAAAGTTCTAACAGTGAACTCCTGTATATCCTTCACCTACATTCACCAGTTAATATCTTCCCACATTTGCTCTTTTCTTTTTTTTTTGAGACGGAGTCTTGCTCTGTCACCCAGGCTGGAGTGCAGTGGCAAGATCTTGGCTCACTGCAACCTCTGCCTCCTGGGTTCAAGCAATTCTCCTGTCTCAGCCTCCTGAGTAGCTGGGACTACAGCTGCATGCCACCATGTCCAGCTAATTTTTGTATTTTTAATGGAGACAGGGTTTCACCATATTGGTCAGGGTGGTCTCGAACTCCTGACCTCAGGTGATCCACCTGCTTCAGCCTCTCAAAGTGCTGCGATTTTAGGCATGAGCCACCACACCTGGCCCACATTTGCTCTTTACTGCTGATCATTTTAGTGTATCTCTCTCAAGGGTAAGGATAATTTCTTATATAACCACATTATAATTATCAGAGAATTTAACATTGATCAATACTATTAACTAATATACACACCATATTCATATTTCTCAATCTGTCCCAATAATGTCCTTCATAGAAATTTGTTGTTGCTGTTGTTCTGATCCAAGATCAGCACTGCATTTACCTGTCACGGGGTTTTATTTTTATAACCATTATTATTCTCATGGATTAAACAAATATGGTGATAATTTTCTAGAATCAGATCATCTTTTATTCTCAATCAATTGGTATAATAATTTTCCACGAAATGTAAATTATATTCAAATTAAAATGAGTATGTCACTATTGCTAAGAATAGTCAATACAGTACAAACCGAAAAGATAAAAAAAAGGTAATACTGATTCACTTTAGAAAAAAATGTTTTTTTTTTTTTTTTGAGACAGAGTCTCACTCTGTTGCCCAGGCTGGAGTGCAGTGGCACGATCTCAGCTCACTGCAACCTCTGCCTCCTGGGTTCAAGTGATTCTCCTGCCTCAGCCTCCCAAGAAGTTGGGATTACAGGCGCACTTTACCATGCCCAGCTAATTTTTGTTATTTTTAGTATAGACGGGGTTTTACCATGTTGGCCAGGCTGGTCTCAAACTCCTGACCTCAGATGATGTGCCCGCCTCTGCCTCCCAAAGTGCTGGGATTACAGGTGTGAGCCACCACGTCCAGCCATTTTAGAAATATTTTTTGTGGTAAAGGTAATACCCCAAAAGGCTATGATGACTCAATAGTTAACACTTTAGCTGATCAAAATATAAACTGCTCAGTTTTCAAGCATTTAGGTTAACCAAGATGGGCAAAGCTTGAGAATGACCTAAATTTGAAAATATTTTATTTAGGATCTCTCTTTTTCAGAGAGATCTTAACACTTACCTGTAGTACTCGTTCATGAGCAGGATGCTCTTTTAATTCTATCAAGCGATCCAAAACTATGAGTTTTACATTGTTGTCGCTCTCCTTAATAATTAAATCAATGTAACACTGAGCAGCGGCCTACATAAAAAAAGAAATACATTTTAAGAAGTTATTCATCTATCATAAACACAAAATTTAAAAACAAGCATGCGCGCGCACACACACACGCACACACTCCCATGAAGTCAAAATGCACTCATTAATCCCTGTACTAGAGTTCACATATTATATATTTTGTTCTGAGGAATGGGTTCCTCTAGTCCCTTGTTATTTTTCAAACTTACAGGAGATTAGAGACATTACAAATTAAAAGGATGAAAAAAAGCTGCTACAGGTAGAAATACTTACTAACAGCCAAAATTTAAGGGTCGAAACTAAGGAACAAGCCAGAAAAAAGCAGGAAAAGAATCCCAAGAAGTACATCGATTAAGCATATTTCAGTTTAGAGGCAAAGTCTAACTCATCTGCATTGCAGTACAGAAACAACAAGAATATGAAGATCACCCAGAGTTGTTAAAATGTTTTAGAATTTATGATAATTATTAATAAGACAAAAAATGTGTAAAGTATTTTAGAATGATGGAATAAAATGTCCATACTGATACAAAGAAAGAAGGAAGGAAAAGAAGGGAGGGAGGGAAGAGAAAGAACAGCTCTTCCTTGCGTAAGAATTCCAATAAATAAATACTGAATGAGAGAAATAGAAAACCACCATTAGAATACCACAGCAATAATTGTTGTAAGAAAATCCACTGATGGTTGCTAAAATAGGTAGGTGTGAATTTGAGGAACAACAGTATATTTGCATAGTTTCAAAGTATCTCCCCCCCCAACATTTACTGATTACACTAGAAGAAATCATAAAACTGGAAGATCTGGCAGACAGCACCTTCACTGATCAAGGTTAACATCATCAGTAGTAAGACATATAGACATCATGTACTCCTTGGTAAGATACATTAAGAAGGACACATCACTTCTGTGGTATTCTTTCCAAAAATGTACAACCTCAATCTGAGAAAACATCAGACAAACCCA
This sequence comes from Hylobates moloch, assembly GCF_009828535.3. Taxonomy (NCBI): domain Eukaryota; kingdom Metazoa; phylum Chordata; class Mammalia; order Primates; family Hylobatidae; genus Hylobates; species Hylobates moloch. The sequence continues at coordinate 33,198,945 of NW_026652286.1, read as the reverse complement.
AGTTGAGGGATATTTTACAAACAAACCAGCCAGTATTCTTCAAATGTGTCAAGGTCATGAAAAATAATAAATGACTAAGAACTAGCACAGATTGGAGGAGACTATGATATGACCACTGAATACAATATGGGATCCTAGATTAGATCCTGAACAAAAAAAGGACATCAGTGGGAAAACTGATGAAATATGAATAAAGCCTGTAGTTTGGTTAATAGTATTGTTCTAATGTTAATTTTGTAGTTTTGACAATTATACAATGATTATAGAAGATGTGAACATATGAGAAAGGCTGGGTGAAGAATATATAAGAATGTTGTCCTGGTCGGGCATGGTGGCTCACGCCTATAATCCCAGCACTTTGGGAGGTCGAGGCGGGTGGATCACAAGGTCAGGAGATCGAGACCATTCTGGACAACATGGTGAAACCCTGTCTCTACTGAACATACAAAAATTAGCTGGGTGTGGTGGCATGTGCCTGTAGTCCCAGCTACTCAGGAGGCTGAGGCAGGAGAATCACTTGAACCTGGGAGGCAGAGGTTGCAGTGAGCCAAGATCCCACCACTATACTCCAGCCTGAGCGACGGAGTGAGACTCCGTCTCAAAAAACAAAAACAAAACAAAACAACAAAAAAGAACTTTGTACTATGTTTGCAATTTTTCTGTAAGTTTAAAATTATTTCAAAATTAAAAATTAAAAAAAGTTCAAGTTTTGGGTAAAGCAGTAAATTCTCCAATTTAAACAATTTGGCTTTTAGAACAGCTCATTCTCTGAATAGATTAGGGGTTGCTGATACAGTCTTGACAGAATAAATTAGAGAAAGGTAAATATTATTGAAAACACTTACTAAAACTTAAAATCTATATGTAACATTTTTCTTTTAATTTTTATTTTCTCAGAGACAGGGTCTCACTCTTTCACCTAGGCTGGAGTAATGATAGCTCACTGCAGTCTTGAACTCCTGGGCTCAAGCTATCCTCATGCCTCAGCCTTCAGAATAGCTGGGACTATAAGCACACACCACTATGCCCAGCTAATTCATATTATTTTTTGTCTTGCTCTGTTGCCTAGGCTGGAGTACAGTGGCACCACGATAGCTCACTGCAACCTCGAACTCCTGGCCTCAAACGATCATCCCACCTTGGCCTCCCAAAGTACTGGGACTCCAGGCATGCACCACCACACCTAGCACCAGCTAATTAAAAAAAAAAAAAAGGTTCTGTACAGATAGGGTCTCTCTTTGTTGCCCAGGCTGGTCTCTAACTCCTGGTTTTAAGCAATCCTCCCAGCTTGGCCTCCCAAAATGTTGGGATTTTAAGTGTTAGCCTCTGTGCCCAGCCACACACGTCACTTTTGACTCCCCAAAAACTTAACTACTAATAACCTACTGTTGGCCAGAAGCCTTACCAATGACACAGTTGATTAAAACATGTTTTGTGGCCAGGTGCGGTGGCTCACGCCTGTAATCCCAGCATTTTGGGAAGCCAAGGTTGGCGGATCACTTGAGGTCAGGAGTTCAAAACCAGCCTGGCCAACATGGTGAAACTCCATCTCTACTAAAAATACAAAAAATTAGCTGGGCATAGCAGTGGGCCTCTGTAATCCCAGCTATTCGGGAAGCTGAGGCAGAAGAATTGCTTGAACCCAGGAGGTGGAGGCTGCAGTGAGCCAAGATTGCCTCACTCCAGCCTGGGTGACAAAGCAATACCTTGTCTCAAAACAAAACAAACAAAAACCCATATTTTGTATGTTAAATGTATTATATAATGTATTCTTATAATAAAGTAAGCTAGAAAAAAGAAAATGTTAAGAAAAGCATATGGAAAATATTTACTACTTATTAAGAGGAAGTAGATCATCATAAAGGTCTTCATCCCCAAGCTCTTTACACTGAGTAGGCTGAGGAGGAGGAGGAGGAAGAGGAAGAGGGATTAGTCTTGCTGTCTCAGGAGTAGCAGAGGTAGAAAAAAAGCCCATGTATAGTGGACCTGTGCAGTTCGAACCTGTGTTGTCAGAGGTTAACTGTACTGTCATTCTCTGTCTGTATCTATATATATATGTGTATGAAAGCGGGAAGGAAGAAAAGAAGGAAGGTTGAACAATATAAGGCATCAAATAATTTTATAAATTTGTAGTTATTCTCTCTGTGCCATGTAACCACGTAGTGAATTGAAATGTCACTAAATCATGAGTGCTAAGACAGAAAATCTATCATCTAATCTGGCCCCAAAAGAAATACACAGTACCTTGATTGCAGTTGGTGCACTAGAGAGTGTCACTAATGTCCCAGCAGCTTCATATTTTACGGCAGGGCTGGATGACTGTAATAAGTTATAGATGCAGCGAATAAAACGAGCTCTTTCTGATGGATTAGCATGACAGACCTGGAGAAGAAAACATTAACATTTCAACCGATTTCAGGAACACTTGTTTTCAAATGGAGTTTTTTCATGAATGTCAGCTTATGGGATGCTAGTTTTCTCAATATGAAAGCTAAGAACAGTCTTAGGAGGACATATGAAAATATCAGCCAAAATGGGATGAGACACTATGACACAACATTGGTAATTTCAGAAAGAAGTAAGTTAGAGGCCAACAAAAACACAGATAAGAAATGGCTTTACTAGATAGGATGGTGTGAACAAAATAATTTTTACAGCTGTGCACTCATTTATTCATCCCACCACAATTTATATTTTTACTGTTTCGTAAAAGGTTTTCTGATGACTTAAAATATGTGTATGCTATACACAAGTGAAAGAGAAAAAGAAAATGTAAAGTAACAAAAGTAAGGACACATTAACCCAGTACACTAATATGGGTACTGTCACAGGATATTAAATTTAGTCCTAAATGTTTATTCTGGATGCCAAAGGGAAACATGACGGATGATATAAATCTCAATAGCTAATAAAAGGAAAATACCAGTTTTTCAAGCAAGAAAGATAACACATTTTTCCCAAGTACTACTACTTATTATTTGAGACTATATTCAACATTGGAGAGAAAACTAAAAATTTCTATCCCATTCTAAATGCATCCTGATACCTTTACTTGTATAGCAAATATCCCTTATTTTTTCTCTTTTGAAGTCAGTATTTGTAGTAGATTTTCTTAAATATATATAGTCAAATCTCTATTACATGGACATGACTTAAAAGTTATTTCCTTTTACTATAACATGGACCCTACTAAACAAGTCATTAGATAGCAGGCAACCGCTAATTTTGAGAACCTCAGTGGCATCCTAAACTATACACATGAATTAAAAAGAACTATAGGCTGGAGATGGTGGCTCACACCTGTAATCTCAGCACTTTGGGAGGCCAAGGTGGGCAGATCACGGGGTCAGGAGTTTGGGACCAGCCTGGCCAACATGGTGAAACCCCATCTCTACTAAAAATACAAAAATTAGCTGGGTACGGTGGCATGCACCTGTAATCCCAGCTACTCAGGAGGCTGAGGCAGGAGAATCACTTGAGCCCAGGAGGTAGAGGCAGCAGTGAGCTGCAATCGCACCACTGCACTCCAGCCTGAGCAATAGAGTGAGACTCTGCCAAAAACAAACAAACAAAAAAAAACTGTACAGTAAGTCTTGGTTTCATCTTAAATTTCCATTCCAAACTACTGGTACCTTGTGTTAAGAGGAGCCTCTTTCTTACAGAAGCAAGACAGCGATAATCAGTTAGTAATGTCTACCGGTGTTTTGACCATACTATCGTATTTAATAAAGCCATCTGGACCTACGTTTTGTTGGCCTCTAATGGTCTTGTACCTTTTATCAGAACATTAAGATGTAATCAACTCTTTCAAAGGATATATCATAGTAAAGTGTTGCCAATATAGTACTTCATTTAAAAATCCAAAATTCTTAGCTAGTTTTAGATTTCCTGTCAATGGCCTACAATGTCATATTAATGCATTTAAAGTTTTTCTATTCTCTTTTACAAACAGGGAACATAAAAAGTATTTAAGGCTTTTTTGTTTGATTTTAGTGGTCTGATATATGCTCAAGAAAATCTTGAATTTTATTCTAAAGCCTAATTCATAATCTATTCAGTGACTGGGAAGTTCACATGATTTATGTGCAGCTACACTGGCTCAAGCCATGAATTTTTATTGAAATCTTTATGGAGGTTTAGAAAGGATATAAGCAAGTATTCTATTTAGAAAATACAATAAACCAAAAGTAAAAGAAAAAAAGGCTTTAATAGGCCATGCTATAAAATATTTATACTATTAAAATATATTATCCTAGCAATTATTATCCCAGAAAGAAACTATTTAACCCTGTCTTAAACTGCTGGGTTTATTTTACTCATCATAGATTATCATTCTTACCTTATAAATCAGTTCAACAATAACCAACTGCAGAATGTCTCCAAATGTTTGAACTTGATCAATACAAGTACTTAAGTAATCCAAAGCTCGATCCTAAAAAACATAAGAATATATTTATCATTCTCCACCTCATTCAACAGAAAGACTTAATGCATCTTAAAAAAATACACACATTACAACTCAATATAAAACAAATAAGGAGATCAGGGCAAAGAGAAACTTGGAAAAAAAAACTAAGAATAAAGTTAACATATAAAATATAAGACATAAAGTTAAATATATTTTCTGGAAATGAGCCACAAACCTGGGGTCTGATTTTCTAGCAGCTAAACCAAAGAGGGAAAACACTATGTGTTATGGGATTCAGGGTATCCATACAATCAAAACCAGCTGCTTAGGTATACAGTTATTCCTGTTACTGAGACCTAAAAGAAAAATCTCCTATGTGTCCTCATATATTGGACACTGTAATATAGAGAACTACAATGCTGAAAACATCTCTCCAGTAAAAGTATCAATAAATTTTATTGGACTATTTCTGATTATGTCTCTCAATGTAGGTTAACAGCATAATGCCAAAAGCATTGGTCAGTAAAACTAATTACACAAGAGGACAAAACACTGCTCATATACGCAGCTTTCTCATAATCTTGTTTAGGAAGACAAAACGACAATATCAAAAACCACTTCACGTGCCCGTTAACATTGCTACTACCAAAAAAATAATAGTAACAAATGTTGGCAAGGAAGTGGAGAAATTGGAACCCTTGTGCACGACTAGTGGGAATGTAAAATGGTAGAGCTGCTGTGGAAAACAGTATGGCGGTTCCTAAAATAATTAAAAACAGAATTGCTGTATATTCAGTAATTCCACTTCTGGGTACATACCCAAAATAACAGAAAGCAAAGTCTCAAACAGATACATGTACATCTACGTTCACAATAGCATTATTCCTAATAGCTAAAAGATTGAAGCAACCCAAGTGTCCACCAATGGATGAACAGGTAAACACAACATAGCATATATTTACAAGGGGGTATTATTTAGCCTTAAAAAGGAAAGAAATTCCAACACATGCCGCAACATAAATGAACCTTGAAGATATTAGGCTAAGTAAAATAAGCCAGTCACAAAAGGACAAATACTGCATGATTCCACTTACACGGAATACTTGGTCAAAATCACAGAGACAGCAAGTAGAATGGTGGTTGCCAGGGACTGGGAGGAAGTGGTAATAAGGAGCTATTTTTTAATGGGTACAGAGTTTCAGTTTTGCAAGACAAAAAAAGTTATGAGGATGGAAGATAGTGATGGTTCTACATTATAAATGTATTTAAAATCACTGAACACTTAAAAATGGTTAAGATGGTAAATTTTTTTGTTATGTGTATGTTACCACAATTTTAAATAACTGGGGGACAATCCATTAAAGGAAGATCTGGGGGACAAAAGTAACGGTATCTAGATTTCAGAGGACTGGAAGGCCTCCATATTTTTCAGACTTCATGCATATTATTTCCCATATTTTGGTGATAAATACTGGCTAGAAAATTTCAAGATTAGACGGCATCAAGGTGTACAGAATAATTGCTAACCAAAAGTAGATCCATGTACTTTAACCACCAGCAGAGCAAGATGTACAGTTGGCACCCATGTATGAAAGTTGAAGAACCTAAAAGGATACACATCTACACTGAAGGCCACCCTATTTCCACAGGCATGGCTAAGGATGTACCTATGCAAAGCTACTATTTTTCTCTACTAAACAATTTTAGATCTATACCAACATAGGAAAGAACAGCCATAATAATTTTAATTTTTAAAAACTGTAAGGTGGCTGCTCTAAAATGCCTCTTCAATGTTTAATTGAAAAAAAGAATGTATACATATACAATATTTTAGAGAAAGGTTAAGAAAAAAATGTATTTTTCTACAAGCCTAAAAATATCAAAATACACAAACCACATGAACTATAAACAAAATTACTGACTAAAAACATGATTAAGTCTATGTAATACTTTTAATTCTCACTTAAATACAGTAATAAAAGTATTTTTTAAAAAGTACTTCACCTGATCTGCATGAATTAGCATCATAAATGCATTCCTTTTGCAACTTGCATCCTTCTCATTCACCAGAAAATCATGTATCAGTTCAGGAGCATCAGGTATAAGATGTTCAAAATTTCTTTAAATAAAACAGGTAACATCCATATTTAATAAAAGCCTACTTTACTATTTTAGTAACTCTCTGGACAATACCAAAATTAAATTTAATTTAATCGAACTTTACAACATAAATGATTCTTTTGCTTTTTTTTTTTGGGAGACAGAGTCTCACTCTGTTGCCTGGGCTGGAGTGCAGTGGTGCGATCTCAGCCCACTGCTGCCTCCACCTCCAGGGTTCAAGCGATTCTCCTGCCTCAGCCTCCCGAGTAGCTGCGATTATAGGTGCCCACCACTACACCCAGCTAATTTTTTGTATTTTTAGTAGGGATGGGGTTTCACCGTGTTGGCCAGGCTGGTCTCGAACTTCTGACCTCATGATTTGCCCACCTTGGCCTCCCAAAGTGCTGGGATTACAGGTGTGAGCCACCATGCCCAGCCAAAGCTAGAGTGCAGTGGAGCGATCTCGGCTCACTGCAACCTCCACCTCCTAGGTCAAGTGATTCTCCTGCCTCAGCCTCCTATCTGGGACTACAGGCACGTGCCACCATGCCAAGCTAATTTTTGTTATTTTTTTAGTAGAGACAGCATTTTGCCATGTTGGCCAGGCTTGTCTCATACTCCTGACCTCAAGCGATCCACCCACCTCGGCTTCCCAAAGTGCTGGGATTACAGACGTGAGCCACCACGCCTGGCCTGCTTTTTGAAACTTCAGATCAATTAGAACTGGGAGAAGGATCTGGACGCAGTGGCTCACGCCTGTAATCTCAGCACTTTGGGTGGCCCAGGTGGGCGGATCACCTGAGGTTGGGAATTTGAGACCAGCCTGACCAATATGGAGAAACTCCGTCTCTACTAAAAACACAAAATTAGCCGGGCGTGGTGGCGCATGCCTGTAATCCCAGCTACTTGGGAGGCTGAGGCAGGAGAATCGCTTGAACCTGGGAGGTGGAGGTTGCAGTAAGCTGAGATCGCGCCATTGCACTCAAGCCTGGGTGACAGGAGCGAAACTCTGTCTCAAAAAAAAAAAAAGGACTGGTAGAAGGAAACACAGTTTTACCTTCATCTATTAAATTATCAAATTATACATTTTCTAGTTCAATACAGAAAAAGCTGACTTATTTAACACACCATCTGTTAACTAATGTCTCTAATAACTGTTGTGCATACATTTTAAGCATATCAATATATTAAGAATTACATTAAGAGGAAAAAAATAGTCCCTTGAATTTTATTAGTTGTGTACTATTTACTTACTGATTTGCCTCTTCTTTTGGAAATTTAGAAATATTAGTACAGAGAAGAGTGAACACTAGCTTAATAAAATCCATCACCTTGCTTCAACAATTATTAATTCATAGCTAGTTTTGTTTCATCTATATCCTTGCCAAATTTCCCTCTTGCCATATTATTCTGAAGCAAATCACAGGCAATGTAACCTTTCTTCTGTAAATATATTGGTAGGTTTCTCTAAAATCAAGGACTCTTTACTTGTAAAACTAATTATTCATCATCATACCTCACAAAATTAATAATTTCTTAATATCAAGACATAGTGTTCAAATTTCCAATTGTCCTATAAATGGCCTAATTTTTCTATGTGCACTATAGTTTAAATTCTGAAATTTGTGTAGTCTGTACGGTAACATTAAAGGAACTCACCCTACATTATTATTATTATTATTATTATTATTTTTTTTTTTTGAGATGGAGTTTCGCTTTTGTTGCCCAGGCTAGAGTGCAATGGCGCAATCTGGGCTCATTGCAACCTCTGCCTCCCAGGTTCGAGCAATTCTTCTGCTTCAGCCTCCCGAGTAGCTAGGACTACAGGCATGTGCCACCACGCCCAGCTAATTTTGTATTTTTAGTAGAGACAGGGTTTCTCCATGTTGGTCAGGCTGGTCTCAAACTCCCGACCTCAGGTGATTGGCCCGCCTCGGCCTCCCAAAATGCTGGGATTACAGGCATGAGCCACCAAACCTGGCTCACCTACATTATTAACCAGAATACCACTTTCCTTAATGGATAAAATCTAATAGTAAGATAACTATGAAATTATATCTTAACCAACAAATCTACTAAAGTACAAAGATGCTTATAAAAATTACATTGTAGTCCTTAATAAATTGATACCTGTGACTATAAAAACTGAGCATTCTACCTTCATCTAACTGGTTCCTTAAATTGGTTTAAAAATCCAAAATCTCAGCCGGGCATGGTAGCCCACGCTTACAATCCCAGCACTTTGGGAGGCCAAGGCGAGTGGAACACTTGAGGTCAGGAGTTCGAGACCAGCCTGGCCAACATGGTGAAACCCCATCTCTACTAAAAATATAAAAATTGGCTGGGCGTGGTGGTGGGTGCCTGTAATCCCAGCTACTTGGGAGGCTGAGGCAGGAGAATCACTTGAACCCGGGAGGCGGAGGTTGTTGTGAGCTGAGATCGTGCCACTGTGCCCCAGCCTGGGCAACGAGAGTGGAACTCCATCTCAAAACAAAAGAAAAACAAGTAAAAATTCAAAATCTTCAGCTTTCTAAGAATTGGAATCAGTTATAACTGTAGCCCTTCTCATTTAAAAAGTTCCTCCCTCAAAGCTTCTGACAGTAAAAAGACCGACATTCCACAAAACGAATTCTAAAACAAGGTCCAAAGTTAAAAGCCTATAGAGGCTAAGCAAGTGAACATATAAAGTGGCTTGGAGTAATACGGTTGAGAATGACAGGCACTGTCATAAACTGTAAAGTATATAACTTATTTAAAGGGGGTTACTGTTATACAAGTTCAGCAGAATGTTGTCATGTGGAAGCTAGGGCCAGCGCTGCCAGATCTTTTGACTTTTCAATGTTCATAATAAAAAATACAGTGCTGGCCATACAAAACATATCTCCAAGCTATATTCAGTCTGCAAGCAATCACTTTGGAACCACCAGTCTAAAAGACGAAACAGTACTCACAGAATGAAGCCAAAGCAGTATCTTTATTTACCTATAGATGGTATAGATGGCTAAAACAGCATTTCTTCTAACATAGCTGTGTCGATGCTCCAAACATGCACGAATAGCAGGCATTAAAGGTTCCAGCAATTCTGCTTCTTTCAATTTGCAAAGAAAACGAAGAGTAGATCCTCGAATAAATTCATTAGGATGTTGAAGATCCTGATAGAAAAATTAAAATATGAAATGCTGAGTTTCAGCTTTTTACAAAAAGAAAATTTTAATGCAAAACTTTCCAATGGAAAAAAAAATACGTTTGAGAAAAAAGACCTAGATTACCAGAGAATTTCCAACATATTCTTGTTGACTGAAGCAATTTTTACCTATCTCATCAATGTCTTATATGTGTGTCACTGTTTTTTAATTAATATATACACATAAAATGCATAGAAAATGTCTGAAAAGAATGACAATAAAACTTTTAAAAATAACTCTTTATAATTCCAAATCTCTACAACTTACATCTTATCAAAGACTCAATTTTAACAATTAAAACACAGCCCATTCTACCAATTTTACATTTAAATTCAAAGCAATATTCAGAAATAATTATGATTTGGTTTACCTTTCTGTATGCATCACACACAAGGATCATCTCATGTAAAAGTCTCCCATCTGGAGTTGTTTTAGGAACAATTTCCCAAAATACCAGAAGTAATTTCTTGATAGTGTGATCCTGAAGAGGTAGCACAAAACGAATGATGGTCATCAGAAGTCCAGGAAGCTTTTCACCATTCAGAATCATAATGATTACTTTCTTCAAAGCTTCAGTCTTTGACTTTACGTCTCCTTTTTCTGAATCAAAAATTAAAAAAAAAAAAAAGCACAATTATTTCAAAAGAAAATTCATCACATAAATTTAAAAGCAATTAACAAAATAAAATGTACCTTCTTACTTCAGTATCAGCAATGATAATAAAAGTACAAACCCAAGTGACAAGAGTTCTCCACCTGGTTCTCCACCAAATAAGCTGTCTTTGCTCAAGTCATTTATCTCTGGAAATCAGACTTTATATATAATATGAAGGCACTGGATTAGATTTCTGGTTCCTAACCAATTGAGTTAATGTAGACTCCATGAATCTACAGTCATACCAAGTAAACATGTGTTTCAAAACACATATAGCTATTTTTCAAAATGTAAATACATACTATTAATTGCTTTTGAATTCAAAACAGCTTTTAGCTATTTGTGTGCATTTTAACAAAGTTAAAACTACTATTATGGGAGGATAAATATGTAACTTTTTTAACATTAGAAAGAGAAACGTCATACTCAAAAAGGCTGAAAACTAAAGTAGTGGATTATTTCTAAAATCTCATCATAGTTCTGCAGGCAGGCTGTAAAATTTTAGAATCTTTCTTAAGATATCATCTGGAAAACTGGGAGGTAATTCAAATGTTCTAGATTAGTAGTCATTATTTAGAATTAAGGATGACACATTTAAGATAAAATGCTAGTTTACTGTTATTTAGCCTAAAAACTCTGCAATATAAAGTATTTTATGCAAAACTATCTATAATTTCACACCATTATCATTGCATACTGAAGAATTTATAGTACTAAAAATCTTCGGGATCCAAAACTCAAAGGCAGAGAAGTATGTAGTAGCACACTGTACTACAACTGTTTATATCACCAAAATAAAAGAACTATCTTGGGAAGGGGAGAACAGAGTAATCACAAGTCTTCAATAATCTTACGGCCATTATGAGGAAAAGAACTACAACTAATGGGTAGTAGTTACCGGGAACCAGATTTGGGCCTAAATATGAGAAATACATTTCTAATGATTAGAGCTAAGCGGCTATTAAACAGAGTTCTGAGGGTCAGATGCGGTGGCTCATCTGGCCCACGGAACTCTTCATTTAATAGCCACTTAAAATTTTTGTATTTTTACTAGAGATGGGGTTTCACCATATTGGCCACGCTGGTGTCAAACTCCTGATGTCAAGTGATCCACCTGCCTCAGCTTCCCAAAGTGCTGAGATTACAGGCATGAGCCACCGTGCCCAGTCTCAACTCTTCTTAATGGCAAAAATATACATTAAACTGGAGAGTATGTATTTACTTATTGGTTTGAGGAAGGTAGTTAAGGCAGCTTCAATTAAGACTAGGGCACTGTTCCAACTAAGGGCAGATTTTGTTCTTTACCTTCCTAGCTATAACCTTAAGTATCCTGAGGATCTAATAATGAAAATTTTTAAATTATGAGGAAAAAAACACTAATGAATGTATTCACTATTTTGCATACAACTATCCTACATGAATATGAAAAAAGGGAAATATATGTGGCTTATGTATATAATGATATCATTTTAAATGTCATAAAACTGGGTTTCTTTTCCCTTCTCTAAAAATAGACCTCAATAGAAACCTAGTATTAAGTAGCCTAAAATCAGGAGGTATTCCATTACTGCTGATTAAGAAGTGGGAATAGGCAAGTAAAATATTAAGTTTCTTTTCAAACTGCAAACTATCTTCTAAAAGATACTTTCTATATTTGAAGCATAATTTTCACTCTGCTCTGTTTAAACAATATTTATCAGTTTAAGTTGTATTTATTTTTAGCAGTTCAATTAAACAAGAATCATTACTTTGGAAAGCATATTAATTATAAATTTTTTTTCTTGACAGAATCACTCACAAAAAGGAGACACAGTATACATTTTTAAAATTCAGAAATATGATAAATCTAGTAAAGTTCCAGGACACAAAATCAACATACAAAGATCAGTAGCATTTCTATATGCCAACAGTGAACAATCTGAAAAAGAAATTTAAGAAGTAATCTAATCCCATTTACAACACCCACAAATAAAATTAGATATCTAGGAATAAATTTAACCAAAGAAATGAAAGATTTCTACAATGAAAACTATAAATACTGATGAAAGAAATTGAAGAGAACATCAACAAATGGAAAGATATTCCATGATCATGGATTAGAAGAATCAGTATTGTTAAAATGTCCATACCACCCAAAGCAATCTAGATTCAATGCAATTCCTATCAAAATACCAATGACATTCTTCACAGAAATAGAAAAAAAAATCCTAAAATTTATATGGAACACAAAAGACCCAGAATAGCCAAAGCTATCCTGAGCAAAAAGAACAAAACTGAAGGAATCACATTACTTGACATCAAATTATCCTACATAGCTACAGTAACCAAAACAGCATGGTACTGGCATAAAAACAGACATACAGACCCATGGAAAATAATAGAACCCAGAAACAAATCCATACACCTACAGTGAACTCATTTTGACAAAGGCGCCAAGAACATACAATGGAGAAAAGATAGTCCCTTCAATAAATGGTGCTTGGAAAACTACATGCAGAAGAATGAAACTTGTCCCCCGTCTCTCAACTTACACAAAAATAAAATCAAAATGGATTAAAGGCTTAAATCTAAGACTTTAAACTATGAAACTACTACAAGAAAATATTGGGAAAAATCTCCAGGATGCTGGTCTGGCCAAAACTTTCTTGAATAATACCCCACAGGCAAAGGCAACCAAAGCAAAAACGGACAAATGGGATCACATCAAGTTAAAAAGCTTCCGCACAGCAAAGGAAACAATCGACATATGTGATGAGACAACCCACAGAATGGGAGAAAACATGTGCAAACTACCCATCTGACAAGGGATTAATAACCAGATATGTAAGGAGCTCAAACTCTATCGGAAAAAAAAAAAATCTCATAATCTGATTTAAAAATGGGCAAAAGATTTGAACAGACATTTCACAAAGACATACAATTGGCAAACAGGCATATGAAAAGGTGCTCAACATCACTGATCATGAGATAAACGCATATCAAAACTACAATGAGATATTATCTCACCCCAGTTAAAATGGCTTTTATCCAAAAGACAAGCAAAAACAAATGCTGGAGAGGATGTGGAGAAAAGGGAACCCTCATACACTGTTGGTGGGAATGTAAACTAGTACAATCACTATGGAGAACAGTTTGGAGGGTCCTCAAAAAACTAAAAATAGAGCTACCATACAATTCAGCAATCCGACTACTGGGTATATATCCAAAAGAAAGGAAATGAGTACATCAAAGAGGTATCTGGACTCCTATGTTTGTTGCAGCACTGTTTACAACAGTCAAAACTTGAAAGCAACCTAAGTGTCCACCAACAGATAAATGTATAAAGAAAATGTGGTACATATACACAATGGAGTACTATTCAGCCATAAAAAAAGAATGAGATCCTGTCATTTGCAACAATATGGATGGAACTGGAGATCATTATGTTACGTGAAATAAGTCAGGCACAGAAAGACAAACTTCACATGTTCTCACTTATTTGTGGAAGCTAAAAATCAAAACAAACTCATAGAGTAAAAGGATGGTTATCAGAGGTGGGAAGGTAGTGGGAGGGAGGTGGAGATGGTTAATAGGTACAAAAAAAAAAGAAAAAATGAGTTAGACCCGATATTTGATAGCACACAGGGTAACTACAGTCAATAATAATTTAATTAGACATTTAAAAATAACTAAAAGTGTAACTGGATCGTTTGTCACACAGAAGACAAATGCTTGAAGGGACGGATACTCCATTTTTCCATGATGTGATTATTATGCATTGCATGCCCGTATCAAAGCATTTCATGTACCCCATAAATATATACGTCTACTGTACACCCACAAAAACTAAACATTAAAAAAAATTCAGAAATATAGTTGTTTTCTTGTTTGCAAAAATGCTTAAAAAATGAAAAGGTAAACTTTTCTGGAAAATATATGTTTATTCCAGTGTTGACCTAATTGTTTGGGTGGGTAATCCAAAGAACAAAGTTATTTTGGTTTTACAAGCTAAGTAACATGAAGTTAAGTGCACGATGGAATTAAGATATTCCAATACACATCCTCAACCTGTTGCCTAGAGAAAACAATCAGCTACATTAAGTATAATATATTGAAGTCCACAAAAATTATGACATTTTGAGGAATATCTAAACTATTACAATTTCTTTAGGTTTACTAAGATAAACTGAGATGTTCTATTTCAAACAACCAATATTTAAAGAAGTTCACATTTTTAATAAAAGGTCTATTGAAGAGATCCTAGAAAAACTTCAGACAAAAATTAAGCATTTCTAATTATAAAGGAATATGAAATATGACTTTTTTATTTTCATTTTTTCTTTTTTCATTTCATTCTCAAAATAATACAAAGTTTACCTAGATCATTTTTTAAGCTAATTTCAGATGGTGGTTCTGAATCCATTGGCACGTTAATTAACGTGTAGCACACGTTCTCAGCTGCCGTCATGGTTTCTGGTTATATTATAATCAATTCTTGACACAAGATTTAAGGATGCCAGAAAGTCTAGAAAAATAAACACAGATATATCATTACAAATTAAAAAAAAAACCCACAAACCAGTACCTATAGTGACCTTTTAAAGTATTAGAAAGGGCAGGTCAATCTATATCGTGTTCCCATAAAAATAAAATCTAGTAAAAACCACACTGTTAGCTCCGGCATAAGGTATATTATCTACTCCCTCATCGCATCCTGGTCCAGTGTTTGAGAACGCTGTACAGCCGAATGAAGGCCCACATAACAGTGACAGTCCCCCCCAGCCACACCCCACAATGTTATGGAACATATGGTTTTTACACAACACACAATCTGCATGCTCAAGTTAAAAGACCTTGGGCCTGAATACTCTGCCAAAACCCTAAAGCGCTTTATCGCGGTCCTTGGTGGGTTCCGACTCTATGTCCGCGGGTCCCTTCATCAGCGCGCTGCATTCCCACCTCGCCCCACCCGCTTCCTCCTCCCCTTCCTCCAGCAAAGCAGCCCTGGGCCTGAAAGGGTAAGTCTAGGGGTCTTGGGAGGGAAAAGACCCCTGGCCAATACAAAGGACGGGATGGAGCGTCCGACCCGGAGCTTCCTAGCCCCCCACCCCCACCCCGTCCCCTCTGCCAGGCCCAGACGCAAGCGGCCTAGTCGCTCCCCTTCCGCATCTTCCAGCTAGAGAGCCAGTTCTTCCGACTCTGCCCGACCCACCACGCCTCCGGGACTGGGGGCTTGTGGCCCACTACCAGGCTCCGAGGAGCAGTGGTTTGGTGCAGCCGCGGATCCGTCTACCCCGGCTCCGACCCGCAGCAGCGGCGGCGGCTCCAGAGTCCTTGGCTGACGTGGAAGAGGGTGGGGTAACGAGCGAAGCCACAGACACCTAGCACCTACGGCGACTCAGAGAGGACATGCTTTCTTTGTGCAGCGCTTGCGCGCTGCATATATATCCTATTTTCTTCCTCTTCTCTCGTCCAGGGATTGATTAGGCCGCAGAGCAATGAAACCACGTATTTTCTAGTTTTCCCTGCAAGCCAAGCGCTGAGTTAAGCACTATGATCATTTAAACGCTAACTGGAAATCGTTCCTTTTTCCAGGAACAGTCAAGGGGAGAAAGTGCTTGGAGCGAGGGAAACTTTTACAGGGCTCTGTTCCCGTGAAAAAGAGCTCTGGACTGGAAAGTGGAAACCCAGGAATCCTTTTTCTTGCCCACACCCTAATAAACTGGGAAAGTAACTAATACTATTGGGAAGGTAATTCAGTTATTTTATTAATGATCACTAGATTAAAATCCATTTCAGTTCTTAACATCGCTAGTAGTTTAAATCTGCCTCTCTGCAGGTAGGGCTGGAGTTATTTGAAAATCCAAAGTCACATTGGTATAATTTCTGCTTTTTATTTAATAATGGCCTCTTTCCGTGATCCTTTCTGAGCACCCAGTAGATTAGAAAAAAATTTTATGCATAAAGGGAGACAGTCACTGTTTTAAAGGATTTTACGGATCTCCGAAGACCTAATTGTTGCAGCTGCAATCAGCCATAGTACTTTCGGTTTTGCCCATTTGAAGTTCCATAGCACGCCCCGCCCCTACACCTCCCTCTCCCCACAAAAAGGTTTTATGGCCAATTATTAATAACAAAATATCTTAAAGCTTAAGCAAAATATTGCGAATAAAAAGAGATCTGATGGCAACTGCCCTAATTAACAGGTTCATCTCAGGAAGATGGAACACCAATAGTACCTCATTTATGTAGGATCTAGCTCTTTTGAGCTTTCTCTTTTTAGAACCATCAAGCAATCTACAAATTCTTTGAGCACCCAAAATGTATTACAAAGGCCATGTGTTGACAGCACTTTAAGAGTGCCCCTCTGATTCTGTGCATTCATTTTTTAAAAATATTTCATCTTAATTGTAGAGTGACACGAATACAGAGATCCTATATACTCTTTACCCAGTTTCTCCCAATGGTAACATCTTGCATAGTTATAGTACAATATCAATTTCAGGAAATTGACAGACATAATTGTCCAGATTTCACTAGTTTTACATGTATTTGTTTTTATATTTACTTGTAGACAATTTTATCATGCTTATATGTGTGTAATCACCAACACAGTCAAGACAGTTCTATCCCAAGGATTCTCATGCTGTCCTTTGATAGCCATAGCCACCTCCCACACTAACCTGTGGCAACCACTAATAATTCTCTATGATTTTTATCATCTCAATGTTATACAAATGGAATTATACAATGTAATCTTTTGAGATTGGATTTTTTTACTCAGCATAATTCCCTTGAGATCAATCCCAGGTGTGTGTAGAACAGTTTGTTCCTTTTCTGTGTATTCGTTTTTAACATGGAAGTTTTACAAATGCAGTTATCTGGTTTCCAAGCCCACTTAACTTACCAAAAAGTGACAATCTGTCAGCAAGAAATGAGGCCAAAAAAGGTATAAAAACTAGACTTACAGTAAGAAAGCTCTGTTTAGGGCCATCACGGTGTGGGACTTAAACCGTACAGACTTCATTTGCCCCAGAGGTTCATTGTGTTACAGAATAACTTTGAGGTTTCTCATGACCCCAAGTCATTAAGTACTAAATGTGAAAAGGCAAGAAAATGTAATGTTTTACATATTACTTTAGTTAGATCTGAACCTACAATTGTCGTTGGCAGTGCATATATTTTTCCATATTCTTAAGTACAAAGCTTTTTGAATGGGTATAAGGACCTTAATATTAGCCTCATTAACTCTTCCTGATCTGTTGTAAAATACACTTTGTTTTGGGCTTTTTTACTCTAAGATGTAATTATATAATTTTGAATGCCTTTTAAATTATAAATGCAAAGACCTGGTCATTTTATCAAGGACCATAGAAACTGTGGTATCTAAAAAGTCAAGGCCTAGAGAATAGGGACTTGCCCCAAATCATGTAATGGCCAAACACTGAGTTAGTACTAGGACCTGAATCCTGTCATCTACTTTATTATTTTTATTTTTTTGAGACAAGAGTCTCACTCTGTCACCCAGGCCAGAGTACAGTGGCATGATCATAGCTCATTGCAGCCTCAGACTCTGGGCTCAAGTGATTCTGAGTAGCTGGGACCACAGGTGTGTGCCACCACACCAGGCTAAGTTTTAATAATTTTTGTAGAGATGGGGGTCTCACTATATTGCCCAGGCTGGTCTTGAACTCCTGAACTCAAGCAGTCCTCCCACCTCGGCCTCTCAAAGTGTTGAGATTACAGGCGTGAGCTAACACACCCAGCCACTGCCTTTTATTCCATGCCAGTTCTTCAGAGCTGCATATATACATGTTCAATAAATTCCAGGTGAATTGAGTATCTTTGTATCAAAGTGACAGGCTTTATAAAACATCATTAGGATTTTACTGTTTGTAATTATTCAACAGACTAAATGGAATATGTGAGTACAACAGACTCAACATGAAAGGGCATCACAATGAACTGTATATACATGGGGTTGAGTATTACTGGAGTGGGGAGGACTTTAAGTTCTAGTCAGTATATAAGACTAAAAATCACATTGAAAAAATTACTTAAATTGCTCCCAAAGTATAATACAGAATATTTATTTATTTTTTTAGCTGAATACAAGCCAACTAGTAGTTTGCATTTGTGGAATAGGTGCATGTTCCACAATGATAAACATACAATATCTTCGCTTTTATTTTTTGAGACAGAGTCTCGCTCTGTCACCTGGCCAGGCTGGAGTGCAGCGGCATGATCTCGGCTCACTGCAACCTCCGCCTCCCAGGTTCAAGCGATTCTCCTGCCTCAGCCTCCCGAGTAGCTGGGACTACAGGCGCGTGCTACCATGCCCAGCTAATTTTTGTATTTTTAGTAGAGACGGGGTTTTGCCATGTTGCCCAAGCTGGTCTCGAACTCCTGACCTCAGGTGATCCACCCGCCTCAGCCTCCCAAAGTGCTGGGATTACAGGTGTGAGCCACAATATCTTTAAACAGAAGAATCATTCAGCAAAGACAGAGGCTCACCCAATGGAAGGCATGTGGAAAAGAGATCTGCCTAAGCAAAGGGCAGATTATTATATTTCCCACTTATGCTCCCTCCCCAGACTATATACCCATTGAGTGTAGAGGCAGGTGGGAGTTCCTGAGTTCACTATTGTGTGTGTGTGTACGTAGGTGTGTGGAAAGTTACATGTGCTTGATGCAACTCCACTGTAGGTCTAATAGCCACATGGTACTTGCATCTAACTCCCAAGCTTACATGGTAGATTCCTGAGGCTACTGCTGGAGAAAATGACATCTCTCACTTTCCAGTACTTAGACATCTTTCCCTTAATAAGGCTCCCAGAGCTACTTTTACCATTCTCTAAGAAATCGGGGAGATTTAAACCTACTAAGGCTTTTGAAGATTTGGGAAAGTTGGGGGGAAAAATAAAGTATGAATTTTAGAGTTTAAAAAGTGTTATCACATAAATTCTCCCTTTTAACCCTCACTATAATTCTCCAAAGGGTTTCCTTAAAAAGGAGCTAAGTAACTTGCCCAAAGCCAATAGCAGCTAATTAGAATTAGGTCTAAAATGGGTTACTATCTATAAATGAATTTCTCTTCAGAAAGATGTATTATCTCAGAAAATAAAATAACTCCTCTAGATGTCAGCAGCCAAATTTTGGATTACGGTTTTTGTCTTATTTATTTTTTATATATATTTTTTTGAGACGGAGTCTCGCCCCAGGCTGGAGTGCAGTGGCGCGATCTTGGCTTACTGCAAGCTCCGCCTCCCACGTTCACGCCATTCTCCTGCCTCAGCCTCTTCCAGTAGCTGGGACTACAGGCACCCTCCACCATGCCTGGCTAATTTTTTGTATTATCAGTAGAGACGGGGTTTCACCGTGGTCTGGATCTCCTGACTTCGTGATCCGCTCGCCTCGGCCTCCCAAAGTGCTGGGATTACAAGCGTGAGCCACCGCACTCGGCCGGATTATGGGTTTTTAAAAATTAAATTAAATTAAAATTTTTTTTGAGGTGGAGTTTCACTCTTGTTGCCCAGGCTAGAGTGCAATGGCACGATCTTGGCTCACTGCAACCTCTGCCTCCTGGGTTCCAGCGATTCTCCTGCCCCAGCCTCCTGAGTAGCTAGGATTACATGCATGTGCCACCACACCCAGCTAATTGTTTTGTATTTTTAGTAGAGATGAGGTTTCTCCATGTTGGTCAGGCTGGTCTGGAACTCCCGACCTCAAGTGATCCGCCCACCTCGGGCTCCCAAAGTGCTGGGATTACAGGCATGAGCCACCGCACCCAGCCAGGATTATGGTTTTTTTTTAAAAAATCAGATTTCCTCTAATTTCATTTTACATGGTCTAAGATAAAAATGGTTCTGCAATACCTGAGTATACCACGCATGGGAATAACAGAAGGCAGCCTAAAGATCATGCTGGAGTGGGGCTGGAGAGAATAAAAGGTTTGGGATTACAATTTCCCAAGTGTTATTTTTACAGAAGTTCTCTTCAAAGACCAGAGCTACAACTACTGCCATTTGCTGGTTGGAAAGAAGACCATTCATATGATAACTGATGCTTATATCAGGAAGTGGTGGTTTCTTAAGTTTTAATTAAAATCACCACAGTTGAACCCTGAAATTTGTATTCTAAACCAAATCTCCATGGATTCTCATGCAGCCAGTCCATACACTGGAGAACTGTTATAAGGCTATGACAGATAAGAGGCATTATTTTTCTCCATCACTAAAAATAAGGCAACTTAATTAGGCAAATGACCAGTTGTAATCCCGGACTACTATATAGAGTTGAAGCTACTTAAAAAAACAAAAACCCAATATACCAGGCGGTGAAACAATTTTATTTCACAGTTGTCTTTAAAACCACAAAGACACCTATGTTCTTCATATAAAAACATTAGTATAGATACCCATACTTTCTAGAAAATGATTATACAGACCCTTTCAAAGAAAAGTGTATTCCATTATATAGGTTTCAGTGAGGTTGCTTGGAAAAAACTCACATCTGGACTGATTCCTAAAACATAGCATTCCACCACTCTGCAACTTTTGGTTCAAAGTATAGATTATTGTCATCAGTATGTGGTGCCTGTATTCTTACATATTTGATAATACATATATAGACTGGCTTATCACTTAATGTTCCATTGGTTCATCAGCCTTTTCTGCAGGTTCATCAGCAGGTTGAGCAGGCTTAACAGGGAAAGAAAAAAAATATGTAAAATGAAAACTTGATCAATATACACATCTAATCACAAATATTACATTATAAAAATTTGAGAAAAAGGGGTAAAGAGATATTCTGAATACTCAATTTTAGTTCACTGTCCTATTAACATTTCTGAGCAGTATTTTTTTTTTCTCCTTGAGTGCTCATGATTTGAGGTGAATAAAGATTTTTTATTTAAAAAAAAATATAGTTGGCCCTTGAACAACAAAGGTTTAAACAGTGAGGGTCCACTTATATGCAGATTTTTTTTCTTTTTCTTTTTTTTTTTTTTTGTTTGCTTTTATTCTAACATTGTTTAGGGTGAAGCTTTTTTTGTTTGTTTGTTTTTTTCCAATAAATATAAACTAGCAGACCAACTGTGTAGCCTAGAAATATATATAAAAAAAAAAGAGTAAGAAAAAGTTAGGTCTGCCAAATGCATAAAATATATGTAGAAACTAGTCTATTTGGTCGGGTGCAGCCGTTCACACCTGTAATCCCAACACTCTGGGAGGCTGAGGCAGGAGGATTGCTTAAGCCCAGGAGTTTGAAACCGGCCTGGGCAACAGTGAGATCCCATCTCTACTAAAAAGAAAAAAAAAATTGCTGGGCATGGTGGCACACACCAGTAGTTTCAGCTACTTGGTGGGGCGGGGGAAGGTAGGAGAATCGCTTGAGCCCAGGAGTTCGACCTCGCAGTGAGCTATGATGGCACCACTGCACTCCAGCCTGGACGAGGGGGCAAGACCTTGTCTCAAAAAACAACAAAAAAGAAACTAGTCTATTTATGTGTTAATTGCCGGTTTATGTTATTGGTAAGGCTTCCAGTCAACAGCAGGCTATCAGAAGATTTTTAGGAGTCAAAAGTTATATGTGGATTTTCAACCGTGCTGGAGTTTGGCACTACTAAACCCCATACTGTTTGAGGATAACTGTATATATAATTTCACATTTCTGAAAACCTAAATATCATTGAACAATTCCACCATTTTATCGTACTTTGCATTGCTCAGGAGTAAAAGCCTTCCTTGTATTATCACTACTATGCTTAAAATACAATCAGCACTTTTTAGACATTCTTTTCCCCTTTGCCAAACTAGTTTGTGGTATTCCACAGCATTCTTCCCAACAGTGCTAGTTTTTACCAAAAACAGTTTAAATATTGCAAATCTTGATCCCCCAAATAGTACCAACAATATCCTTTCCAAGTTCAAAAAACTTATGCTGTAGAAATTTCCATACTAGATTCTTTTTTACTTTTAATTACACTGCTATCAAATAAGCATCTATAAATAGCAAATGTGTATTCTAAACATCTAGCAAAAAGACCCATATTTAACCTGAGATTCACTTCTTGATGCTTTTCTCTTTATGAAGAGCCATCTTAGTGTCCAAAGCTGGCCCCCAATGAGCATTTCTCCTAGTCTCTGCTCAAACAGAATCTGGGCCGGGCCAGTGACTCACTTTAACCAACAGAATGTGTACAAGTGATGTTGTGCCAGTCCTGCATTTCAGCCTTAAGAATGCCTGGCGGCTTTCACTTCTGACTTTTGCAAGCCCTGAGTTGCCAATATGCTAGAGAGACCCTGCTGAAGAAGTGGCCCTGAAACTACATGGACAGAGGCTCAGTCATCCTAGCAGAGGTCTCTGCCTTCTAGATGCTCCTCTAAGACATCTAAAAGGTGTGAGTAAAGAAGACATGTGACTGAAGTTATCTTGGGTGTTCCAGTTGCACCCCACAAATGACTGCAATGTTTGAGAGATCCCAGGTGAGACCAGCAAAGAACCATGTAGCTGAGCCCCAGTCAGCCGCAAAATTGTGAGAAGTAGTGTTTGTTGTTCTAAGCCCCTAAGTTTTGGGGTGGCTTATTTCCTAGCAATAGATAACCAAATAATCAACACTTCTCCCTTTCTGTTTTTTTTTTTTTTTTGAGACAGAGTCTCACTCTGTCGCCCAGGCTGGAAGGCAGTGGTGGGATCTCGGCTCACTGCAACCTCCGCCTCCCGGGTTCAAGCGATTCTCCTGCCTCACCTCCTGAGTAGCTGGGACTACAGGTGCGTGCCATGACGCCCGGCTAATTTTTGTATTTTTAGTAGAGACAGGGTTTCACCATGTTGGCCAGGATGGTCTCCATCTCTTGACCTCGTGATTCACCCGCCTCGGCCTCCCAAAGTGCTGGGATTACAGGCATGAGCCACCACACCCAGCCCCCTTTTTGTGTTTATGGAGATCACTGCCCTTTCAATATTTAACTTTACTCAGTTCTTAATTTTCCTGTTGCCATTTCAATTATGGGCCCATTTCAATATTTAAGATAAAATGGAAAATTTACAGACACAGTTGTGGTAAGAACAGCAGCTTACAATAGAACTAAAGCCTCTTGTGTTATGATTACATACCTGTGCCTTTCTCTGTGGTCTTTCTTCAAGACCTTCCAGGAATGGAGACACATCATCATCATCATAGATTGTAAACTCCAAGTCTTTACCAACAATTCCAATGGAAACATTCTGAAGGGTAAAATATGGTAAAAGTAAAATAAGAGAATTTGGATGAAAAAATACATATGATAAAATATTGGGTGAAAAAAACAGAGTAAGAATTTATACAGCATTTGAATAAAACCTTAAAAACCACTTATGTGTAGCAGAAAAAAGAAGGAAACTAGTGGACCCTTGTCATTTGCAGATTTAATATTAACTTTTGATTATCATGAGTAACTCCAAAGATCTATGTTATCTAGAAACATTTTTTTAAAAAGATAATGCAGGCTATAAAGTCTTCACATTGATATTAAAAAATAATTATCCAATCACTATAACAAAATGGCTTTATAAAACTGACTAATCTCACTTTATTAATGATCATTAACTTCAAGTAGGCCTTAGTGGTTCCTGGATCCCACTATACCTGTTTCTACATCATTCATGCTCCCCTTCTTTTAGACACTTCTAACATTCTCCAAGCTCTTTGAAGCTGAAAACCTTATTCCTACATTACTGCGAAAACAGAAGCAATTAGAAGAGAACTTTCACAAGTTCCCACTGTATCCACTCTTTCCTGTACCTATATCCCTAGATTCTCTCCTTTCCCATTAAAACTTCCTCTCTAAGGCCAACCCTTCCACCTATGTACTATTAAAGGACATTGTTCTAACAATTTTCTCATTATTTTTCCTCATAAATGATTCCCTAAATTTACTTGGATTACTCTCACAATCATGCAGCAAATGTGATGTAATTTCTTCCATCTTAAAAAACAAAACAATTTATTTCTCTCCTCTTCCAGTCACCACTCCATCTCAAAAACAACAACAACAACAACAACAACAACAAAAAAACAAACCAGATTGTAGGGGTAAATAGATAGTGGGGCTATGGGTAGAAATAGTTTTAAGGCTATTCAGGTAATTCATGTGAGAGATGATAGTGATTGGAGCAGAGTGACAGAGTCCGTCAACAGAAATATCCTCCAAAAAGCTATCTCCAATTCCTCGTCTCCCATTCTCTCCTGATTCCCCTATCAGGTTTTTGCCTTATTATTCCATTAAGGCTGTCTTGTTAGGTCCTCAGTGATAACTTCATTGCCCCTCCTCCTTGAAAGTTTATTCATTTGCCTCCAAAGATGCCTCATTTTCCAAGTTTTCCTCCCACTTCTTTGACCACCTCTCTCAGTCTTTTTTGCCAACACCTACTCATCTCCCAGTTGCTAAAGGGTAGTGTTCTTGGTCCAGTCCTCACAATGCTTGTCTAACTATTCAATTCCTTTATGAATCTCTTCCAGTCCAGACTCTAAATGCCATTTCTATATAAAGACTTCAAAAATTTGAAATGTAGGTTGGACCACTCTCCATGGAACTCCACGGGTTGCTTATAACTGCTTACTCTGTACCGTCAGTTAGACAAAAAGGCATTTCAAATTTTACATGTCCACAACTGACTGCCTGACCTTCCTCCCCAATGCCTACTCTAAAACGTGTTCCTCCCATTATCTTCTTCACCTCAGTAAATCATAAATCTTTCATTCCAATTAATTAGGCCCAAAACCTTGGAGACATTCCCCCCTCACACCCTATAACAAATCTATTAGCAAACTTTTTTGGCTGTAATTTCAAAAGATATCCAAAATTGAACCACTACTCTTCATCTTTAACTCGACTGTCACTCTGCTCCAATCACTATCATCTCTCACATGAATTACCTGAATAGCCTTAAAACTATTTCTACCCATAGCCCCACTATCTATCTACCCCTACAATCTGTTTTTTTTTTTTGAGATGGAGTTTTGCTTTGTCACCCAGGCTGGAGTGCATGCACCGCTAAGCCTGGCTAATTTTTGTATTTTTTAATAGAGACAGGGTTTCATCATGTTGGCCAGGCTGGTCTCGAACTCCTGACCTCAAGTGATCCACCCACCTCAGCCTCCCAAAGTGTTGGGATTACAGGCGTGAGCCACCACGCCTGGCCCACAATCTGTTGTTTTTTGTTTTTTGTTTGAGACAGAGTCTCGCTCTGTCGCCCAGGCTGGACAGGCTGGAGTGCAGTGGCACAATCTCGGCTCACTGCAAACTCCACCTCCCAGGTTCACGCCACTCTCCTGCGTCAGCCTCCCGAGTAGCTGGGACTACAGGCGCCTGCCACCATGGCTGGCTAATTTTTTGTATTTTTAGTAGAGACAGGGTTTCACCGTGTTAGCCAGGATGGTCTTGATCTCCGACCTTGTGATCCGCCCGCCTCGGCCTCCCAAAGTGCTGGGATTACAGGCGTAAGCCACTGCGCCTGGCCTCAATCTGTTGTTAAAATGCCAACCAGAGTGATTGTTTTAAAACCTAAACCAAATCATGGTATTCCTCTGCTCAAACACTTAACAGCCCACCCAGAGTAAAATGCAGAGTACCCACAATGGCTTATGGGACCTCCATTACCTCTCTGATTTCTTCCCTTTTCCTCTTCCTCTTGATGATTGACCCCCACATTACTGGCCTCCTTGCCTTAAATACTAGGGTCTTTGCATTTGTATTTCCTAGAATAATTTTGCTCTAGATCTGCATAGCTCATACTCACTTACCTCCTTTATATCTTTTCCTCAAATTTCATATTCTTGGTGAGAATATCCTTGACCACCTATTTTAAATTACACCTACCTACATCCAATTGGTCATTCTTTCTCCTTTTAACACTTTTTAATTTTTTACATAGCATTTATCTTCTTCTAATATACTATATAATGTACTTACGTGTATACTGTCTATCTTTCCCTACTAGGATGTACGTTCCATGAAGAAAAAGATATTTGTTGTGTTTACTATATTTTCAATGCCTAGAAAGTGCCTCCGCATGGTAGGTGCTCAATATATATATATTTTTGTTAACTAAATAATACCAAGATATGCCAATCTGCTGAAAATAATGAAGGACATTTTGTATGAGATTTACTGGTTTTACTGCTTTGTACCAAAAAGAAATGTTTAAAAAATAAAATTGGATTACTTAGCAAATAGCTTAAAGGGAAAGAATCTGCCAAGACAATCATATCCCAAATTAAAGAATGTTGTATATATACTCCATTACATTTATGCAATAAAGGTTTAAACTGTAACATTAATATCTACAATTGGAAAAAACAATACTTACCTTTGTAGTCAGGTCCTGTTCTGCAGGAAGTGTCTCTCTTAAGGCACGTAGACCATGTTTAACTAGTTCATTTAAATTGCCTATATGTAA
The DNA here is from genome assembly GCF_009828535.3 of Hylobates moloch. Classification (NCBI taxonomy): domain Eukaryota; kingdom Metazoa; phylum Chordata; class Mammalia; order Primates; family Hylobatidae; genus Hylobates; species Hylobates moloch. The sequence goes on along the minus strand of NW_026652286.1, from coordinate 33,172,178 downwards.
TAAATTAACAATTATTTCTTAATTTCATTGTTATGCTAGGCTTCTTTTATCAAATCTATAGTCTCAAATTGTGGTTTTTAGTTACACACTAAACTTATCACAGTAAAAACAGCCAAGTTTAATGCTAGTCATATAATCTTTTAATAGCATTCTATGACATTGCTGATTCTTATTTTATTTAATGAGAGGACTCATGATTTTTGTTACAATTTTGATCTTCTCTTTTGCTAGGTCAAATCAAAGTCCCGACTATAAATTATACAACTCTAAGTTTTGTAGAATGTGTTCTGTAGAATCCTAGTCCTTATATTTGCTCATTGTAAAATGGAATCTCCAACTTATTCTATGTGGCCAGTATTACTGATACCAAGAATAAAGACATCACAAGAAAATAAAACTGCAGACCCAATATAGACGCAAAAACAAAACAAAACAAAACAAAACCCTCAACAAAAACTACAAACGGAACCTGGCAACATATTAAAAAAATTATATACCACATACAAGCGAGATTTATCCCAAGAATAAGTTAGTTTAACAACTGAAAGTCAGTGTAACTTTCAGTTACACTGAAGGAAGGGAGAAAACCTGCATAACCACCTCAAGAGATGCATAAAAAGCATGTGATAAAACCTAAAATCTTTGCATAATAAAAACACAAAACAAACTAGTAATTGAAAGGAACCTCTTCAGTCTGATAGAGGGCATCTACAAAAAGCTGACAGTTAACATCATTCTTAGCAGTGAATGACTAAAACCTTTTCCCTTAAGTTGAGGAACAAAAAAAAGAAGGTTTGTTCATGCAACTTCTATTCATCATTGTACCAGAGGTTCCAGCCAGGGCAATTAGAAAGGAGAAAGTAAAACTATCTCTATTCCCGGACGACATGATCTCAGGAATCTATAAAAAAATGACTAGAACTAATAAACAAGTTCAGCAAGATTGCAGGATATAATATTGATATACAAAAATCAACTGTATTTCGATGTAGTTGCAATGAATAATATGCAATGAAATTAAGAAAACAATTCTGTTCACAACAGCACCAAAAACAATAAAATACTTATAAGACAAATATGATTTGTACACTGAAAACTACAAAACATCAGTGAAAGAATTAAATACCTGGCCAGGCGCGGTGGCTCACGCCTGTAATCCCAGCACTTTGGGAGGCCCAGGTGGACGGATCACCTGAGGTCGGGAGTTTGAGACCAGCCTGACCAACATGGAGAAACCCCATCTCTACTAAAAATACAAAATTAGCCAGGCGTGGTGGTGCATGCCTGCAATCCCAGCTACTCAGGAAGCTGAGGCAGGAGAATTGCTTGAACCTGGGAGGCAGAGGTTGCAATGAGCCGAGATCGCGCCATTGCACTCCAGCCTGGGCAAAAAGAGTGAAACCCCGTCTCAGGTAAACAAAAAAAAAGAATTAAATACCTAAATAAATGAAGATATTCCATGTTCATGGATCAGATGCTTTGTATCATCAAAGTAGCAGTACTCCCCAAAATTATCTATAGATTTATTGCAATCTTTAGGAATTTCCTATCCGGACTGAAATATGCTAGGCAGAGGGTGCTGATACGAGCAGTTCTGAACCAAACTTTGGACACTGAGTTTCTAATGAGCTTCCCTGGGCAGAAACATCACATACATACTGCTGCAAGTGTACTCTGTGACTCCTTATGGGAAGGAAAGAGCATAAGGAAGCCTGCACATAGATTCCTCTGGACTGTATTTTTCCTTAATGATCCACCTATGTATTGTTATTTTATTGTTAAAAGTCTTACCTGGGAGTACGACTATGTGCTGTGTGCTTTAAGTCCTAGCATATCTCCAAATTTAGGGGTAACCTTGGGGACCCCAATCCATTTACCATAATTTAAAATGTTAAACTTTAAGCCAGCATTTACCAAGCTCATTTGTCCAAGGAATCCTCTTTTCCCAAAGCTAAAGCTATTGTCATCCTACAACAGTTTGCTTTGAGTAATGTCAATTAAACTATTTTTCTCTGCATTCACTAAACCCCAAATATTTCCTCCAAAGAATTCTTCATCACCAGAAAACAGATAAGATGACAAAGAGAAATGTAAAACCCGATACCCTCCTTCCAATGCAAAGCAAAGCACTTGAAAACCTGTCCTGTCATAACATCTTACCTCTTTTACCTTCTTCTCCCTCAACTACACTGCCTTTTTATTTCTTGTTTATGGACTACTAATGCAGAAATGTCTGTGTGGCTTAAAATAACAAAAGACTCACAGAAAACTAAAAGTGAACAGAGCTTACAACTGGCAGGTAGTACAGTGGTTCTCCACTCTCCACTCCACAGGGCACACTTCTGACCAAATGAATCAAGAATTTTCAAGGTTGGGAACACATTTATATTTTGAAAAAGTTCTACTTGTGCTTGAAACTACTGTGGTAACCAGAAGTTAAAATTAGTATATGTGACAGAAACAATAAACTCTTCATGGGCTTAATTTTTTTTTTTAAATTCTTTCTATAACACTTCTAGTTTTATGCATTTAGGATACTATGTTTATTTACTATATAGACTGGAAGAGGCAAAAAAAAAAAAAAAAAAAAAAAAAAAGCAAGGCTGTCACTTACACTCCATAAATTCAGACATATGTCTCTCCAAGTAAGTACGAGCTGATTGGGAACGGGCTCCAATGGACATGGCTCTGCAGTCAAAATAGTTAGCAGATGGACAGGTTTGGAAAATGTGAGGGCCCATATCCTACAAATAGAAAGAAATACACCACATAATTATTCACTTTGGTTGAACTAAAAATTTCTAGTTAATTTAAAAAAAATTAACATATAACAATATTCAATGAACTTACATCATAACCAGCAATAAGCAGCCCAACACCATATGGTCTCCGGCCATATCGTTGTGTTGGTATCTGGGTCTCTTAGACTGGTTAAAGAGCCTGTTTTTTTTTTTTTTTTTTTTTGAGACGGAGTCTCGCTCTGTCGCCCAGGCTGGAGTGCAGTGGCGCAATCTCGGCTCACTGCAAGCTCTGCCTCCTGGGTTCACGCCATTCTCCTGCCTCAGCCTCTCCGAGTAGCTGGGACTACAGAAAGAGCTTGCTTTAACAAGGAATGAAGTACTGTCTTTATTTTCAAATTATGCATTATTAACAAAGGTCTCTGGCTTATTCCTTAATTGTTGCATAATCCACCAGAGAAATAATGCAATAGGACACTATTTCTTTGGCCTAATATAAAATGTTTGACTTTCTACCGAATCTAAGAAAGAGTGCCAGCAAAATAATTTCTTCCCATGTAAAACCTGATTTGTTTTGGATACAAGGGGTCTAGGATTTCTTGGGACATCTAGAACCATTAAGAAACTTTAAATCCCCTCTAAAAAGATGGTTAGATTATTTTCCTGAAGTTGGGCTTATTTATGTCTAGCAAATATAAATTGCTTATAAAGGCTAATGAAAGAGCAATCCAATTTGTTGTTTTAAAGTTTTCACAATCTTATCTATGTCATGTTATTATTATATTCCTAATAATTAACACAAGTATCAAAACCCTTCAAAGTTCATATCCATAAATGCCAACATAAAAAGGATACTGCTTCCAATTAGAGATACAAGACGAGACACAGGTAGTGGTCTATCGAATACAAATCTGGAATCCAAACACTCCTGACGCATAAAATTACTAAAAAAGAAACAAAAAAAGTTTAGTAATTTCAAATTATAGACAACTATTCCAATCTAAATTGTTTGATTTCACTTCGAATTCTTCCAAGCATTTATATGGATCACATCCATATAAGAAAAACAGAAGGTAAGAAAGACATGCCTGCAAGGGTGTGTTTTTGTGCTAAACTCTGGAGCCACATAAGTTTTTAAAAAAGACTGAAACATTTTTTAGCTCTAGAAAATCTTTGTATCAGAGCACTTATAGAACAGAGAAGAGAAGGCTGAACAAAAGAAAAAGAGCAACCTCTCTTCTCTTAGCCTTCCCATTGTCAGCAAGCTTGTCTTAATTCTAGATCTTGAACCAGCAAAAAGATTATCTACTCTGTCCTTTTTTCTTGAAAGCAGACTAACATTTCCCCAAAAGAGCAACTATAAGAAAACGGAAACCACAGCAGAGGGCATCTTTACGTGTTCCTGCCACTGTTACTTCTATTCATAAGAAGCACTCTAGAGGAGATACTGGACACTAGCCGCTGAGTCTCACTGTTAAATCTGATGAAATTCAAGCAAGGTTAACACTGGGGAGAAGAAAATTTATGTCTATAAATAAGATCAACAAGAAATGGATATGCTCCTTTCTTTCAATGTTGCTTTGTCCAGTATATATGTATGTCACATCTGATTATCACATGGTTGACTACAGGAACCAAGCTACTTGTTCAGTATTTATATTTAAGTCCATTTCCCAATGCTGCCTAAAAGTATACTGCCCAATATGGCAGGCAATAATCACATGTGGCTATGGAGCTCTTGAAAAGTAGCTAGACTGAATTGAGATGTACACCAAGTACAAAATAACATACCAAATTTCAAAGACTTAGTACCTAAAAACATGCAATAACTCATTAACAAAGTTTTTATATCGATTATGTGTTGGCATAGCAATATTTTATAGATTGGGTTAAATAAAATGTTTGATAATATAATACATTTTCCATTTTGAAGAGTAGGTGGAAACCCTTAAGGCTGTCATTATATTGCTGACTTAGAGCAAGGGACTGGCTGAGTAACTTGAAATTCTTTTTTTTTTTTTCTTAATACTGTGTTTCGCTCTTGTTGCCCAGGCTGGAGTGCAATGGCATGATCTCAGCTCACTGCAACCTCTGCCTCCTGGGTTCAAGCAATTCTCTTGCCTCAGCCTCCCGAGTAGCTGGGATTACAGGAGCCTGCCACCACGCTCAGCTAATTTTTTTATTTTTAGTAGAGACAGGGTTTCGCCATGTTGGCCAGGCTGGTCTTGAACTCCAGACCTCAGGTGATCCACCCGCCTCAGCCTCCCAGAGTGCTGGGATTACAGGCATGAGATACCACACTCAGCCTGAAATTCTTAAACAATAGCATTACTACTTACACTGTTTTTGCTGCTGCTGTTGTTTTAAGAATAGGGTCTCACTTGGCTGGGCGCTGTGGCTCACGCCTGTAATCCCAGCACTTTGGGAGGCTGAGGCAGGTGGATCATGAGGTCAGGAGCTCTAGACCAGCCTGGCCAATATGGTGAAACCTCGTCTCTACTAAAAATGCAAAAATTAGCCAGGTGTGGTGGCACACGCTTGTAGTCCCAGCTACTTGGGAGGCTGAGGCAGAAGAATTGCTTGAACTCTGGAGGCGGAGGTTGCAGTGAGCCGAGATCATACCACTGCACTCTAGCCTGGGCGACAGCGCGAGACTCCGTCTCAAAAAAAAAAAAAAAAAAAAGAATAGGGTCTCACTCTGTCGCCTTGGCTAGAGTACAGTGGCACTATCATAGCTCACTGCAACCTTGAAATCCTGGGCTCAAACAATCCTCCCACCTCAGCCTTTTGAGTAGCTAGGACAACAGGTGTGTGCCACCACACCCAGCTGAGTTTTAAAATTTTTTGTAGAGATGGGGATTCACTATGTTGCCCTGGTCTCAAATTCTTGACCTTAAGCTTCTCAAAGAGCTGGGATTATAGGTAGCAGCCACTGTGCCAGGCCCACTCTTATAATTTATATTCTTTCTTTCCTAATCAAATCGCAAATTTAAGAGATTAGTTTTAGCTAACTACCTGCCATCCACAACACACATACTCACATAATACCTGAAAGGCTCTGTGTTAGTGGTTTACGGTAGGCAATTTAAAATATTTAAAAACAGGCTGGGTGCGGTGGCTCACACCTATAATCACAGCACTTTGGGAGGCTGAGGTGGGAGGATTACCTGAGGTCAGGAGTTCAAGACTAGCCTGGCCAACATGGCAAAACCCCATCTCTGCTAAAAATACAAAAATTAGCCAGGCATGATGGCAGGTGCCTGTAATCCCAGCTACTCGGGAGGCTGAGGCAGGAGAATTGCTTGAACCTGGGAGGTAGAGGTTGCAGTGAGCTGAGATCATGCCACTGCACTCCAGCCTGGGTGACAGTGAGACTCCATCTCAAAAAAATTAATAATTAAATAAAGAATATTTTAAAATAGCCTTGATAAAGAAAACACTGGAAAAAATTCAGTGTTTAGGTATTTAGCCCAATCTCAGATACTAAGTGGTGAGGGTGAGAACTCAATATGTGCAATTTCAAAGCCCTATCTCTTCATTTATGTATTGCCTTTTAACCATAAATAATCTGTCTCCTCTAGACTCTCACAGAAATTTTTCTGTTATATTATAGATAAACTACATTTGAGTTTATAGATAAACTTGCCTTCAAGTTCCCTTAAGACAAGATCCATGTCTGAGTCACTTATGTATATCCCGCAGTATCCAGTATTGAGCATTGCAAAAAATAAATGTCTAATAAATACTGATATATTGAAGAAAACAAGCACAAAGAAAACAAGTATGGTTCAGCTTGTCCTTAGAAACCAGACAAAAGTATCAAGTTCTTCTTAGACATAACAGGGTCTCAAACAATATACATCACATTAACAAATATCACATTACTCAGTGATTTCTAAAAAGTGCTAATATTTAATCTTATCAGTTACTCCTACAAGGATCAAAAAATGGAAAATTTAATAACAAACTCAAACCCATCAAGGTATTCATAATCTTAATTTACAAACATTCTGGCAGACAGCTTCCTAAAATACCTTATCTGGATCTTTTTGAGAAAACTAATCAATTATGCATCAAAAAGGATGTTTATTTTTCATGATTATACTTACCATAACAGTCTAGCATCAGCAGTAAGCCCCGCAATTGAGATACCAATATGGTTGTCAACATGGAGAATTTTTTTCTGATGAGCTGCAAGCTCTGATTGTGCCCTCTAAATAGAGACATTATAAGATGTAAAAAAAAAAAAAAAAAAAAAAAGACAAATGTAAAAATAAGTTTACAACCTTATTGTCGACGGTGAAATTTACATTAATAGTTTTCTACAGAGGAAGACATATTTTATTACTTTACTTACTTTCAATGCAACCAACACTGCATGAGTTTTTGATTTCAGACCAACTGTGGCTGAACCTTGTTTAACAGCTTCCATTGCATATTCAATTTGATGAATCCTGCCCTAAAGAAAAAAAACAAAACAAAAAACACACATCTTAGAAGACCTTTTATAAATTAAAAATTAGGGTTTTCAAATATCAGGTGAGCATAGTTAAATCTCAACTGATTTTTTTTTAAATCAAGAGACCTTTTTTTTTTTTTTTTTTTTTTTTGAGACAGGTTCTCACTCTGTCACCCAGTCTGGAGTGCAATGGCACAATCTTCAGCTCAGTACAACCTCTGCCTCCTGGGCTCAGGCAATCCTCTCACCTCACCGTCCCCAGTAGCTGGGACTATAGGCAAGCACCACCACGCCCAGCTAATTTTTGTATTTCTTGTAGAGTCCGGGTTTCATGTTGTTCAGGGTGGTCTTGAACTCCAAGACTCAAGCAATCTACCTTCCTTGGCCTCCCAAAGTGCTGGGATTACAGGCATGAGCCACTGCGCCCAGCTGAAAGCTTCTTTTAAAATAAATTTTCTTGTATATATTTAACGTATGCAACATGATGTTATAAGATACACATATATAGTAGGTTCACTATCGCAGAATGAACACATCCGTTGTCTCACATAGTTACCCATTTTCCTCTGCTGTGGCAAGGGCTATAAACTACTCATTTAGCAAAAATCCTGAATACAAAACACTACCTGCATTATTAACTGTAGTCTTCATGTTGTACATTAGATCTTTCCACTTGCTCAACCTACATATTTGCTACTTTGTATCTCCTCTTTTTTCCTCCCCACTGCCACCCCCTACCCTGGTAACCACTGTTTTACTCTCTATCTCTCTATATTTGCCCTTTTAAACAAAAGATTCCATATATAAGTGAGAGCATGAAATATTTTTCTTTCTGTTTCTGGCTTATTTCACTTAACATAATGTCCTCTAGGTCCATCAGGAAACCTATTTTAATTATAAATGCAACTTCCAAGAACGTCTAAAATAATTATATTCCATTTTCCCCAAGCCTACGCTCTCTCAAGTTTCTAAATATATTGCAGCCACAAAAAGCCACTTCACAGAAATGGTTTAAAAACATTATTTTACCTGAGGGCTCCAAACAGTGACATCATTGTCATACTGATTTCGAAACTAAAAGTAAAAGAAAAAAAGACCTGTTAATAGAAGAACATTTCAAATCCCAACTCTTAACATTCACTAAGAAATATGTTTGTGTTTCCATTCAATGTTAAGGCACTCTGTTCATGCAATCTTACTGGAAGATTACTACTGTACTCGGATGTAAGCCAATTCTACATTTACCATAAACTGGTGGGAGAGGGAGAAGAAGATCTAAATGGGTCCTATTTTTCCAAACTCTTATTCTAACACCCTCCATAGCAACCTCTTTAGGCTCAATTACTAAAGTGCACAATCAACTGTCTTGCCTATTTTTGCTTATGCTGCTCCCTTTTATTGGGCCCTAATAAATGGTTAAAAGCCTTCCTTTTCTTTAAGTTAGCTTAAATGTCGATTTCTTGAAGTCTTCTCCTTTTCTTCCCAAATCCCCCTAACATATACTCCCACAGCTCTTTATCTAAACGTCCCTTTCTGTTTTTATGATTAGGGACATGTATGACTTATTTTTGAATGTTCACTGTAGTTATGCCTGTACAAGTGCTCTGTCTGTATATTCATATTGAATGAACAAAAATGTACTCACAAAGTTAGAGGTGGACACAAATAGCTGCAGCGATAGAACCATTACGGCTGTTATGACTATTATAACAAGTCTAGCAGTACTGGGGAGAATAATCATGGGAGTGAGATTGAGTGCTAGAATGGCAAACAGCACTGGAAACCCAGAACCCTATGTTGTAACCCTGATTCCATCACTTCCCCTCTCAGCCTCGGCTTACTCATCTGTAACTAGGTGACTGGACAAAATGATTGAAAAGGGCCTCTTCTAATCGAAGTCTAGGCGAGAGATAAATCAGACGGACCCACCAGGAAAACGGACGCGGTCCAGGAACACAAACCTGGGGGTCAAGTCCGCACTGGTGGTACAGGTAGGCCTCCAAGTCAAGTCTCTGTCTTCTCCTCTCCCATACACAGCACTAGGGGCTATCCTGGACCGCTCAGAATCTACTCCACTGAAGGAACCTGAGGGGCGAACTCATCTAGCTGACCGAGGAGGAAGTGTCGGAGGCTCCCCGGGAAGCGAAAGCGGTGGAAAGGCCGCACTGGCTACCGACAGCCCCTAGCTCGGCCAGGTCGGAGATGCTGAATCACTGCCGGAGCCCGGCCGTCAGCCGAGGCTCCCATACCTCGTGGCCCCGGGCGGCGCTAAGGATGACAGGAGAGGTGGCTCGTCATCCCCCAGTCACCAGAGCTCTGCCCTAAACCTTCCAGAGATCGGGATTCAACGTACCATGGTGGCGGCGCGGGCCTGGTTGCGGCCTCCAGCAAAACTGAGAATCAAGGAGGTGCTGCCGAAAGTATCGCTCAGCGATCTACAGAGAAGTCTGCGGGAGTTTGACGGCGGCGGCGTAGGGTAGCGCAGTCTATTCCAGAGATATCGATAGGCTTGCAACACTTCCCCTTCCTTAAAACTCTCCGACCGCTCGGCGGCGGGCGGAGCCTCGGAAGATCTAGGAACTGAGATTGGCGGGAAACCCTGGGCTGGGAGTGCCGGCGGCTGAGAGCTGCGGGGCAGCCCCTGTCACGTAGCCCTTCTTGGTTCCTGTGTATGGCGGATTCCCTCCAGTTTCTCCCGCTGGCGGGCTGCATCTAAAGTCGTCCGAGGCAACAGCCGTGACTCTGGATGATACTAGCTCTCATTAACCGTCCACAGATTTGGGGTGTTATGTGACTGAAAGGAACGAGGCTGCAGGAAAGCCACAAGATAACGATCCTTTTCTGTGTGTCAGCCGTATTCTTCCTCAAGTATCTTGTTTGTTTACATGCTTTTCTTTGTGTTAAGGTTGGTGCAAAAGTAACTGCGGTTTTTGCCATTTGGCAAAATCCTTTGGAATGCTCTTCCTTATTCCCTGGAGATGTTATCTTTCAAGGTTCTATTGTCGTTAACCCTCATTATTATTATGATTGGTTTCCTCCACCAGACTTTGAACTCCAAGAGGGTGCTAATGTCTTTCTATGGCCTCAAAACCAAGCATGGTACCTGACAGATTAGGCCACTGAGAAAAAATGGACACTTTCATTCGATTTATCTATTTTGTCTTTTGAGAGCATCTTTCCATATTGAAATAGTCTGACATCTCTGCAAACAGCTGCCAATCTAACATCCACCGGCTATTTATATTCTTTGTAAAAAAGAGACTGGGTGTGGTGGCTCACGCCTGTAATTCCAGCACTATCGGAGGCCGAGGACGGAGGATCGCTTGAGCCCAGGAGTTCGAGATCACTATATTATTTTAATACAGTGGGACCTCGTCGCTACAATAATAATAATAATAATAAAATAAAAAAGGCTGGGCATGTTGGCATGCGCCTGTGGTCCCAGCCACTCGGGAAGCTGAAGTGGGAGGATCTCTTGAGCCCGGGAGATGGAGGTTGCAAGGTCGCGCCATTGCACTCCAGCCTGCCTGGGCAATAGAGATTCTGTTTCAAAAAAAAAAAAAAAAAAGCCAGGAGCGGTGGCTCACGCCTGTAATCCCAACACTTTGGAAGGTAGAGGCGGTTGGATCACGAGGTCAGGAGATCAGACCATCCTGGCCGACATGGTAAAACCCCGTCTCTACTAAAAATACAAAAATTAGCTGGGCTTGGTGGCGTGCGCCTGTAGTCCCAGCTACTCAGGAGGCTGAGGCAGGAGAATCTCTTGAACCCGGGAGGCGGAGGTTGCAGTGAGCCGAGATCGTGCACTCCACTGCACTCCAGCCTGGGCGACAGAGTGAGACTCCATCCCAGAAAAAAAAAAAAAAAAAAAAAACTACTAAATTGTTCTCCAGAAATGTTTTACCAACATATACTCTCAACAGTAGTATATGAGGTTGCCTTATCTAATTCATCAACACTGGTTATTGTCGTATTTCTAAAAAACACTGTTGATTTGGTGGACTAAATTAACAGATTAAATTAATAGATTGTTCTCTTTCGTTTCTCCACGACCTAGCACAATGCGTAGCACATATTAAGTGTTTATAAATAGTGCTGATTAAATAAATGCTCATTTAAAAATCGTCATATACTACATAAACATTTTGACAATTCTTTCCATATATATCTCTCTAGTCACATGCCTCACATCGATGTGTAATAAATATACAATTTTTAAAAATAAGATGATACCGAACTGTTTTTATTAATACACTTAAAAAGTTATAGCTATCATATGTCCATAAGTAATGGTCTACATTATTTTCAATAGTTGCATAGTATTTTATTGTATGGAAATATAATAATTTGCTTAACTATTGGTGTGCAATTCGATTGTTTCCAAGTGATTGGTATCATAAAAATACTATAATGAATATTCTTGTACATACACACCTATTGTGTACATAATTACCTTACCTGATGAAGAATTCATAGAAGTAGAATTGTGGGGTCAAAGGGAACTTAGATTTACAGTTATGATAAATATGGCTGAGTTGCAAAAAAAGTTATATCCATTTAATATTCTACGCTGCCTGAGAGTTAATTTTCTCTGTATTCTTACCAACACTGGATATTATAAGTACTTCTTACTTTTATCAAGTTGATAGGCCAAAAAAGAAAACCTGTTTCTTTAACTTTTAATTTTATTTATAGTTTTTTATTCCTAGTAAAAAAATCTTTTGTTGCATTTCTTGGCTGTTTATGTTACTTTAGTGGATTGCCACTTCATTCCTTTCCACATATTATTGTATTAATCATTTTCTTACTGACTTGTAGGAGCTTCCTGCAATTAGGGATGGTAACTTCTTATTACTGTGTCACTTTCATAGAAAGAGCCTTTTGGATACAAATAAAAGAAACCCACTTAATCTAGTTTAAATAAAAGTTGAAGCACACATTGTAAATATGCAACAGGGAATCATATAAATATCCAAACATAATTTTTTTAGTTTTTAAAAATTTACTGAGATATTCCTAGTACCTGAAACAAAGCCTGGCATATAGTAGGCACTCACTAAACATTTGTTGAATGAATGAGTGATAGATCTATTACTCCAAAACTTGTCCTTCTGATAATTATTTCCTAAGCAAATATCTGGGGCTTTGTGATACATCCTTTATTCACAGCAATTGTCTGTACTCTTCAGAATGGCTGTTATCAAAGCTCTACTTGTAGACCAAAAGAAGGGGCATTTGGTTGACCTTTTTGTTAAAACTGAAAGTCCCAAGGGCTTATTAAAAGTTTATATGATTTTCAGCTCCTCTTTGTGTGTTTTGGGGATTTAGCTCAAGATACATATTTAAAAACAACAACAACAACTTTTTTTTTTAGAGACAGAGTCTAGCTGTGTAACCCAGGCTAGAGTACAGTGGCATGATCATAGCTCACTGTAACCTTGAACTCCTGGGCTCAAGCCATGCTATTGCCTCAGCCTCCCAAGTAGCTAGGGCTACAGGTGCACACCACCATACCTGGCTAATTTTAAAATTTTCTGTAGAGACAGGGTCCTACTATGTTGCCCAGGCTGGTCATGAATGTCTGGCCTTAAAGTGATCCTCCCTCCTTGGCCTCCCAAAGTGCTGAAATTACAGGAGTGAGCCACCATACTCAGCTCCTTAGCTCTCAAGATACATTTTTTTTTTTTTTTTAGACAGGGTCTTTCTCTGTTGCCCAGGCTGGAGTGCAATGGCACAATCACTTCAGCCTTGACCTCCTGGGCCAAGTGATCCTCCCACCTCAGCCTCCCAAGTAGCTGGGACTACAGGCAAGTACCCCCATGCCCAGATAATTTTGTTTATTTTTTTTGTAGAGACAAGGTCTTACTTTGTTGTCCAGGTTGGTCTCGAACTCCTGGACTCAAGCTATCCTCCTGCCTTGGCCTCCCAAAGTGCTGGGATTACAGGCATGAGCTACCATGCCCGGCCTCAAGATACATCTTGAGCATTAATCAGAAGCTGAAAAACTGATCAATAAAGATATTTTGTAGGAAGACTAGGTCAGCGAACATAGCACTACTTCTTTAAAGGTCATTGGAAGCCAGGCAGTGGCTCACACCTGTAATCCCGACACTTTTTTTTTCTCCTGCTAATGCAGGAGAATTGCTTAGGGCCAGGAGTTACCAGCCTGAGCAACACAGCAAGACCCTGTCTCAAGGGTCTTAAGATGCCTGACTCTTAATATGCCTTCCAGATCTTGCACCACTGTGCTGTTACATGGGCTGAAAGAGGTTTCCTCACTACACAAGGGTCCTCCATCATTAATGCCTCTTTAATAAAAACTCTTCTCAAGGCCGCTTTACTTCCAAAGGAAGCTGGAGTCATACACTGTAAGGGCCACCAAAAGGCATCAGATCCCATTGCTCAGGGCAACGTTTATGCTGATAAGGTAGCTAAAGAAGCAGCTAGAATTCCAACTGCTGTCCCTCACGGCCAGTTTTTCTCCTTCTCATCGGTCACTCCCACCTACTCCCCCACTGAAACTTCCACCTATCAATCTCTTCCCACACAAGGCAAATGGTTCTTGGACCAAGGAAAATACATCCTTCCAGCTTCACAGGCCCATTCTATTCTATTGTCATTTCATAACCTCTTCCATGTAGGTTGCAAGCCGCTAGCCTGCCTCTTGGAACCTCTCATTTCCTTTTCATCACGGAAATCTATCCTTAAGGAAATCACTTCTCAGTGTTCCACCTGCTATTCTACTACTCCTCAGGGATTGTTCAGGCCCCCTCCTTTCCCTACACATCAAGCTCAGGGATTTGCCCCCGCCCAGGATGGGCAAATTGACTTTACTCACATGCCTCGAGTCGGGAAACTAAAATACCTCTTGGTCTGCGTAGACACTTTCACTGGATGGGGAGAGGCCTTTCCCACAGGGTCTGAGAAGGCCACTATGGTCATTTCTTCCCTTCTGTCAGACATAATTCCTCAGTTTGGCCTTCCCACCTCAGTTTCTCAGGCTCTTGGTATTCAGTGGCACCTGGTTTTACCTCAAACTGCCACCCTTAAGTCTCTCTTTAAGTGGATAGAAGATCTTCAGTGACAAAGTACACTCCAATACTTTCACCCTGAGGAAGTCCTATTCTTTACTTTTATACTTACTCTTATTCTCGTTCCCATTCTTATGCCACCCTCTACCTCTCCCAGCTATCTCCACCACACTATCAATCTCAGTCACTCTCTCCTAGCTGTTTCTAATCCTTCTTTAACAAACAATTGCTGGCTTTGCATTTCTCTTTCCTCAAAAATCGCCGAGGCCCCGACTTACTACTAAAAAGAAAAGGTGGGGGGGACTCTGTATATTTTTAAATGAAGAGTGCTATTTTTACCTAAATCAATCTGGCCTGGTATATGACAACATAAAAAAACTCAAGCATAGAGCCCAAAAACTCGCCAACCAAGCAAACAATAACGTTGAACCCCCTTGGACACTCTCTAATTGGACATCCTGAGTACTCCTAATTCTTAGTCCTTTAATACCTATTTTTCTCCTTCTTTTATTCGGACCTTGTGTCTTTCGTTTAGTTTCTCAATTCATATAAAACCACATCCAGGCCATCACCAATACTATACGACAAATGCTTCTTCTAACAACCCCACAATATAACCCCTTACCCCAAAATCTTTCTTCAGTTGAATCTCTCCCACTGTAGGTTCCCATGCTGCCCCAATCCTGCTTGAAGCAGCCCTGAGAAACATCTCCCATTATCTCTCCATACCACCCCCCAAAATTTTCACTGCCCCAACACTTTACCACTATTTTGTTTTATTTTTCTTATTAATACAAGAAGACAGGAATGTCAGGCCTCTAAGCCCAAGCTAAGCCATCATATCCCCAGTGACCTGCACGTATACATCCAGATGGCCTGAAGTAACTGAAGATCCACAAAAGAAGTGAAAATAGCCTTAACTGATGACATTCCACCATTGATTTATTTCTGCCCCAACCTAACTGATCAATGTACTTTGTAATCTCCCCCACCCTTAAGAAGGTTCTTTGTAATTCTCCCCACCCTTGAGAATGTACTTTGTGAGATCCACCCCCTGCCCCCAAAACATTGCTCTTAACTCCACTGCCTATCCCAAAACCTTTAAGAACTAATTAATGATAATCCACCACCCTTTGCTGACTCTCTTTTCGGAGTCAGCCCGCCTGCACCCAGGTGAAATAAACAGCCATGTTGCTCACACAAAGCCTGTTTGGTGGTCTCTTCACTTGGACACGTGAGACACCCAGGAGTTCAAGTTTGCAATGAACTATGATCAGCCTGGGTGACAAAGACCCTGTCTCAAAAAAAAAAAAAAATTAAAGGTAATTGGTAAGTTATGTTAGGCTTTTAAAAGAATCAAATAAAAGTAAATTCTAAATAAAAGCCAAGTTGAAAATTTTTTTCATGGATGTGTAAATCTTACCGTGTTATTATGTTTAGCACCTATAACTGGTACATTGAACAAATAGATGTATAGGGTGCAATTTGTAAGTAACTTATTTTCACTCCACATGTTAAAACACACCTGGTGGAGTTAATCCTCCCATGCTCATTGAATAAAATAAGATACAAATCTCATGACTTTTCTGGTTGTTCAAGTAAAAAATGTTTGACTTCCCTTCTATGTCCCTGTCTAAAATTTCTCTCCTAATCCCCACCACACCTGCCCCCACCCCAACTCCCATCATCACCACCAACTCCAGGTTTCCTTCCTTCTTTCATGTTCAAACAGAGGAATAGGCAAGAACGTTCTTAACTTGGCTACTACAGTTCTGTGATTAAGAGCTGGTGCTCTTTGAGCTTGGCAGATGTTTGTAGTTGACACTTGTTACTTTATGTGTTCTTTGGTAACACCTTAATTCTCACCTTAGCCCAATGAGAAAATACTGGTAATCTTGTGCTTACACTTGGGTAAATATATTTCATCTGGCTGTCAGCTCAATGTTAATTGCTAGCATGTATAGCTACACCCCCAGCCTTTTTCTGTGGAAGTCTCATCCTTCTTTGTGACCCTTTCTAGTAGCCCTGGTCTAATCCAAATACCTACAGAGTGGCTTTGCCTCTGAGAGTGCAGACTTGGACCATATCCCAAACTCATTTTTGCAATTAGCCAAAATTTCTTGTTCTCATCCACTAGAATGCTAGCTCCATGAAGCGGGGCATTTTTATCTATTTTGCTCACCACTGCATTTGCCTGTACCTAGAATAGGCGAATACAGTGCCTGTACTTAATAAGTGCTACATTAAGTATTGAATGAATGAATTCCTCAGATATGAGTCAGACACTAGTCCACTGTGACCTCAACCCCTGCCCTACCCCCCTGCTAGGTGTAGGGATCATATATCAAAGTTTCATTAAAGCCTCTTTCCCTAGGTGTGAGGTGAGGAAAAAGCAATGTCCACTCACAGCACACCAAAAACTCTCAAAATCTTCTAAACTCCAATCTCTGAATTAGAAGTAGATGGACAGCTAAGAGTTGCAAAAACAGTTCCCTTTCCACTCCCCCCACCCTTTTTTGGGCAATTTCTACTTTTTGTGGTTTTCCACTTTATTATAAAATATAAGAATATTGGCATTTTACTTTCTTGGAGCCTCAGCCAAACTGAGACAGAAAGAGTCCCATTTTAAAATGCAACTACACATATAAAGCTTAATTGCACTTATTTGTTCACATGTTGTCCTCACACTAAATCAGGAGCCGCTGGAGGATAATGTTTCATATTTATCTTTGTACATATGTTTAATATGTCACACTAACTAGATGCTCAATAAAATTTAGTTAAAAGAGTGGGCTGGGTGCAGTGGCTCATGCCTATAATCCCAGCACTTTGGGAGGCCAAGACGGGCAGATCACGAGGTCAGGAGTTCGAGACCAGCCTGACCAACATGGTGAAACCCTGTCTCTACTAAAAATACAAAAATTAGCCAGGCGCGGTGGCGCATGCCTGTAATCCCAGCTACTTAGGAGGCTGAGGCAGGAGAATTGCTTAAACCTGGGAGGTGGAGGTTGCAGTGAGCCGAGATCACTCCGCTGCACTCTAGCCTGGGCGACAGGACAAGACTCCGTCTCAAAAAAAAAAAAAAAAAAAATTAGTGGATGAATAAAAGTTCTTTAGTAGTAATAGCAATAATTTCAAATAATTTACATAGTACCAATGGTTGAAGTGTAAAACTCTATGTTTCTAGTACTCTTCTAGTAGATAGTTTTATTTGGAAATATTTATAGGAAAATTGTGGAATTGCTTATACTTTAATGTCATTGTGCTAGATATTCTCTGATAACCCTATAGATATACTTCACCCTTTTTTTTCCTTTTTTCAACTTTTATTTTAGATTCAGAGGGTACATGTGCATGTTTATTACATGGGTAGATTGCATGTTGTTGAGCTTTGGTGTACAAATGATTTCATCATGCACATAGTGAGCATAGTACCCAATAGGCCCTTCTTCCACTCCCTCCACTCAAGTCGGCCCCGGGATCTATTGTTCCCATCTTTGTGTCCATATGTACTCAATGTTCAGCTCGCATTTATAAATGAGAACATGTGGTATTTGGTTTTCTGTTCCTGCGTTAGTTCACTTAGGATAATGGCCTCCAGCTCCATCCATGTTACTGCAAAGGACATGATTTTGTGTTTTCGTTTTGGTTTTAGAGATAGGGTCTCATTCTGTCTCCCAGGCTAGAGTGCAATGGCGCGACCTTGGCTCACCGTAGCCTCGACCTCCTGGGTTCAAGTGATCCCTCTACCTCAGCCTGAGTATCTGGGATCACAGTCCTGTGCCACCACACCCACCTGATTTTTGTATTTTTTGTAGAGACGGGGCTTTGCCATGTTGCCCAAGCTGGTCTTGAACTCCTGAGCTCAAGTGATCCACCTGCCTTGGCCTCCCAAAGTGCTGGGATTACAGGAATGAGCCACTATGCCCAGCCTCCTGTATTTTTTATGGCTGTATAGTATTCCAAGGCACTTTAATCTTTTATAGATTGCATCAGTAAGATCCCTTCCTCTCTAGCTTCTAGTTGGGCTCAGCTAATGGAAGACACTAGTAGATCAGAAAGCAATAGGAAAGAGATATCAGATTATTTATTACCTTCTCCCCCTCCATGTTGGCCACAGGTTGGCAGTGGTACTGCATTACCACTTGCTGTTCCCCTGCCCACATTCTGATTATACTCTCTTCAGTTACCCCTTTGGAGAGTGCATCTGATTCTTGCTGAGACCCTGACTAATATAATACCATTTTAATTTTTTTCAGGGTACAGGAGTTATACAATACTTTTTTCTGTGAAAAAAAAATCCTCATCTTTTTTTGACGTTAAGTTTATATTATACTTCTAGAAATGTTAATATCAGTAGGTCTAAAACAGCTGGAAAATAGAACCTAAGTTTGTTATCTATGCCCTTCCCTATTTTCGACCTGTTCAAATATACAGGAAAAACAGCTTACAGCTGGTTTTATAATGCACATTTTTTCTAATTAAAAAAGGGAGGCCAGGTGCGGTGGCTCACGCCTGTAATCCCAGCACTTTGGGAGGCCGAGGCAGGCAGATCTCCTGAGATCAGGAGTTCAAGACCAGCCTGGCCAAAATGGTGAAACCCCCACCTCTACTAAAAATACAAAACTTAGCCAGGCGTGGTGGCGCATGCCTGCAGTCCCAGCTACTCAGGAGGCTGAGGCAGAAGAATTGCTTGAACCTGGGAGGCAGAGGTTGCAGTGAGCAGAGATTGTGCCACCACACTCCAGCCAGGGTGACAGAGCGAGACTCTGTCTCAAAAAAAAAAAGGGGGATAGACATTTAAGATTTTTTTTTTTTTCCAATAAAGACAGTATGATTGGCCAGGCTAGGTGGCTCATGCCTATAATCCCAGCACTCTGGGAGGCCAAGGCGGGCAGACCACTTGAGGTCAGGAGCTGGAGACCACCTTGGCCAACATGGCGAAACCCCAGCTTCTTGGGAGGCTGAGGCATAAGAACTGCTTGAACCAAGGAGGTGGAGGTTGCAAGTGAGCCGACATCTGCCACTGTACTCCAGCCTGGATGACAGAGCAAGACTCTGTCTCAAAAAAAAAAAAAAAAAAATTAAAAAAATCTAAAAATAGCTACTAAAAAAAGACAATATGATAAATTATTATATTGTACTAGGTAGTGAAACTTACTGTGTTTTTTTCCCTTCAATACTATCTATCTAGAGAAGGGAGAATATCCTGAGAATATATTTTCCAATATGTGTAACATGTATATACATCATGTGTACATATGCATATTGTGTATATGATTCTTATTTCATAGAAATAAATACTGCGTTTCTTTAGGTCCACTTGAATCTAAGCCTGAGCTCCCATCCTGCCATGCTGGTGAGAAATTCTACCTTAGCTATCATTGAGCATTTCCTCTCCATCCAGGGTTGTACAAAGTTTCTAGGGCTTGAATTATTATAGAAGTAAGTACCTGGAATTATCTCAAATTATTTGGTCATCTGTCCACATTGATTTGCTGCTAGGATTCTCTTTTGTGCCATCTTCACTTCAGATCTGGTGACTCTCATATTTCTTTACCACTCTTTGTACTCAAGAATCTGGAATCAAGTAAGCGAATGTGGCAGCCCCTGCACCCAAGTATAGCTTCCTAAGGTACCATATGTGGCTTTCCTCTTTGAGGTTTTGCCACTATCTGGGCTTTGTTACAGAACAAGATGGGAATCTTAGCTATTCACTCAAACTATAGGCTTCAGACTTTCAAGTTTTTTTTCTTTTTTCTTTTCTTTCTTTTTTTTTTTTTTTTTTAATAGAAACGGGGTCTCACTATGTTGCCCAGGCTGGTCTTGAACTCCTGGGCTCAAGCCATCTACCCAGCTCAGCCTCCCAAAGTGCTGGGATTACAGGCATGAGCCACTGAGCCTGGCCCAGACTTCTAACTTTTGAGGAATCCCTCTTTCACCTCCCTCTTCTCATTTCACAAGACAGAGCCTATGGTATTTCTGAGCAGTGTTTGCTTTTTGCCTTACAAAAATCTGAAGTCTAGATACTTGCTTGAATGGGAGAAAGGGGTAGTAGGATAGGAGAACACATAAAATTAATATCTCAAGGCTGGGCGCAGTGGCTCATGCCTATAATCCCAGCACTTTGGGAGGCTCAGGAGGGTGGATCACCTGAGGTCAGGAGTTCGAGACCAGACTGACCAAAATAGTGAAACCCCCCCCCATCTCTACTAAAAACACAAAATTAGCCGGGCATGGTGGTGCATGCCTGTAACCCCAGCTACTTGGGAGGCTGAGGCAGGAGAATCACTTGAATCCAGGAGGTGGAGGTTGCAGTGAGCCAAAATTGTGCCACTGCACTCCAGACTGGGCAACAAGAGCAAAACTCTGCCTCAAAAATAAATAAATAAATACAGACATAAATAAAATAAAATAAAAATTAATATCTCAAAATAAACTGCCACAAAAAATTTGTATCAAATTATATATGATTCTTTTTAAACCTGCTTTTCTATGTAAACATTAAACCACGAACATTTCTTCATGTCACATGCTTTAAATGTCTATATAACTATAAGATATTATATCATATAAATGTTTCATAATTTATTTGACTAATATTTGATAGCCTTTAAACAGCTTGCTTTAAACTAGCCTTGTCTGCACCCACTCCCACCTTTATAAAATTTTAATTTTATTTGTTTATTTTTAGGACAGGCTCTTGCTCTGTTGCCCAGGCTGGAGTGCAGTGGTGTGATCAAAGTTCACTCCTGGGCTCAAGCAACTCTCCTGCCTCAGCCTCTGGAGTAGCTGGGTCTACAGGAGTGAGCCACTGTGCTGACCATTTTTTTTTTTTTATTACTGTGTTTTTTCCCTTTCAATACTATCCATCTGGAGAAGGGAGAATATCCTGAGAATATATTTTCCAATATGTGTAACATGTATATACATCGTGTGTACATATGCATATTTTAAAAAATTTTAAAAACAAACAAACCTGCATATAGGAGGCCAGGCAGGGTGGCTCACGCCTGTAATCCCAGCACTTTGAGAGGCCGAGGTGGGCGGATCACATGAGGTCAGGAATTCAAGACCAGCCTGGCCAACATGGCAAAACCCCGTCTCTACTAAAAATACAGAATTAGCGGGCATGGTGGCAGACGCCTGTAATCTCAGCTACTCGGGAGGCTGAGGCAGGAGAATTGCTTGAACCCGGGAGGCGGAGGTTGCAGTGAGCCGAGATTGCACCACTGCACTCCAGCCTGGGCGACAGAACGAGACTCCATCTCAGGAAAAACAAACAAACAAACAAACAAACAAACAAACAAACAAAACCCAAAAAAACCCTGGTATTTTAGAAGCTTTTTATTTTTAACTGGTTATTCAGAAGCTAAGGTTTTTTTTTTCTGGCAACAGCTAACACTTGGAATAGAGCAAGCTGGAATAGACATAATTGGGAAGAATAACAATTTAGAGTTATATCTAAACTGTATAATATAATTTTCCTCCCTCAGTGTGTGACTAAAAGAGAGGCCTGTACAAAAGCCATGGCACACTTGAGTTGTTTAGAAATATTTTTTTCCAGAAATTAAGCAATTATTACAGACTGTCATCTAGATAGTTGAGTAACAATGAATCTTACATGTTCATGGGAAACTTTCTTTTTCTTTCTTTCTTTTTTTTTTTTTTTGAGACGGAGTTTTGCTCTTGTTGCCCAGGCTAGAGTGCAATGGCACGATCTCGGCTCACCGCAACCTCCGCCTCCAGGGTTCAAGAGGTTCTCCTGACTCAGCTTCCCAAGTAGCTGGGATTACAAGTATGCGCCACCACACCCGGCTAATTTTTGTATTTTTAGTAGAGACAGGGGTTTCTCCATGTTGGTCAAGCTGGTCTCGAACTCCCAATCTCAGGTGATCCGCCCACCTCAGCCTCCCAAAGTGCTGGGATTACAGGCGTGAGCCACCCCGCCCAGCCATTCATGGGAAAATTTCAGTTCAGCTTTTATTAGGATTTTTTTAATTCTAAAAAAATCCTGAAATAACTAATAATGGTCTTTAAATTGGAGAATTAGTGTTGTTTTTCTGTTCCATTCTTCCTGCAGGATACCTCTATTGATCAATTTTGCAAATGCTGGTTAAGAATCAGGGTGTATCCTGATCCAAATCCCCAAATCATGCTTCGAGGAGTTGAAAGCCATTAAAACCTCAAGAAACCAAATATCTCTTTTGTTGGTCCACAGGTAGGGCTTTTATATAAGAGCCACTCTGAAGTGTCCAGCCAAGCACTTTTAGTCACCAATATATATGCATAGAAGGTAATAATGAAAAGAACAGGTTTTGGAGCCAGACATTTCTCATTCCTTCAAAAAATATTTGCTGATCACCTTACTATATACTAAGCATTATTACTAACAATAATAACTGTTATTACTAATCCTGGCCAATGTCTTCTTATTTTCAAAATACACCTTTCTTAGGCCGAGCGGTGGCTCACGCCTGTAATCCCAGCACTTTGGGAGGCCGAGGCAGGTGGATCACCTGCGGTCAAGAATTCGAAACCAGCCTGACCAACGTGGTGAAACCCCATCTTTACTAAAAATACAAACATTAGCTGGGCTTGGTGGTGAGCGCCTGTAATCCCAACTACTCGGGAGGCTGAAGCAGGAGAATCGCTTGAACCCGGGAGGCGGAGGTTGCAGTGAGCAGAGATCGTGCCACTGCACTCCAGCCTGGGCGACAGAGAGAGACTCCGACTCCAAAAAACAAACAAACAGAAAAACAAGCAAAAAACCCCAGATATTTCTTCCTCTAATAGGACAAAGGCAGCATTTTTTTTTTTTTTTTTGAGACGGAATCTCGCTCTGTCTCCCAGGCTGGAGTGCAGTGGCGCGATCTCGGCTTATTGCAAGCTCCGCCTCCTGGGTTCATGCCATTCTCCTGCCTCAGCCTCCCGAGTAGCTGGGACTACAAGCGCCCGCAACCACGCCCGGCTAATTTTGTTTTTGTGTTTTTAGTAGAGACGGGGTTTCACCGTGTTAGCCAGGATGGTCTCAATCTCCTTACCTCGTGATCCGCCCGCCTCAGCCTCCCAAGGTGCTGGGATTACAGGCGTGAGCCACCGCGCCCTGCCAAAGGCAACATTTTTTCGTGTTATGATGGCTTCAGAAATTCTTTTCCTTTAGCTTGTTGCTGGAGTGGCAAGGGCAAGAAGAGAACAGAGACGTTTTATGATGGAAGGAGTATGCTTACAAATAGGCCAAATATTTTCATTTGTTTTATTTCTTTATCTTTCCTCAAGACAAGAGAAAAAATTCAATCCTTAGTCTGCCAATAGACCAATAATTCCTAAGATATTGCTTACAACAAAAGTAATATGTCCTTTAATGTTTTCTAGAATTTCAGTGGCAAACTAAGTGCGCAGTTCCCTCCTCTACTGCTAGGTGGCAATTAATGCCTTATTTAGAAAAAAAAATTCTTCCTCCCTGACCCCACCACCCTCGCCCAGAAAAATACGTGCATTTTCTCTTCCTTAAGGTAAGACTTCCCTTAAGGATAATATTCTTTTATTCCTGTTTTGTCCAAGTGAATTTACATTCACCTTTTCCTTTAATTGTTAAGAATAACACATACAAATCAAACGCACACTGCAATAGCTAAGGAAGAATAGATCATATCTTTTAAAGAGGGTGGTTTCCAAACTGAGTGTATGTTCATGAATGATACAGAGTAGGAAGTTGCTATAACTTCCCTGCAGGGTTGTTTTTTTTTTCAGTCTCACTAAAGAAAAATTTCCTGGCCCATACTAACATTATGTCTAATGTGATTAATTATAAATGTAACATTATTAAATATAAAATAAAAATAGAGAAGGAAAATTATTTTAAAGACCTAAAGGCAATTTTAATGTGGTAAAATTACTTTTTTTTTTTTTTTGAGACAGAGTGTCACTTTGTCACCCAGGTTGGAGTGCAGTGGGGTGATCTCGGCTCACTGCAGCTTCCATCTTCCAGGTTCAAGTGATTCTCATGCCTCAGCCTCCCAAGTAGCTGAAATTACAGATGTGCACTGCCACACTTGGCTAATTTTTGTATTTTTAGTAGAGATGGGGCTTTGCCATGTTGGCCAGGCTGGTCTCGAACTCCTGGCCTCAAGTGATCCGCCTGCCTCGGACTCCCAAAGTGCTGAGATTACAGGTGTGAGCCACCACGCCTGGCCTAAAATTGCTTTTTAATGTGAACTATGGGAAAAACAACGAAATAAATATTCATAAAAGTAACTGAGGGGGTATAATATAAAATTTTTTTTTTTCAGGCAATCTTTCAATATTTATTCCTAGCAAAATTACTTAAAAACTACACATAGTTCCTATGTATTTATAAGTCTAGTGAATCTGGTCTACATTTTTTTCTAAGTATGTTTAATTGTGTGTACATTGCTGTCTCCGACCTTCTTTGCCAAAAAGAATACGTGTAGTGGATGTTTGTTTTATATAAAATTCAAATATTGAATCCCTGTTTAAAGAAGACTCTCAGTTTGGGTCTTAAACTAAAGACTTTTCCCAGGCTGGACTCGATGAAGAATAAAATCAAAAAGAAAAGCTGCTTCTGGCATTCTAGGCCTTCCCTACATCCAGATGGCCTGTCTGTAGCCTAGCCAGAACCAAACCCTTCCTGCTGCCTTTTCAGCTGGTCTTGGATGACAGCCCCATGCTATGCCAGCTTCCATATCCCTTAACTCTTGAATGTCCAAGATTTTTAAGAAGAGGTGGGACTTCCCATGTGAATTTGGTTGAAAGGGTAAATCAAGTTTTATACTTGAAGTTTAGTTTGTAAAATATTTATTCACATCACTACCACCAACCCCCTCACAGGCTTCCTCCCACAGTAGCTCAGTCAGCCAATTGGCATCAGAGGGAGCACCGTTTGGAAGGGAGTGTGTGTGGGCAGCTTGCAGGTGAGGACAGGGCTGCCAAGGCAGACCATGCGGTCTGTCCTGTGCCTACACCCAGTATCTGACTTGTGCCTTTCCAGAGCATTTGTATACACACAGCAGTTCTGCTGTTTGGGGTGTGGGTAATTTCAAAAAGTACTTTTTAAAATAACTCATTGACAAGACTTACATTTAGCAAACAAGAATATGTAATGGCAGTATAAAATGACCATGCATGGATTTAAGTGGGAACTTCTCTGAAGTCGTTGGGCAGGAAAAACAAATCTACTCCATGTTTTAAAAGTACCTTTGGAAATCTTACTAGTGGCAGCCATTGTTTTCATATGGGTTCTCAAAGGCTTATTTGTCTGTGGGAATTTCAACAGAAGGTAATACACAGGCAAACTACACTTGAAGGCAACATTTCTCTCTGGCTTTGCTTTTCTCCACAGAGAGATATTCTAACTGATTTGCAAGGGTGCTTCTCAGTTGGCCGGAATGAGATATTTTCAGATGAAAGCCTATGATTCTGTGTCACTTTCCCTCTTATTTTTGAATCTCATGTCTTAGTTCTGCAGTCACTGTTATTTTTAATTATTATTATTATGCCTGTTGTCAAGCTATTCCACTTTACACAGAGTTGATTAGAGACCTGACATATCCAGGCCAACATAAAGTCCTGGCTTCTAGATCAGACTACGTGAACAAAGAAAAAAAAGAAATCTACCAAAGTGCCAGCTTTTAGAAAGCTCTTAAAGGAAAAAAAGGAAGAAAAAAATAATTTTAAAAACCAAAACAAACTTGAGTTATAAAGAGTGGAGCTTAAGAACAGGACCCGCGGGCCAGGTGCGGTGGCTCACGCCTGTAATCCCAGCCCTTTGGGAGGTCGAGACGAGTGGATCATGAGGTCAGGAGATCGAGACCATCCTGGCTAACACGGTGAAACCCCGTCTCTACTAAAAATACAAAAACAAAATTAGCCAGGCATGGTGGCAGGCGCCTGTAGTCCCAGCTACTCAGGAGGCTGAGGCAGGAGAATGGCATGAACCTGGGAGGTGGAGCTTGCAGTGAGCTGAGATGGCGCCACTGCACTCCAGCCTGGGCCACAGAGCGAGACTCCATCTCAAACAAACACACAAACAAAAAAAAAAAAAACAGGACCCACAGGAGGAAGATAAAGGATACAAAATCCTATATTGCTAAGATAAAAAGGAAATATATAAATGAGAGAATAAAAATAGATCTGATATCACTATAGAAGATTTGCAGCATTTAGCCTGTAGTGCTGGGTGACTACTCTCAGCAGCAGGAACCTCTCTCAACCGCTAACATAAAAAGGGCACTCTGGCACAGGCTTTCCATTTGTGGCTTCAGAACTGAAATGTTTCCCTTGACCCTCTCTACCCACCCAGCTCTGTTCAGAGATCTTCACTCCCTTGTTTTCAGCTTCCCTACTTGCTCTCTGCATTTGCCTGGCCCACAAATGCACAAAGTTGCCTTCTGTGGGTGACCTTCTCTTTTTGCAACTAAGATGATGAAAACTGGAACTCTCCATCCAGCTATGTTGTCTCAGGCCACCCTGGGTAACACTCCTCCCAGTTGGATCCAGTCCTCAGGATTTTTCCCTCTGAAAAACACAGTGAACTAGACAGGATTTTAGGAAACATTATGTCCTCAGGAGAGATACGATATTGCTTATGGTTCAGCGCACACTTCCAGAAAATAAACTGAGATCACCTAAATGCAGAAAGATTAAAAAAGCCCTTCATTTCTGGAGGTAAATGTCTGTTTTTCAGTTTTACACATACTACCTTACTAAAAGCTGATACCTGATGGATTGCAATTGGGTTTTCACAAAACAATAAAATACTACTCCCATCAGAAAGGAAATGTGAAAAAAAAATTGTGAAAGCAAAAAAGGAACATGTGGAGTTAAACATCAACTTTTCCTCTTAGAAAATCTGCAGAAAAGCCCAATTAAAGAAGAAGATTGTTTTAGAATTAAGTTATCTAATGCTGGTTTACTGTTCTTTTTTAAAAAGGTACACTTTTTGTGAAAAGAATTTTACTTCCCCTGTCATTGTGGGATGGGGGACAAAAACTTGGGAGTATCATTCCCATGTTCTAGTGTAAAATAAAAAAAAGTTCCTGGTATGAAAAATGTTCTAAAGTTAACACTTGGACACAGGAAGGGGAACATCACACACCGGGGCCTGTTGCGGGGTGGGGGGAGCGGGGAGGGATAGCATTAGGACATATACCTAATGTAAATGACGGGTTAATGGGTGCAGCACACCAACATGGCACATGTATACATATGTAACAAACCTGCACCTTGTGAACATGTACCCTAGAACTTAAAGTATAATTTAAAAAAAAAAGAAAAATGTTCTAAAGTTACATATAACAATAGTTTTCTCCCTAATTAAAATGTTGTATTTTTCTACTTTTCCACATTAACATGAGAATATATAAAAGGCATCCTTGCATAAAACCCTTTGACCAGATTTCACAACTCTAGTCCTATGCTAATAAGAAGTCTTTATTTAGTTTCAGTCTTTCCAAATAAACCTGTATGCTTCTGACGCAGCAAACACCAGTTTGGTCCTCTCTGTTCTCTGTCCCTTGACCCCCAGGCTCAGTCTATTCACCTAAGGTAAAACTAAACCCTATTTGTACAGAACATATTCATCTTTGTGCAGGTGCACACAGAACTAGGGGGAGCTCTGCTCTGGCCCAGGAAAGAGATAGAGATTGGCTGCCATCCAGTTGAGTTGGCTCAAGAGAAGTTCAGCTTCCTTGTCCTCTCACAGACAGTCCCTTCCATGCTGACCTTTAACTAATTGGCAGGGCTCTGGAGCCCTGACTCTGCTTCCTCACTGCCCACACTCTTTTCTCCCACATTCTTGGTACCTTTTGGAAGGCAGAAAAGCTGGAGAAAGAGGCACTAAGGAGAGAAAAGTGCAAGTCTGAGCCTCTTATGAGTTCCCCTCCTTCTTGATAAGGGAGTAGGACTGTTAATTTCAAAGGATACCAACACATGGCATGGAAAATTTGCAAACACATGGAGAATTTAGCATGGTCTGTGCATCAGGGTAGACAGTTTATAAACCTTGGAAGAATATGCTAGCCCTTCTGCAGATATCCTATAGTCTTTTTGAAAGTCCATATTTAATGGAGCTTTTGCAAATATATTGCCGCTTTTTTATAATGAGCATTATCAGTATTTCCACTGTGTAAGATTAGATTCCAGGCAAAATTAGAATGCATACAATGATCAAATAGTTTATAGCTACAGCTATCGTATGTAGCTTTAGCTATTACAGCTAATAGCTAAAGCTTTTTAAAATGCAAACTATAACTACTTAATTTTGAAAAAGACCCAACAATTCTATATTAAAAATTCTCTATACCATGGTTAAAACTTTTAAAAAAGTAAATATTACAGAATAAAAATTATAAAATTGTGAAAGTACCTTTACAATTGTAAAAGCAAAGATTTGATTGTATTTTCCTGATTTTTGTTCCCCTTTCATGAAGTCAGTGATGATGGCTCAGTTACATGCTTGGCATCCTTCCTCCTGCTAATTTTGTACAAACAATCCTCTCCCTCATTTAGGGGCATCTGTAACCCATTCATCTAGCCCACTCTATTTACCTTTCAAAGCCTGGCATTCAGCTGTAAGCAGGGAAAAAAAAAAACCCAACAACTTTCCAGTTTGTTGGCAACTTGTTGAAGGCAATTGACTGCTTTTCAATAGAAAATGTTTCCTTCCCCTATTGTGTCACCTCTACCCCCTAAAACATTTCACAAAGCTCTGGCTGAGCCCTCCCATGATTGCCAGACAATGGTTTCCCTTGGAAGAAAAATAATAGAAGCAGCTGGTGTCATAAACCTGAGGTGTTTTCTTAAGGAGTCATTGCCCTCCACCTACAATGTCTGCACAATAAATGGCACCTTAGGGCTGGAAGGGACTTCCCAATTCAATCCTACCTATTAAATTTTACAGGGCAGGAACCTGAGTTCCAGACAAGTAAGGAAGGATATGTAGTTCCAATTCTAGAGCAAGAGTTCTTCACTCTTTCTGTGCCAGAAACCATCTTTGCAGGTTGGCGAAACTGATGGATTCCTTCTCAGAATGATTTATTTTTTTCTTTCTTGAGATGGAGTCTAGCTCTGTCTCCCAGGCTGGAGTGCAGCGGCAAGATCTCGGCTCACTGCAACCTCCGCCTCCCAGGTTCAAGTGATTCTCCTGCCTCAGCCTCCTGAGTAGCTGGGATTATAGGTACCCACCACCACACCCAGCTAATTTTCACCGTGTTACCCAGGCTGGTTTTTGAACTCCTGAGTTTAGGCAATCCACCCACCTTGGCCTCCCAAAGTGCTGGGATTACAAGCATGAGCCACTGTGCCCTGCCAGAATAAGGTTTATAAGAGCATAAAATAAAGTACATGAGGCTGGACCTTTCCTTGCACCAAATTTCAAAAATTAACTCAAAATGGAGCCAGGTGCAGTGGTGTGTGCCTATAGTTCCACCTACTCCGGAGGCTGAAGGGAGAAGATCCTTTGAGCCCAGGAGTTCAAATCCAGTCTGGACTACATAGCAAGACCCAGTTTCTTAAGAAAACAGGAGTAAATCTTAAGACTGTGGATTTGGCAGTGGCTTCTTTTGTCTTTTGAAAGATAACTTTATTGAAATATAACTCATATAACCATAAAATTCATCCATTTAAAGCATACACGATTCGGTGGTTTTAGTATATTTACAGAGTTGTGCAACTATCACCATGATCTAATTTTAAAACTTGATTTGGTTCCTTTTTTTTTTTTAAACAATAAGGAAGATTTATTGGCTTGTGTATAGAAAGTCAAATAATATAATAACACCAAGGTCTGCATTTTTGTCTGTTCTGCCATTTTGGCTTTTATAAAAAACAGCTTTATTGAAATTAATTTACATACAGTAAGTCCCCACTTAAAGTCCTTACCAGGTATTTGGAAACTGCAACTTTAAGTGAAACAATGTACATCAGGTCCTTCAATAAGACTGTTTAGTTCAACTTCATTTTATTATAATGATGAGAAAAAAATATTGGTTTTGTTATATGTCCTTTTACTTAAAGTCATAGTTTCCAAGAACCTATGGACAACATTGAGGACTTATCGTACTATACAGTTCACTCATTTAAAGTGTTCTTATGCCAAAAGTTTTTGGCATATTCACAGAGTTGTACAACCCTCATATAGGCAGTAACTTCTTAAATATGACATCAAAAGCTCAAGCAACAAAAGAAAGATAATAACTTGTACTACCTCAAAATATAAACTTTTTCGGTTTTGAGACACGATCTTGCTCTGTCATCCAAGCTGGAGTGCAGTGGCACAATCATTGCCTCGACCTCCTGAGCTCAAGTGATCCTCCCAACTCAGTCTCCTGAGTAGCTGGGACCACAGGCGCACACCACCAAGCCCGGCTAATTTTCGTATTTTTTGCAGAGACAAGGTTTTGCCATGTTTGCTGCCCAGGCTGGTCTCAAACCCCTGAGCTCAAGCAACCTGCCCGCCTTGGCCTCTCAAAATGCTGGGATTACAGGCGTGAGCTACCGTGCCCGGCCGGTAAATTAAAAACTTTTGTGTTGCAAATAATATCATCAGGAAGGTGGAAAGGCAGCCCACAGAATGGAAAAAAAAATTGCAAATCATACATCTATTAAGGAATTATATCCAGAATATATTAAGAACTCTTACAGTTCAATAATAAAAAGACAACCCAATTAAAGAATGGGCTAAGGTTTTATTAAATAGATATTTCTCTAAAAGAGATATACAAATGGCCAATAAGCCCATGGAAGATGTTCAACATCATTAATCATTAGGGAAATATAAACCAAAACTACAATGAAATACCACTTTATATTTACTAAGATGGCTACAATAAAAAAGACACATAATCCCAGGGATTGGAGAGGATATTGAGAAATTGAAACCCTCAAACCACTGCCAGTAGTAACATAAAATGGTGTAATCACTTAGGAAAACAGTCACGCAGTTCTTCAAAAGTTTGAATGTAGAGTTACCATATGACTCAGCAATTCTATTTCTAAGTAATAACCCAAGAAAATTGGAAACATATATCCACCCAAAAACTTGTACGTGAATGTTCATAGCAGCATTATTCATAATAGCTAAGAAGTGGAAACAACTTAAACGTCCATCAACATTGATAAACAAAATATGGTAAATCCAAACAATGGAATATTATTTGGTATTAAAAAGAACTGAAGTCCTGAAGTCCAGAAGATGGAGTGGAGTAAAGTAGAGAGTAACAGCTAATGGGTATAGGTTTCTTTTTGTGGTGATAAAAAATGCTATAAACTTATAGTGAAGATTGCATAATTCTGTGATT
Source organism: Hylobates moloch (assembly GCF_009828535.3). Classification (NCBI taxonomy): domain Eukaryota; kingdom Metazoa; phylum Chordata; class Mammalia; order Primates; family Hylobatidae; genus Hylobates; species Hylobates moloch. The sequence continues at coordinate 33,140,632 of NW_026652286.1, read as the reverse complement.
AGAGCCAGTTGATTGTACACTTAAGTGAGTGGATTTTATGACTTGTATCTCAATAAAGATGTTTTAAAAAATAAAATACATAAGAATCCAAAGCAAACCAATTCTATTGAAATGCAGTTATCAAAATATTAAAAACAAATTTGGGGTGTAGTGATACACGTGATTGTTTATTTTATTTTTAAAATTTAATTTAATTCAATTTTAAGTACCAGGATACACGTGCAGGACGTGCAGGTTTGTTACCTAGGTAAATGTGTGCCATGGTGGTTTGCTGCACCTATCAACCCATCACCTAGGTATTAAGCCTTGCTTGCATTAGCTATTTATCCTGATGCTCTCCCTTCCTTTCCCCTCCTACAGGCCCCAGCGTGTGTTGTTCCCCTTCCTGTGTCCATGCGTTCTCATTGTTCAGTTCCTACTTAGAAGTGAGAACGTGCAGTGTTTGGTTTTCTTTTCCTGTGTTAGTTTGCTGAGGATAATGGCTTCCAGCTCCATCTATGTCCCTGCAAAGGACATGATCTTGTTCCTTTTTAAATTAACACACTAAATTATAAGATACAGCAGTAGATCTATTAACTACCATAATTTCGAAGTGTACTTAGTATATATGATGTTTTAGATATCTGCAACAAATGTGAAAGCAATAAAAAAAAGTCTGTGATTTCCATTGGTGAAAGTCATAAGGACTGCTAATACTTTATGGTTTCTTGTCTACATTAATAATTGAAGAACCACGTGCCAATCTAAGCCTACAAATAGGAAGAGGTGAAAGATAGGGCAGAGATTGGGGGAGATCCTGAAGGAAATGCTAAATTTAAATTAGACGTCAGTGAAAATAATGTAATTTTGCTTTCCTTCCAAGTTCATGCATACCCTGAATTCTGTCTATAGACTCCTTTGTGGGGGGGTGGTCCATCAAGCTCAAGTTAAAAACCTTTGCAAAGACAGTTAGTGAAAGAGCTGATTTAAAATTCAGGCCTCCTGTCTCTACGTCTCTTGTTACCTAATTCTACCTTTCTCTCTCTCTCTCTCTCTTTTTTTTTTTTTTTTTAGTAAAGGGGATTAGGTGGAAGAGATCCAGCTTTTATTTAAACCTCTAGACTGAGTCAGTTCTAAAAAGAGAGGGGCAAGAGGGTTGCTTATGTAGGAGTTTCCAAAGAAAAGAGGATTTTGATTATGACTCTCCCCTTTTTTCTCCACCCTGCCCCCCAACAACGCCAGCACCCATACAACCATATACAGCAAATGATGTTAGAATGCTTTTCCCTTTCACCAGAAGACATTACTTTAGAGAAATAATTGTTGTTTAGAGCTCTCATGGAAATGTGGCTTTTTTTTTTCTTTTCCCTCAGACAGAGTCTCGCTCTGTTGCCCAGGCTGGAGTACAATGGCACGATCTCGGCTCACTGCAACCTCTGCCTCTCGGGTTCAAGCAATTCTCTTGCCTCAGCCTCCCGAGTAGCTAGGATTACAGGTGTGTGTCACCATGCCCGGCTAATTTTTGTATTTTTAGTAGAGACGAGGTTTCACCATGTTGGCCAGGCTGGTCTTGAACTCTTGACCTCACAATCTGCCCGCCTTGGCCTCCCAAAGTGCTGGAATTAGAGGCGTCATCCACCACGTGCGGCCCAGGAAATGGGGATTTTAAAGTTTTTTCAGAGGGACTACTTTCTAGAATTTGCTTTTGAATGCCTGGAGAGGCAGAAAAGCTGCCAGCAGAGATTGAGTCAGTTGGATATAGAGTGGGGGTAACCTAGCTCAAACCACTCATTTTGGATTTTGCAAAAATTTAGTCACTCTTCAATTTAGAGGGGTGCTTACCAGAACATGCCTTATGATAAAGATTTAAATAGACAGGTGCTAATATACACATGGTGACTAAGAGATGGAATGAAGGAAAACAGTGGCTCAGGTTGTTAGTTTCCATCATAATGAAATGACAACAAATATCAGATGATTACAATATGCATAAACAAATAGAGCAAAATAATATTTAAAAATAAGAATGGAATGTGTGGATGCGTGGCAGAAATCTGCCATTAATTTGAAAACTGGAGCAAGGAGATTTCTGGGTCCTCCTCTGAACTTTGCCTTCTTTCCAAATCACCTCTATCATGTAATACGGTACAGCTTGTTAGAGTAGTAGGGCCTGGGCACTGGTTTAGAATTGGTCATCACTTCAGTACTGGAAATTAGAAGGTTAGAGAAACCTTTTTAAATGACTATATTTTGTGAATTTAAAAATTCAGGGAATTTTGTATTTCTTTTTGTCATTAACAATTTTCTGGGCAGTATACTTTGCATGCCAAAACATTAGAGTCAAAAGGACAGAATATTTAAAGTTGACTCTCTCTGGAAAATCCAGGTTAAATGGTCATTATAGTTATAGATTTCAGGGAAAGTATCACAGATAAAGGGAACTGGGAGTGCAGTAAAAATGGATAGGAACTGGGGAGGGTCCAGAGCAAGATCGTCATTCAGGATTCCAAGCCAAAGCAAGGTCATGGGGTCAAGGTCCAGAGATTTGGACACACACTCTGAACAGGGATCATCAGTCAGAAACCAATAGACAAGAGACAACCAGAGGAGCTCAGAGGCTCTGTGGGGGACCAGGGTAGGTAGCCAAACATCCAGGGCCATACTCCTTAACTGGAGCTCTCCAGGGATCGATGGAGGGAGGCAAAACAGGCAAGAGAGCAGACAGGATGCTTGCTTAAAAACAGCTCCTGCCTCAGGTCTAAAGATTTGCTGTGATTCTGATTGGAATAGAACTTAATCCCTACTTGGCTAACTTGAACCTGCAAATGGGAGGGGAAGGGAGATGGAGCAGAGGTCCCAGAGTAGAGGAGGAGATGGAGATGAGCATCAGCTGCTTCTGGTGGGCAAGATCCTGAGAGATCACTATATACAACACACACACACACACACACACACACACACCACAGAGTTGTATATATAGATAATAATAATGATAGCAAAAATAACAGCTGATGTTTATATAGCTCTTACGTGTTACTGTTGTTAGCACTTTATATATATTAATTTAATATTTATAACACACCTACTAAGTGCTACTTTTTTTCTTTTATCTTTTTTTTTTTACTTGGACAGGACTATTGCAGTAAGTGGTACTATTATTATGTTCACAAAAAAGTTAAGTGATTTGCCAAAGCTCATATGACTAGTAGGTGGTAGAGGTGGATTTCAAGGTAGACACTGGCTTCAGTCTCTGTCACTACTTCAGACTTCTTGGTATATGTATGTAGTGTATACACACCTGTACACACAGGTGTGTGTGTGTGTGTGCATGTATACACATACTTTTACATACATATGTATGTATATATACACATGTATAGATACAGTAGTGTCTATATGTATAGATACCGGTGTACAAGAGTCAAGTGTGCATATCTCTTCCCAACTCCATATTCAGGGACATCATATTGGTAGCTTGAAACTGGCCATAGTGGAAATATTTACAGTATGGAAATGAGCAAAGGTAATAGATCAGGACTTAATTTTTTTAAGAGTTGACTTATCAGCACCCCACTGGATATACATATCACATAGACACACATATCATATGGATAGACATATGTAACATAGGTAACCAAGAACATAAATAAATTAATTCGCATCTTAAGCCACAAATTAAAAATACATTTTCTTTTCTTGACTGTGTAATAACTATTTTATTTTGACCTACTTTCCCTCACACGCAGTCTATACTGATTAAAAGATCGAATAAAGAGATTTCCTTATAAGATACTTGTTATAAATGTTAAACTAAATTTCAGTGTAGAAAATAATGCCTTGCTACTGCTCTGTGGACAACACTTTATGACAGGTCTCTATCAGTCCGAAATCTGCTATTTTGTTTTATGAAAAATGCTGATTTTTTAAAAAAGCTCTGATGGTTGCTATTACTGTTTTTTTTTTTTTCTTTTCAGGTAGACTCATGATAGAGTCAGTAGTGAAAAAGATACATTACAATATCTATGTATAGTTTTTGATGAAATGTGCTTATAGGTTGCTGTTAATTTTAAATAAAACTTATTGCCTGGGACCTGCATGACTTTTTTGTTTAACTTAATAAAATCTTCTGGATGCGGATTAACCTCCTTTGCTCAATATTTATTATTGTTTCATCTGCAGTGAAATGGGAACTGTACGCATTTTGATAAGTGGGTTTGATAAGTGGGTTGAAAGGCTTCTAAATCTCACTCTAGTCTCTTGGAGTGAGCCTCATTATATGCAATCTGATTTTGTGATTTCCTGCAATGGAAATCAAATCTAAAGAGACATTCTTGGCTGGACGTGGTGGCTCACGCCTGTAATCCCAGCACTTTGGGAGGCCAAGGCAGGCGGATCACAAGGTCAGGAGATTAAGACCATCCTGGCTAACATGTTGAAACCCTGTCTTTACTAAAAATACAAAAAATTAGCTGGGCGTGGTGGCGGGCCCCTGTAGTCCCAGCTACTCGGGAGGCTGAGGCAGGAGAATGGTGTGAACCCGGGAGGCAGAGTTTGCAGTGAGCCAAGATGGCACCACTGTACTCCAGCCTGAGTGACAGAGTGAGACTCCATCTCAGAAAAAAAAAAAAAAAAAAGAGACATTCTTGTCACCTCATACAACATGGCAATAGTAGGCAGCTCTCCCTGTGCCTACTGGATTCTCTTGGTCAAATGAGTGTCACACAGTGTGCTCAAGGCCAGCACTCTGGCTGGGGCCATGAGAATGTGAACAGATTTTGCCCTGCTACTCCAATGGCAAGAGGACGGGGTCAGCAGATAATATGTTGGATGGGATCTTTGTTATCTTAGCAAAACGAAAGATGTTAACTCTTCTCAGCCTCATCTTCTCCTAATGTCTGGTATTCTGTATTTAACAAAACGTATCATGGGTAAAACAATCATCTGAACAAATTCTGGGCACAGTCATTATTTGTAATCATGCTGAGATGCAATGGAGACCATATGACTGCCCTCTGGGGTTATGACTGCATCTCTTCATCTCAAAGGACAGAGCTGAACACAACTAGCTTATTATTATTATTTCAAGTTTATGTGAAAAAGGGTCCTTGTGCATGAGTTAGAGGTAAGCAAAGCTCAAAGTAAATATATTCATGTACTTCATAAACATTAATACATTTCAAAAACACTCATGGAATCAAATAAAAATAAAACACAGCTTGATAGAAATATTATGCTAAGTTTTATCCCCAACCCAGTTGAAGTGTTCTTTAAAAAACTTCAGTTTATCATATACTGCCTTTGGAATCCTAAAATTGTAGTAGAATTACTTCAGAAGCCCTAACATGCTACAGCAAATCTATTTATCTTGATAGATAAAGTTATTACAAAATCACTCATAAAGCCAGTTGCCTGGTATTTTTTCCTGGCTTTATTGGACATAATCAATTGACAAAGTTTGGGAAGACCTTATTAGTAATGATGGGTACCGTGAAGGTGTCATTTTAAGAAAACTAGAGAAGAAAAAAAACATTGAAAAGAGAGGTAAGGCAAGCAAAAGGATTCTAGAGAATACCAGATAACTAAATAGAGTTTGAAGGTGGGGGATCAGTTGGAGTGTTATTTTTGCTGACGTGAGTGATGAAACTTGTTAATTTTTTTATGGGAAAATAATCTTATAATTTATTATTATTAATTATATTTTCTTATTCTCCTGTAAGGTAGAAAATAGGATAATTCTTCATGTGTGTATATATACACATATATATGTGAGGAATTACCATAAAGATTGCATTTAAGCCATTTGCAAATTTGGAGTATCATACTTTCATTAGAACGTCCATTATTTCTATGCAAAGAGTGGGAGGAAATGTCATGGACTTGCTTGACCTAACTAGGTTATTGATATATCTAAAGTTTAGGTATCTAAACATAGCACACAGCACAGTGTGTGAACTCAACACTTAAAAATCTGACTTCAGTGACATTACTGTTGTGTCATTTGCATCTAGCAGATTTCACCATTATCATACATGCTGCAATTAACTAGTCTTCAAATACTATAATGATGTAATTTTTTGATGTATAATTATTTTTAAGTTTCTGAAGACAGTTTCTTTGCTTGGATGCTTCTGGTGTTTTGAATCCTAGATTGAAGATCTAATATAATTTTTTTATATATGCCATTATCAGGATGTGATGGGTACAGGAAGACTAATCCAAAAGCAAGGAAATTATATGGCTTTTGGAGAGTTCAAATTTAGAGTCCCTACATAATTTACTGGAACAGATCTATGCAAAATCATCCTGAAGAGACATGGATCTTTGGTCAGCAGAATTGGCCTGTTATTTGATGGAAGGGGTGGTGAGCTGTTGAGGCATAGAAAAAAGACAGCCTCCAGGACAAATGTTGACAGTGTTCATCCAAGTGCTGTCGGGGGAAGAGAGTCCCAGCCAGCCAAATGCCTCTGAAGATCGCAGCTCCACAGACAAGGACATTTTCAAAGTAAACATGGATTTGGGAGATCATAGCCAATGAACTTCCAGTGTTCCCAGCTCCCCTACCATGATGTGAATATCCCTATTGTGGGATTAATACATCAGACTCTGATAACCTGATCCCTTTAAATGTTGAACTATTCTAAAGCCTCTGGCTCTGATTCATGTTCACCAAGCGACAGTCTAAGGAGGATCATGGAAGTCTACTTTAAAGAGGGGAGAGTGGGCTAGCCATATGGATGTAACCCATTGCTGTGACATTTATTGCAAATTAATAAAGTGGCTTTTGTAGTTTGGTAGGGTGGTTTGTTAAAATATTAATTTTATTTTATCCTCTCTATATTTTCCTTTTCTCTGCATTTCAGAAGGTAGTGAGGCTTTATAATTTCTTATCATAAGAATGTTGGCAGGACAAAAATTAGAAGCAGCTTCAAGTTAGTGGTTTTCCTCAGCTCTGGAAAAGCTAAGCTGATTGACTAGATGTTGCTGGATTTCTTGGAGGGTTGAGACAGAAATGATCTTAGAGAGGAAAGAGCCTTCTCTAGGAGTTTCCCTGAGGCTGGAGAGGGTGAGATGTCAGAGCACAGAAAGATGGCAAGACCTCAGAGAGCAATTGGAGTGCCCATGGAGGCTGGATCCTCGGCACGAAAAGTTCCCGGGTCCGAAGCATCACAAAAGCCACAGTCTCTACTCCTGAGAGTGCCCTTCAGACTACAACAGTGGGTGTCTGGACAGTAACCAGACCAACAGTGCCTTGGCAAGGAATTACTTAGGCTGAATTTCTCTCCAGCTCATATAATGGGGATGTGGAGTTCAAAATAAGTTGATTTAAAGAGGAGAGAGAAACTTGTTTTTTTCTTGCACATCTGAAATTGCAGCTGAGATTGTCACACATAGTACAGCAGTCCTGTGAGCTCAGTTAATATGAATTCATGCTAGGAAATCAAAATTTTGAACCTGAAAAGATAAGGGCAAGACAATTACTCTATGGTAATAAGTGCTATTCTTTAAGGACTCTTGAAAATATGCTACTTGCCTTCTTGAAGCAGTGAGCATCTGCATTAGAGTCCCGCTGGGCCCCTTTGCCTTCACCAAGTTTTGCAAGAGCAAAACCCAATGAATTTCTATAATTTCTACCAACATCCCAAATTTTTTTTTTTTTTTTTTTTTGAGACCGAGTCTCGCTCTGTCGTCGCCCAGGCTGGAGTGCAGTGGCGCGATCTCAGCTCACTGCAAGCTCCGCCTCCCGTGTTCACGCCATTCTCCTGCCTCAGCCTCTCCGAGTAGCTGGGACTACAGGCGCCCGCCACCAAGCCCGGCTAATTTTTTGTATTTTTAGTAGAGACGCGGTTTCATCGTGGTCTCGATCTCCTGACCTCGTGATCCGCCCGCCTCAGCCTCCCAAAGTGCTGGGATTACAAGCGTGAGCCACCGCGCCCGGCCCCAAATGTTTAATTCTAATTTTATACAATACATAGTTTGTTAAATAAAGGTAAACTTTAATCCCTAATTAATGAAGTTTTATTATAGAGCTTATATAACTTTTTTTTTTTTTCGAGACAGGGTCTGGCTCTATCACTCAGGCTGGAGTGTAGTAGTGCTATCATAGCTCATTGCAGCCACAATTTCCTGGGCTCAAGCAATCCCTACACCTCAGCCTCCCTAGTAGCTGGGACTAAGGCATGCATCACGACGCCCAGCTAACTTTTTACTTTTTGTAGAGACGAGGTCTTCCAATGTTGCCCAGGCTGATCTCGAACTCCTGGGCTCAAGCGATCCTTCTGCCTTGGCCTGCCAAAATGCTGGGATTACAGGTGTGAGCCATTACACCCAGCCTATAACATTTTTTATAAGATACATTTTTTTGGAAACCTTTTATTTTAAAATTATTATAGATTCATAGGAAATTCATAGTACAGGGAGGTTCTGTGTACACTTTATCTCGTTTTCCCCAATGGTAACATCTTACATAACTATAGTACAATATCAAATTCAGGAAATTTATATTGGTACAATCCATTGAATTTATTCAAATTTCACCAGTTTTTACCTATACCTGTGTGTGTGTGTAGTTCTGTGCAATTTCATTACATGTAGTAAATTCATGTAACAACAGTAAAAGTCATGTAACAACAGTAAAAGTCAAGTCAATATTTATTACCACAAATATCCCAAATACTACCTCTCTATGGTCACACCTGTACTGCCCCCACCCCATCCCTAGTGCCACTAATCTGTTCTTCATCTCTGTAATTTTATCACTTTAGGAATGTTAGATAAATGAAATCATATAATATCCAACCTTTTGAGATTGGCTTTTTTTTTTCACTCAGCATAATTTTCTTGAGACTCATACAAATTGTTGCATGTACCAATAGATTGTTTCTTTTTATTACTGAGTAGTATTCCATGATATAGATGCACCACAGTTTGTTTAGCCATTCACCCACTGAAGGACATTTGGGTTGTTTCCAATTTAGGCTATTACAAATAAACTTACAATGGGTATTCTTGTATAGGTTTTTACGTGAATATAAATTTTCATTTCTCTGGGTAAATGCCTAGGAATGTGATTGCTACATCATGTGGTCAGTATATGTTTAGATTTCTAAGAAATTGCCAAACTATTTTGCAGAGTGGCTATACCATTTTACACTACCATCAGCGATACATGAGAGTCAGTTTTCTCCACAGGCATTTGGTATTGTCATTATTTTAGCCATCCTAATAGGTATATAATGATATCTCATCATGGTTTTAATTTGCATCTTCCTAATGGCTAATGACATTGAACATATTTTACTTGCTTATTTGCCATTTGTATATCCTCTTTGCAGAAATGTATCTTCATGTCTTTTACCTATTTTCTAATTAGATTGTTTATTTCCTTGATGTTGATTTTTGAGCATTCTTTATGGTCCTTTGTCAGATGTTTGGTTTACTATATTTTCTGCAATGGTTTTTGGTTTGCAGACACCTTCTTTCAGCCTGTGTCGGTCTTCATTCTCTTAATGTGATATTTTACAGAGCAAAAGTTTTAAGTTTGATGAAGTCTAATTTATCAATTTTTCTCTTAAGGATCATTTCTGGGTATCATGTTGAGGAACTCTTCACATTGCCCTGAGTCCTGAAGGTTTTCTCCTTTGTTTTTGTGAAAACATTTTATAGTTTGACATTTTACTTTTAAATCTGTTATCTATTTTGAGTTAGTTTTTCTATAGGGTGTGAAGTTTAGGTTTAAGTTCATTATTTTGCTCTAGCACTATTTGTTGGAAGACTATCTTTTCTCCATTGAATTTTTTTTGCAACATTGTTGAAAATCGGTTGGCTATACTTGTGTGATATATTTCTCTATTATATTTCATTGATCTATGTGTCTATCTCTCCATCAATACCACACTGTTTTCTTCACAGTAGCCTTAACATGTAAGATCCACTTTTTTTAAAAGTGGATTTTTTAAATGCATTTTTTTAGTGCTTATATATGCCAGGCATTGTTCTAAGTACTTCACATGCATAAACTCACAAAATTCTACGAGATGGTAATATTAGACCAGTTTTATAGATGAGAAGACTGAGTACAAAGTAGTTAAGGAACTTGTTTGACAGATAGATTTGGAACCCAGGCCAACACTCTTACTACTATGCTTTATTGCCTCTCTAAACAGATTTTTGTTTCTTCATAGAGTTGCTTTTACTGGGCACTGCATTGGCATTTTGCCATTCACCTATGTTGAGAGACATGACAAGAAACAGCTCTATGAAACTTATTGTTGCATTTACTGTTGGCAAGTTAAGGAAGATGTGGTTCACTACGTCACATGTGTCCTCTTTAGGAGAACAGATGGGAGAACTGTCTCTCAGATCGCAGTACCAAGAATAGCTATATTTCTCCTGAGTAAGTGGTTTGTTTTTATCTGTTGGACATTGTGAAACCATGTAAACAATTACATTTCCCACTTTATGCTGGCTGCTAAAAAGCTCAGAACCAAAATTTCAGCCTATCTTTAGCAATGATGTGTACTGGGTGATGTGTATTGCTTCTGACTTCATCTTATTTTTTTCTACCCTAATTTTCTCTTCTCTCTTATTTCCTCTTTAAAAATGTTTTTGCTTTAGTCTTTTAAAAAACAGAAACATACAAGTATTCTTAAGGCATCATATCTAGAGGAATAAAAATAAAACAAAAATATATAAGCACATAGTATAAAAAGTCAAATCCAAGGCTTTTAACAACAAAAAGAAACAGTACTTTGCTCACTCTTCCCCACCTCTGTGTTTTGCTCCACACAGCTAACTGTAGTCACATCTTTAGCCATTTCTTCTGGTGCTTATACTTTTTCTCTCTTGACTTTTCAGTTTTACACATCATCTCTTGATTTCCTATTATGGTGTTTAGGATCTAGTTTTCTTCTATTACCCTCTCCAACATAAACCCTTCACCCATCCCCATCCTCCCATTACATCACAATTTCAGTGTTTACATTATTAGGCCTAAGAAAATATTGTTCACAGGTGAACTGCTTGCTGTTCACTTCATATCTGATACAATCATTTTGTTTTCCCTTTAGTTAATAATTGTCTTTTTAAAACATCAATGTTCATGAATTAATCACTAATTTCTCCCTAGCCCTCTGACAGAATTATAAATCTCTCCTTCTATCAGTTTTGTTTTCTCACTGACTTCTCTTCTGGATGTCATCCTGGAGCACTTCCTTGTCCAGCTCTGGTCGGGGTTGTTGCTGTCCAGGGCAGCTCTCCAGCTGTTTGAGATGCCCCCTTTTCATCATTTTGGGAATTCCTCCACATCCCCCTTTTGTTGGATCTCCTGTTTCCTTAGATCTCTTATATTCCTTTTGGTTTACTCACTGGGTTTGGTGGAGCTCATCCTGCAATAGCTTCCTGAGAAAAAGTTTATGGAATGTGTATTTCTTTGAGACCTAGCATGACTGAAAATGTTTTAAATTTAGCATTGCACTTGAATGAAAGTCTGAGTATAGACTTCTAGGTTGGAAAATTTTTCTCTCAGAATTCTAAAGGCATTTTTCTTTGTCTTCTAACTTTCCATGTTGCTGTTGATACGTTTTACATTAATAATATTTCCTATGGGACATGAAAGAGTTTTTTCCCCTCCTCTCTGGAAAGTTTTGGAATCTTCTTTTTTTAACATTTCATGATGATACACCTTAGAATAGTGTCCTTTTTCATTCTCTATGAGGAATGAACGTCAACACAATAGGCCTTTTAAATCTGAAAACGCATTTCCTTTAGCTTTGAGAAATTACCATGTGTATTCTTTTTTAAAAGGCCATATCAGCTTCAGGCATCTTATTTTAGTAATTCCCTCCCCTCCATTTTTTTCTGCTCACTCTTGAGAAAAAATTTTTTTGACATTTTACTTTTAAATCTGTTATCCATTTTGAGTTAGTTTTCCTGTAGGGTGTGAAGTTTAGGCTGAAGTTCATTATTTTGCCTATAGACATCCAGTTGCTCTAGCACTATTTGTTGGAAGACTATCTTTTCTCCATTGAATTTTTTTGACATTTTACTTTTAAATCTGTAGAACTGGGGCACTTGCTCTGTTGCCCGGGCTAGGGCACAGTGGAGCAATCACGGCTCACTGTCGCCTCCAACTCCTGGGCTCAAGCAATCCTTCCACATCAGCCTTCCAAGCGGTGGGAACTACAGGTGCATATCCAGCTACTTTTTTTATTTCTATTTTTTGTATGGATAGGGGTATCACTGTGTTGCCCAGACCAGTCTCAAACTCCTGGCCTCAAGTGATCCTCTTGCCTTGGCCTCCCGAAGTTCTGGGATTACAGCATAAGCGACTGCATCCTGCTCATTCTTTCTAGAACTCCTGATTCAGTTGTTGGATCACCTGAACTGACTTTCTAGGTTTCTTATCTTTCCTTTTTCTTCTGGGAGATTTTTTTAACTTTATCTTTTAATTTTTCTTTTTTTTGAGACAAAGTCTCACTCTGTCACCAGGCTGGAGTGCAGTGGTGTGATCTCAGCTCACTGCAACCTTCGCCTCCCAGGTTCAAGCGATTCTCTTGCCTTAGCCTCCCGAGTAGCTGGGACTACAGGTGCGCACGCGCACCACCACGCCCAGCTAATTTTTGTAGTTTTAGTAGAAACGGGGTTTCACCATGTTGGCCAGGATGGTCTCGATCTCTTGACCTCGTGATCCACCCACCTCGGCCTCCCAAAGTGCTGGGATTACAGGTGTGAGCCACTGCGCCTGTCTATCTTTTAATTTTTCTACTCAATTTTAAAATTTCTGCTATCACATTTTTATTTCTAAAAGCTATTTCTAGTTCTCTGTTTTCCCCTCACTCCTAGAGGGGTGAGGGAATTCATCATTCAGTCTGTAGCCTTCCATTTAAACCCCTTGTTTTCAGTTGTGTCTAGCATATATTGCCCAGAGCATTTGACCCAGCCTTTCATGAGAATAAACCTTCAGGCTTCTTCCTGGGTAGTAGAAGAGCAGTCATTTGACAATAGTATGCTGGGAAGAAGATCTGGGGATCTAAATGGTCATTATAAAACTTTCAAATAATCTTTTCTTTCTACCTACACCCTACAATTCCATCTTCAGAGACACCTGGTGCCTCCAATTGCAGAATTGTCCGGGGTTCCATGGTGCTATTTATCTTCCTTCTTTCAGCTTTCTCTGATTTGTCCCAGTATGAGTGAATCTGAATCCTGATTCAGGAGCAAAACAAAAGTTTGAAGTCAAAGCCAGAGAAATGGTGCCGATAGTCAAATACAAACGATGAGCAAAAACTTGAAAGTTTCTGCAAGTGGAAGGATAATCATATTAAAAGTCACAATCTAGCTGGGCATGGTGGCTCACGGCTGTAATCTCAGCACTCAGGGAGGCCAAGGTGGGGGTACTGCTTAAGGACAGGAGCTTGAGACCAGCCTGAGCAAGGTAGTGAGAGCCCATCTGTACAAAAAAAAAAAAAAAAAAAGTGTGTGGTGGCACACATCTGTAGTCCCAGCTGCTAGAAAGGCTGAGACAGGAGGATCACTTGAGCCTGGGAGATCAAGGCTGCAGTGAGCTATGATCATGCCACTGCAATCCAGTCTGGGCAACAGAGTAAGCTCCTGTCTCTAAAAAAATTAAAAAATAATAATAAATAAAAGTCACAATCTTTGTCTACCTTCTCTCTACATTTCCCTGTTTGAAAAGACTGTGCTTTGAGATAATGTGCTAAAGAGGAGCTGTAGTTCCCTCTGCTGACCCAAGCTATTCCCTAAGGGAGAAGCAAGGCTATAAATGGGAGAACGAATTGCAAGATCAGAAACCTGGAGGTTGGGGAAAAGTTGAGATGTGTGTCCAGGCTTTAGGACTAAGGTCAACAACAATGTGAGGACGGAGAAGATCCAATTTTATGTGGTTTTTTATTTAGAAGTGCACAGGAGGGCCTGGTGTCTTAAAGGAGCCACTGGGAGGGGGCTAGGTTGTGGTTTCCATCCTCCCTGTCCAGTTGGTCTTTGAAGACTGGCTGGTTGATAGAAATCTACTGGTTAGGAACATTCCACATTACTACACGAAATATAGTGGGCCTTTACAAAACTTGGAGGCGTTCCTACACAAAGAGAATGCTGTTAATAAACTCTCCATCCAAGGGCATGAGCTCTGGGTTGTTGGTCCAGTGGGATGTGCTGCAAGACTCAGCCAGACCAGCAATTTGCTGCCAACCTTGGCCCCTGGGGAAGTTTTGAGAGGGAATAGTTGTGTCCTTAATATCACATTTAATAACCTTAAATAAGCATAGGTATAGCCTACCTTTACTTAAGAGATGACTCAGAGTTAGTGAGCAAGAAATTTGCTGAAGGAAGGAGAGAAGGAAACAAAAAAGAAAGGAAGGAAAGAACTTACTTTCCATTTACAGCTTTGTAATTCAGAAATTGGAAAGTGTAAGCCATGAATACAAGGATTTGCTGTGAAAAGGTGTTGAAATCCCAAAGGGAAGCGGAAGTTGAAGATGTAGTGGGTTAAGGAAGGAACTTTCTAATCATGAGAGAAAAAGAAATAAAGAAACAAGATGGTGACTGCTAGCCAGAGTAATTTTAGTTCCCTTCCTTCTGGCAACACTGGAGAGATTCCCACAACTTTCAGCATCCGGAACTTAGTTCACAATGGGTGCGGGCAGGTAGGTGACAGCTAGTAGGACTAGGGTCTTTCTGGAAGGATGGGATGGAAAAGCTCAGGACTCAACACAACCAGAGAGCAGAAGGGGATAGAAAATGACCACTAGATAGAAGCAGAACTGAAAGGCTGGCTGCTTTTGGTATTTAGCACATGCAAGGAGGGTTGCAAGGAAACAAGGTGTCCATGCTGCTGGTGAGGTAAATGAACTTTACAGACAAAGATGACCCAGGGATTCTTAATATCTATATACAGTCAAATGCTTAGAGCTTTAAGTGTTAGTGTTTTCTGTTAAAACATAAATACAAAAAATGAATATAACTGTTGTATGCTGAGTTCCCTAGAAATAGACTCTGAGATGGATATTTGCATGCCGAGAGTTTATTAGAGAGTGCCTAGGGATTCAATATCGGAGAAAGAGTGAAGGAAGTAGGATTGGCTAGAAGAAGTTAAACTGCAATAGGGTCACAACAAAGGTCTCTTGGCCAATCCTACAGGGAGCTCTGGAGTTGTCCTGCTTTGAAGCAAAGAAGGCTGGGCCTTAATACCTGGGCATGGACTAGTTATTAGATGTGGGCGACCTATGAACTTGGGCAAGGTGATTCTCTTTAGCTGAAAATAATTACCAGATTATCAGGAGATAAATTATCTGAGAGCTATCAGTGGCCAATATTCCTAGTAGTTGTGGGAATTATTGCCTTAATTCAACTAGGGGATCTCAGTGGCAAACCACAGCATCCATTAGAGCCAACGCTTTGTGTTGGATCTACTAATTTTGCATAAGTTCCAGGAACAGTTCCTCCAGTATCCTAGTTGGACTCTTTTTCCTGGGTAAACTTACAAGCAGAAAGTTAGTGGGGTAAACTAGAACCTTGTTACTGACCTCTGGTCTGAAAGTTGCAACTGATATTCGTTGTGTTCCTGTTCTACAACCCATTTTAGTTTCACTCACCCTCAGCTCTGCCATCCAGGTGGTTTACCTGGTGGGTTTCTGGTTACTATGTCCTTCTTGGGCCATGGCTGCTGCTCCTGCCTCCATTTACCATCAAAATTGGGCAAAGTGATAACAAGAGATGTCCCAGTCAATCACCAGGACGTCCAAACCCACAAATCTCAGAGTTGCAGGGGTAAGAAGCACAAATAACACAAGTGGATCACTGTGAGCGATGGTAAGCAGGGCCCAGGGCCACTCCTACTTCTTACTTTTGGTTCCCAGACTTACGTGTTGTACCCATTGAGAACACATGCCCATATAATGATGGTAGATTTAGAGTGTATGCTGCATCCTGGAAGATGTCACTCTATCTTTGCAGGGTATCACCTATAAAGTAGCACCTCAGTTGCACCTGCAGAAGGCGATTTCATTACTCTGTCAAGCTGACAGCTTCTGTACACAGAAGCTGTATGGTATGAAACAGGAACAGAGGAATAATTTTGGTATTAAAATATAGGCATATAATCATAGGTACATACATATGATATGCAAGCATGAAATATATGAAAGGAAAATTTTAACAGCAGTTAATCTTGGATGATTGGATTACAGATGAACATAATATTTTTCTTTTCATGTATCTGAATATTTTAATATGTATTACAATGAACACATATCATTTCATTGCTTAGAAAAGGAGAAACTAAATAAAATGAACATAAAAATATTAACTGTTAAATAAATCACAATTATTTAGAAAATAAAAAGAAGAGGAAGGTTAGGAATATGTCACATTATGGGCAAACTCAGATAGATGGTATTTGCTCTCTTTATGTGGCATTTTCCTTCACCATGCTGACTCAAAACAGCTCCTTCAATATCCATTGAACTGAGTTTTGATCATTGCTGCTTTATAACATTACCTGAGACTGTCCAGTCCACCATCTATACATCTCCACATAGTTGCCTGCTAATGTGTCTGAAATGCCTAAATCCTCCTATCCCAGTCTGTATCAGTCCTGTTCCTGGAATCTATTTCCTGTAACTACAACTGCATCTGCCTTTGGCTTTTGCAGTCAGCTGGTTACCACAGTGACTAGTGTCACTGATTTCTTTCTGGATTTCTGGTAACAGATTTTCTCCTTTGTGTGTTTGTGTAATTCTTCTCAAATCTCTTTGTAGTCCTTCCTCAACTGTCAACCCTCCTCACTCTCATATTACCTACCCACCCATTCCCAGCTCCATCTGGACTGTCCTAGTCTCAGCTGCATCAGAAAGTTTGGGATGATAGACTATCTGCTCAATGTAGCCATGCCCTGGGCTGTTTTTGGGGGCACAGAGGTGGATACCTGCACAAAAGGGTAACAGCTTATGATTTGTGCACTCTAGTGCTAAACTAAACTAAGCTAAGCTAAGCTAAGCTAAGCTAAACTAAACTAAACTAAACTAAACTAAACTAAACTAAACTAAACTAAATAAAGGGCAGTGTTGAAGCTAACAATGTATCAATCAGGGTCTAATCAGGAAATTAGAAGTCACTCTATATACCTTAAATAGAAGGGATTTAATTAATGGAATTTCTTACACAGGTGTTGGAAAGCTGGGAAAGCAAAAAGAGGAAGCTAGGAAAACCAAAGATTCATATTTCAGGAAGCCACTTCTACCTTTAAGACTGGGAGAAAAAAAGTGAGCCAATGCTATGAACATCCTCCAGAGCTACCACTGCTTCAAGGGCTGAGACTGGGAGGTGGGATGAGGTGTCCCCCAGCGAGTGCTTAGATCTCAGGGAGCAGCACCATGAAGAATTCTTGAGATATGGAGAGAGTTGCCATGGTTCATAGTTTCAGAGCAGTGAGGTCCAGCTGTTCTTTGTTTCTGTCCTTAGATGAATTGCGAAAGCTTGTTATAGCTTTTTTCTCCCCCTTGTACATGGGCTACTTTGAAGGAGGTCTCTGTGCCTTGCAAACCAAAAAACCTTTCCAAGGCACCCATTGGTGCCTCAATGGTCTTTAGCCCAGACCTCAGTGGTCTTTAGCCCAGACCTCTTTCCTAACATTTTCCTTTACCATACTGGCTCAGAACAGCTCCTTCAATTTCAATGGAACTGCCCAAGAGTTTTGATTATTGCTGCTTTATAACAGTACAATATTTTAAAATCCATGAAAGAGTTCTACAACATTATCTTTTTTCCTTCGTGAATAAATATGCTTCTATTCATGAGCATTTTTTTTTTTTGAGACAGGGTCTCACTCTGCCACCCAGGCTGGAGTGCAGGGGCATGATCAGGGCTCACTGAAGCCTCTGCCTCCTGGGCTCAAGCGATCTTCCCATCCCAGCCTCCCGAGTAGCCTGGCTAATTTTTGTAGTTTTCGTAGAGACTGGTCTCAAACTCCTGGACTCAAGTATCTGCCCACATACTGGCCTCCCAAAGTGCTGGGATTACAGGTGTGAGCCACCGGGCCTGGCTGTATTCATGAGCATTTTACAATTATTATGTCAAGTTCTGGTTTATAAAACTCTTAATGCCCCATTAATTATCATTGCATTAAATCTATGAATTAATATGGAAAGTGTTATTATGTCATTTATGTAATCTTTCCAGTTACAAGCAAAGATGGCTATGCCTCCAGTCTGATTACCTTTGTTGTATCATTATGGTTTTAGTGTTTTCTTTTTAATTCTTTTTAGGTTGACATTAAAGTATTTAATGGGGATTTAGAATTTCATTTGGAGATGGGATTGCTTTTTACACTTTTATTCCTGGCTATTGATTGTAACAACTATTTTACAATCTGTTTGTTTCCTGCTGACCACTTGAGGAAATGAGAAATTGTCCAGTATGAGAAGAGGTGCTTAGCAGAAATGGATTTGAGCTGCCTGTTTACTTTCACGTGTTTGTGTCTCTTGTGGACAGTGTTTGAGTAGTGCCTGGCCCTTGTGAGCCATGCAGGCAGTATACCTTTACCATTTTCCTCTATGAATAAGCAGAGTTAATTGACCTGTGCTGGGATCAAACCAATATCCTTAAACTCCCTAATGGCACAGGCAGTGCAGACCTTTGCTTTCAACAGCTCTCATTTCAAATAATTAGAGCTGCCTGGGCTGCTTTGGGAGCTATTGGTTTCTATGTATTAAAGACTGAAGTGACTAATTATTTGAGGATTGGTTGCAGGTTTTCAAGCAATGGATTAAGGGTTGGTCTAAATAACATCTTTAAAATATCATGTTTCTTTAAAATTACGTCAGTAATATGTGTTTACTGTAGAAAACAAGAAAATGCTGATAAGCTAAAAAAAAATGCCCATAATTCTACCATTTAGAAATAATCAGTTAGGAAGACTTTGTTGTCTTTTTTTCTATTAAATGGTTCCCTATTTCTGATGCAAATAATTACACAAGTAAATGTGCATACTTAATATATTTCCTAGTTTCTAAGTTGTACTTTCCCATTTTTCACATTTCTGAAATTTAGGTGCAATTTTATAATCAATGATTAAATTTAATAAAGTGTTTCTCTTCTCCCATAAAACAACCATAATTAAATAAAGTCTGTTGGGAGAAAGATTCTTAATTAAACTTTTAATTTTTAGATAATTTTAAATTTATATATAGTTGTAAGAAGTAATACAAAAAGATATCTTATATCCTTTACCCAATTACCCCTGATGGTAAACATCTTACAAACTTATAATACAGAACCACAACCAGCATACTGATATTGATACAGAACATTTCCAACATCATAGGATATCCCATGCTGCCCTTTTATAATCATACCCACCTTCCTTCTACCCCCCACCCCACCTACTCTGTTACCCTGGTAGCCACATATGTTCTTTGTTTCTATAATTTTGTCATCTGAAGAATGTTTCAGAAATGGAATCATACAATGTGTAAATTTTTGGCTTTTTTTCTTTTTTTTACACTTGATCTTAGCCAAAAGGCCGAGAAGCGATCCTCTTTTTTAAAAATTATTATTATTATACTTTAAGTTTTAGGGTACATGTACACAATGTGCAGGTTTGTTACATATGTATCCATGTGCCATGTTGGTGTGCTGCACCCATTAACTCGTCATTTAGCATTAGGTATATCTCCTAATGCTGTCCCTCCCTCCTCCTGCAACCCCATAACAGTCCCTGGAATGTGATGTTCCCCTTCCTGTGTCCGTGTGTTCTCATTGTTCAATTCCCACCTATGAGTGAGAACATGTGGTGTTTGGTTGTTTGTCCTTGTGATAGTTTACTGACAATGATGGTTTCCAGTTTCATCCACGTCCCTACAAAGGACATGAACTCATCATTTTTTATGGCTGCATAGTATTCCATGGTGTATATGGGCCACATTTTCTTAATCCAGTCTATCATTGTTGGACATTTGGGTTGGTTCCAAGTCTTTGCTATTGTGAATAGTGCCGCAATAAACATATAGCAGCATGATTTATAGTCCTTTGGGTATATACCCAGTAATGGGATGGCCGGGTCAAATGGTATTTCTAGTTCTAGATCCCTGAGGAATCACCACACTGACTTCCTCAATGGTTGAACTAGTTTACAGTCCCACCAACAGTGTAAAAGTGTTCCTATTTCTCTACATTCTCTCCAGCACCTGTTGTTTCCTGACTTTTTAATGATCGCCATTCTAACTGGTGTGAGATGGTATCTCATTGTGGTTTTGATTTGCATTTCTCTGATGGCCAGTGATGATGAGCATTTTTTCATGTGTTTTTTGGCTGCATAAATGTCTTCTTTTGAGAAGTGTCTGTTCATGTCCTTTGCCCACTTTTTGATGGGGTTGTTTGTTTTTTTCTTGTAAATTTGTTTGAGCTCATTGTAGATTCTAGATATTAGCCCTTTGTCAGATGAGTAGGTTGCGAAAATTTTCTCCCATTTTGTAGGCTGCCTGTTCACTCTGATGGTAGTTTCTTTTGCTGGGCAGAAGCTCTTTAGTTTAATTAGATCCCATTTGCCAATTTTGGCTTTTGTTGCCACTGCTTTTGGTGTTTTAGACATGAAGTCCTTGCCCTTGCCCATGCCTATGTCCTGAATGGTATTGCCTACGTTTTCTTCTAGGGTTTTTATGGTTTTAGGTCTAACATGTAAGTCTTTAATCCATCTTGAATTAACTTTTGTATAAGGTGTAAGGAAGGAATTCAGTTTCAGCTTTCTACATATGGCTAGCCAGTTTTCCCAGCACCATTTATTAAATAGGGAATCCTTTCCCCATTGCTAGTTTTGGTCAGGTTTGTCAAAGATCAGATCGTTGTAGATATGTGGCATTATTTCTGAGGGCTCTGTTCTGTTCCATTGATCTACGTCTCTGTTGTGGTACCAGTACCATGCTGTTTTGGTTACTGTAGCCTTGTAGTATAGTTGGAAGTCAGGTAGCATGATGCCTCCGGCTTTGTTCTTTTGGCTTAGGATTGACTTGGCGATGCGGGCTCCTTTTTGGTTCCATATGAACTTGAAAGTATTTTTTTCTAATTCTGTGAAGAAAGTCATTGGTAGCTTGATGGGGATGGCATTGAATCTATAAATTACCTTGGGCAGTATGGCCATTTTCACAATATTGATTCTTCCTACCCATGAGCATGGAATGTTCTTCCATTTGTTTGTATCCTCTTTTATTTCATTGAGCAGTGGTTTGTAGTTCTCCTTGAAGAGGTCCTTCACATCCCTTGTAAGTTGGATTCCTAGGTATTTTATTCTCTTTGAAGCAATTGTGAATGCGAGTTCACTCATGATTTGGCTCTCTGTTTGTCTGTTATTGGTGTATAAGAATGCTTGTGATTTTTGTACATTGAGGAATTTTGCATCAATGTTCATCAAGGATATTGGTCTGAAATTTACTTTTTTGGTTGTGTCTCTGCCAGGCTTTGGTATCAGGATGATGCTGGCCTTATAAAATGTGTTAGGGAGTATTCCCTCTTTTTCTATTGATTGGAATAGTTTCAGAAGGAATGGTACCAGTTCCTCCTTGTACCTCTGGTAGAATTCAGCTGTGAATTCATCAGGTCCTGGACTCTGTTTGGTTGGTAAGCTATTGATTATTGCCACAATTTCAGAGCCTGTTATTGGTCTATTCAGAGATTCAACTTCTTCCTGGTTTAGTCTTGGGAGGGTGTATTTGTCGAGGAATTTATCCATTTCTTCTAGATTTTCTAGTTTATTTGCATAGAGGTGTTTGTAGTATTCTCTGATGGTAGATTGTATTTCTGTGGGATCGGTGGTGATATCCCCTTTATCATTTTTTATTGCATCTATTTGATTCTTCTCTCTTTTCTTCTTTATTAGTCTTGCTAGCGGTCTATCAATTTTGTTGATCTTTTCAAAAAACCAGCTCCTGGATTCATTAATTTTTTGAAGGGTTTTTTGTGTCTCTATTTCCTTCAGTTCTGCTCTGATTTTAGTTATTTCTAGCCTTCTGCTAGCATTTGAATGTGTTTGCTCTTGCTTTTCTAGTTCTTTTAATTGTGATGTTAGGGTGTCAATTTTGGATCTTTCCTGCTTTCTCTTGTGGGCATTTAGTGCTATAAATTTCTGGCCGGGCGCGGTGGCTCACGCTTGTAATCCCAGAACTTTGGGAGGCCGAGGCGGGCGGATCACAAGGTCAGGAGATGAAGACCACGGTGAAACCCCATCTCTACTAAAAATACTAAAAAATTAGCTGGGCGTGGTGGTGGGCGCCTGTAGTCCCAGCTACTCGGAGAGGAGAATGGCATGAACCCAGCAGGCGGAGCTTGCAGTGCGCCGAGATTGCGCCACTGTACTCCAGCCTGGGCGACAGAGCAAGACTCCGTCTCAAAAAAAAAAAAAAATTTCCCTCTGCACACTGCTTTAAATGTGTCCCAGAGATTCTGGTATGTTGTGTCTTTCTTCTCGTTGGTTTCAAAGAACATCTTTATTTCTGCCTTTATTTTGTTATGTACCCAGTAGTCATTCAGGAGCAGGTTGTTCAGTTTCCATGTAGTTGAGTGGTTTTGAGTGAGTTTCTTAATCCTGAGTTCTAGTTTGATTGCACTGTGGTCTGAGAGACAGTTTGTTATCATTTCTGTTCTTTTACATTTGCTGAGGAGAGCTTTACTTCCAACTATGTGGTCAATTTTGGAATAGGTGTGGTGTGGTGCTGAAAAAAATGTATATGTTGATTTTGGGTGGAGAGTTCTGTAGATGTCTATTAGGTCCGCTTGGTGCAGAGCTGAGTTCACTTCCTGGGTATCCTTGTTAACTTTCTGTCTCGTTGATCTGTCTAATGTTGACAGTGGGATGTTAAAGTCTCCCATTATTATTGTGTGGGAGTCTAAGTCTCTTTGTAGGTCACTCAGGACTTGCTTTATGAATCTGGGTGCTCCTGTATTGGGTGCATATATATTTAGGATAGTTAGCTCTTCTTGTTGAATTGATCCCTTTACCATTATGTAATGGCCTTCTTTGTCTCTTTTGATCTTTGTTGGTTTAAAGTCTATTTTAGGATTGCAACCCCTGCCTTTTTTGTTTTCCATTTGCTTGGTTGATCTTCCTCCATCCCTTTATTTTGAGTCTCTGTGTGTCTCTGCACGTGAGATGGGTTTCCTGAATACAGCACACTAATGGGTCTTGACTCCTTATCTAATTTGTCAGTCTGTGTCTTTTAATTGGAGCATTTAGCCCATTTACATTTAAAGTTAATATTGTTATGTGTGAATTTGATCCTGTCATTATGATGTTAGCTGGTTATTTTGCTAGTTAGTTGATGCAGTTTCTTCCTAGCCTCGATGGTCTTTACAATTTGGCATGTTTTTGCAGTGGCTGGTACCGGTTGTTCCTTTCCATGTTTAGTGCTTCCTTCAGGAGCTCTTTTAGGGCAGGCCTGGTGGTGACAAAATCACTCAGCATTTGCTTGTCTGTAAAGTATTTTATTTCTCCTTCACTTATGAAGCTTAGTTTGGCTGGATATGAAATTCTGGGTTGAAAATTCTTTTCTTTAAGAATGTTGAATATTGGCCCTCACTCTCTTCTGGCTTGTAGAGTTTCTGCCAAGAGATCAGCAGTTAGTCTGATGGGCTTCCCTTTGTGGGTAACTCGACCTTTCTCTCTGGCCACCCTTAACATTTTTTCCTTCATTTCAGCTTTGGTGAATCTGACAATTATGTGTCTTGGAGTGGCTCTTCTCGAGGAGAATCTTTGTGGCATTCTCTGTATTTCCTGAATCTGAATGTTGGCCTGCCTTGCTAGATTGGGGAAGTTCTCCTGGATAATATCTTGCAGAGTGTTTTCCAACTTGGTTCCATTCTCCCCGTCACTTTCAGGTACACCAATCAGACATAGGTTTGGTCTTTTCACATAGTCCCATATCTCTTGGAGGCTTTGTTCATTTCTTTTTATTCTTTTTTCTCTAAACTTCCCTTCTCGCTTCATTTCATTCATTTCATCTTCCATCACTGATACCCTTTCTTCCAGTTGATTGCATCGGCTACTGAGGCTTCTGCAGTCTTCACATAGTTCTCGAAACTTGGCTTTCAGCTCCGTCAGCCCCTTTAAACACTTCTCTGCATTGGTTATTTTAGTTAAACATTCGTCTAATTTTTTTTCAAAGTTTTTAACTTCTTTGCCATTGGTTTGAATTTCCTCCTGTAGCTCAGAGTAGTTTGATTGTCTGAAGTCTTCTTCTCTCAACTCGTCAAAGTCGTTATCCGTCCAGCTTTTTTCCATTTCTGGTGAGAAACTGTGTTCCTTTGGAGGAGGAGTGGTGCTCTGCTTTTTAGAGTTTCCAGTTTTTCTGCTCTGTTTTTTCCCCATCTTTGTAGTTTTTTCTACTTTTGGTCTTTGATGATGGTGATGTACAGATGGGTTTTTGGTGTGGGTGTCCTTTCTGTTTGTTAGTTTTCCTTCTAACAGACAGAACCCTCAGCTGCAGGTCTGTTGGAGTTTGCTAGAGGTCCACTCCAGACCCTGTTTGGCTGGGTGTCAGCAGCGGTGGCTGCAGAACAGCGGATTTTCGTGAACCACAAATTCAGCTGTCTGATCGTTCCTCTGGAAGTTTTGTCTCAGAGCAGTACCTGGCCGAGTGAGGTGTCACTCTGTCCCTACTGGGGGGTGCCTCCCAGTTAGGCTACTCGGGGGGTCAGGGTCCCACTTTAGGAGGCAGTCTGCCCGTTCTCAGATCTGAAGCTGCGTGCTGGGAGAACCACTACTCTCTTCAAAGCTGTCAGACAGGGACATTTAAGTCTGCAGAGGTTAGCGCTGACTTTTTGTTCGTCTGTGCCCTGCCCCAGAGGTGAAGTCTACAGAGGCAGGCAGGCCTCCATGAGCTGTGGTGAGCTCCACCCAGTTCGAGCTTCCTGGCTGCTTTGTTTACCTAAGCAAGCCTGGGCAATGGCGGGTGCCCCTCCCCCAGCCTCGCTGCCACTTTGCAGTTTGATCTCAGACTGCTGTGCTAGCAATCAGCGAGACTCCATGGGCGTAGGACCCTCCGAGCCAGGTGCAGGACACAATCTCCTGGTGTGCTGTTTTCCAAGCCCGTTGGAAAAGTGCAGTATTAGGGTAGGAGTGACCCGATTTTCCAGGTGCCGTCTGTCACCCCTTTCTTTGACTAAGAAATGAACTCTCTGACCCCTTGCGCTTCCTGAGTGAGGCAATGCCTTGCCCTGCTTTGGCTCGCGCACAGTGCACTGCACCGACTGTCCTGCACCCACTGTTTGGCACTCCCTAGTGAGATGAACCTGGTACCTCAGATGGAAATGCAGAAATCACCTGCCTTCTGCGTCGCTCACGCTGGGAGCTGTAGACCAGAGCTCTTCCTATTCAGCCATCTTGGCTCCACCCGCAGGCCCAGCTTTTTTTCATTCAGCATAATTCTCTGGCGATTCATCCAGGTTTTGCATGTATTGATAATGTGTTCTTTTTTTACTGTTGAGTAATATTCCACAATATAGATGTACTCAATTTTTAAACTGTTCACTCATTGAAGTATATCTGGATTGCTTCCACTTTTTGGTATTACAAATAAAGCTGCTATAAATATTCATGTACAGATTTTTGTGTGAATGTAAGTCTTCATTTATTTGAGATAAATGCCCAGGGGTGCAATTGCTGGGTTATATGGTAGTCACATGTTTAGTTTTTAAAGAAATTGCCAAACTGTCAGAGTGGCTGTCCCGTTTTACTTTCCACCAGCAATGTATGAGTGATCTGTTTTTTTTTTCATCCTTAGCAGCATTTGGTGGCTATTTTTTATTTCAGCAATTCTTACAAGTAAGTGAATTTCTTTAATAGTTATAGTACGTTTCTTTTCTTTCTTTTTTTTTTTTTTTTGAGAAGGGTCCCACTCTGTTGCCCAGGCCGGAATGTAGTGGTGCAAACACAGCTCACTGCAGTTCAACCTCCTAGGCTCAGGCCATCCTCCCACCTCAGCCTACCAAGTAGCTGGGACTACAGGTACACATCACCAAGCTTGGCTAATTAAAAAATTTTTTTTGTAGAGATGGGGTCTTACTTTTTCTCCAGGCTGGCCGTGAACTCCTGGGCTCAAGTAATCCTCCTGCCTCAGCCTCCCAAAGTGCTGAGATTACAGGCATGAGCCACAGCACACAGCCTATAGTGCTCTTCAAATGATCTATTTCATATTGGGTGATTTGTGGTTGCATTTTTCAAGGAATTGGTCTATTTAAACTAAGTTGTCAAATTCATGTGTATAGAGTTGTTTTTAGTATGCCTTTATTATCCTTTAGATGTCTGCAGGGTTTGTAGTGGTATCTCCTATTTCATTCCTGATATTAGAAAGTTGTGTCTTTTATCTTTTTTCTTTCTCAGTCTTGCTAGAGGTTTATCAGTTTTACCGATCTTTTCAAAGAACCAGCTCTTAGTTTTGTTAATTTTCTCTATTCTTTGTTTTTCACTTTCATTGATTTCTGCCCTTTGTTATATTTCCTTCCTTTGCTTTGTGTTTATTTTGTTCCTTTTTTCTAGGTTCTTGAATGTGAGCTTAGATTATTGATCCGATAATTTTCTTCTTTTGTTATATGTGCTTTTAGTGCCATGAATTTCCCTGAGAGACATTTTATATTGCATAGAGAAAGCCTTAGTGTATCTGCTATGTTTATAGCTACCTACCAAGGAATTCAATTCAACAAATATTTATGGAGCGCTTGGGCCAGGCACTGTTCTAAATCGTTGGTATATCATGGAGCAAAGCAGACAAAGATCTCTATCTTTGTGGAGCTTATATTCTAGCAGGGAGAGATAAGCAATAAGTAGTAAGCAAAATGTATATAATATGTTAGAAAATGGTAAGTGCAAGAACAAAAGGTAAAGCAGGGGCAATAAGGAATGGATCTGTGGGGAACTATAGTATTTATTTCCACAGTATTTACTGTATGGCATTTATCCACCACAGTTGTAGAATAAAATAAATTAGGCAAGCCTTCTGGAGAAGTTGAAATTTGAATAAGGATCTAAAGGAATTAGGGGAGTTACTCAAGCCATTATCTGAAAGATTTTTTTCAGACAGTTAGGGCAGCTGGAACAAAGGCCCCATGGTGGGAGCATGCCTGGATATCTGAGAAAAAGCAAGGCCAGTGTGGCTGGAGTGAAGTGAGCAAGGGAAAGTAGTAAAGATGGAGTTGGAGGTAATGGGGCTAGGGCTTTGGCTTTTACTTTGAGTGAAATGGGGAGCCAGGAGTATATGTGAAACAAAGGAATGACAAGATATGACTGAGGCTTTAAAATAATCACTCTAGCTGCTATATTGGGAATAGACTATGGGTAGAAGCAGGTGACCTCTTAAGCTACTGGAGTAACGCAAGTGAAAGGCAGAGTGGCTTGGAGCAGAGGGGTAGCAGTGGGAGCAATGAGAAGTGATTATATTCTAAATATATTTTGAGGGTAGAGCTAATAGGATTTCTTCACAGTTGGACATGAGGTGTTAGAAAAAGAGAAGGGTCTGGATAACTAGCTTGATGTAAATCCTTCAACATAAGTGGCTACATGTGATACCATATGCACACCTCCAACCCCTACAACTCTGCTTACTGCTTGTTAGGCTATGACAGGTCCTTACCTAGGGGCAGCTGATCAATAGGCTGGACATTGGCCTGTAGGGTGTCCTGGCAGGAAAATTCTGCCCAAACACATGGCAATTAACTATGTCAATAAGATATTTTCTTTCAATAATCAGAACTGGAGAGACACAGGGAAAAATTCTTCAGTGAATGAAAGCTGAAAAGTGCAGAATGAAGCCAGTATCAGACTTCATGAGTAAGCAGGAACCATGAATAAACAGGATTTCTGAGCAAACAAAAGCCACAAGGCAGTGAAAAGATACACAGAACAACAACAGAAATGATAGAAGATAACCAAGACAGATCAAACCCTCAGGAGAGAGTCAATGGCTGGGTCTCGCTCACAGGCCAATCCTGGAGCCAGTCAGTTCCTCTGTTACCAGAACTGGGAGAATGGTGCTAGACAGGCAAAAATGACAGGTGTGCACCAGACATGTAGAGTCAGGCTGGAATCAGTGCCATGGAAGTCAGAACCACATGAGAGTCAAAATTATGAGGGTGCAAGAAAGCCAGAGAAAGCAGAGGAAACCTGTCTGCTGAGAGAAGCAGCAAAGTGTAGCTAGCAGATGCTCAGAGATGCACAGATGGCAGAGGATGCAACCACCTGAGAGTTGGGACTTCTTCTGATCTTCCTGTTTCAGTCCCATCGCAGGGTGGCCTAGTTATGCTGAACCCTGCACTTCGGTGCTTCAAGGGATTGCCTCTTGTGTCTGTTCAAAACACCTTCTTTTCTGTTTTAGTTAGTGTGAGTAGTTTTTGGTCTATGCTCCCAGGATAAAGATGAGACATTTGGCTGGAAGTTTCTCGACATCTACTTATCTCTCAGATTTGAGCATGGCTGATAAAGTACAGGAAGTGAAAATGTAAATATCTGGTATAAAGAAGAACTAACTGTAACCATGCAAGGCATTTTACATACCTTCTTTCATTTAATCTGTAGTGTGAGGGAGGTATCATTACTAAGGCTCACACAAACTTAGTACAGTTCATCCTCATTATTCATGAATGGATTTGCCTACTTGCTAAAATTTATTTGTAAGCCCAAATCAGTGCTCATGGAACTTTTGTGGTCATTTATGGATATGCGCAGATCCGTGACAAATTTGAGTTGTCTAACATGAATATTCCCAGCTGAGGTTGAACAAAGCAATGCCTTGCCTTCTTGTTTCATCTCTTATACTGTAAACAAGAACCTTTTTGCAGTCTATTTAGTGCCATGTTTTTCTCATTTTTGTGTTTTTTGGTGATTTTGCTCTTTACAATGATTCCCAATAATAGTGTTGCAGTGCTGTCTGGTGTTCTTGAGAGCAAGAAGTCTGTGATGTGCCTTATAGAGAAAACAAACGTGTGTTAGATAAGCTTCCTTCAGGTAGGAATTATAGCCCTGTAGGCTGTGAGTTCAGTGTTAATAAATCAACAATATATATTAAATAAGGTGTCTTTAAACAGAAACACACATAAAACTAGGTTATGTATTGATTGGTTGATGAAAATGTGACCAGAGTCTTGCAGGAACCTAACCTTGTATTTCCCCTGCAACAGCTCATAGCAAATGCAAAGTCAATGCTTGAGATTTTATAGAATATTAACTACCATAAAAGAGAGAGAATTGACTCTAACATGTCTAGGGTCAGGCAATCTGTGGAAGAGTGAAGTGCCCAACTCCAAAGCCATACCTTTCTAACTCTGGGCACTTTGTGCTCATTCCATCCCACCATGCTAACTTTCAGAAGAGAAAGGAAAGCTCCTTTGCTCAGCTTCCACTGCATAATGCTGACTTCCCTGGAGCTTGTTGCCCAGTTGGAAAATCAACAGGTATGTGAAACAATTGCGAAAAATATAAGATAGTCGACATTAGGGCTGGGATAGTAATATGTGCCACATTTGCCTTCATTCATCCCTTAAATACATGTGGCCGACATTGCTAATCTATCATAGCTTCTTTTCCTGCTGAACTCAGATGGAATTTCACAGTCCTTAACTCAGGACTCTAAACCACAACTACCAGTCACTCAGAGTTGGTATCTAAGATGAAATCTTTGTCTTCCTTGCATAAGTGTCCTTACAAAATCAAGCATACTCCTGGAGGATCTGAGTTGCCAGGCTTAAGGAACTTTAGAGTTTAAGCAAATTTGTCTGTTTCAAAGCCTATGTCCTCTTAGGGAGCTCTTAGTGTCTTGGCTAGTGATAGCTCTTAGTGTCTTGGCTAGTGATAGCTCTTAGTGTCTTGGCTGACTCTGCTTTGGAAAGGCTTTATGGAGTCCTTTGTATAAGACTTTGCTTCTGCAAGATTCACTTTAGTGGGGACATCTTTCTTGTTCATCTCTGAATCTTACCTGTGCCTAGAACACTGACTGGCATAGAATTGGTGCTCAGTGATGTTTGCTGAATAAATGCTTAGGCACCTAGATCAACACCTGTCTTCTCTAGGGAGAAAGAGCTCTCATGTAGGCCAATAACAGAAAGGAATTCTTATGGGTACACAGTGGGGCCAGCACAGCTAGGGGTAAGAGCTCTTTAGAGGAGGCAGTCAAGGGAATCTAAATGAAACTGAACCAGACAAGCATTCTATTGACTCTCTCTGCTCCTTTCATCTTCTCCTATGGCTTACCTCTATACCTCTGGTAAGATGGACCTGGGAATGCCAGACAAGAATGGGGTGGAGGCACACAGGGAAGAGGAGGCATGAGGTACGTTGCTTAGGCTGGGATCTAGTCTTGGCTCTGAACTAAAAGTCCCTGGGCTTCAGTTTCTAGGCCTGCTTAGCATCAGTGCTGCCCAGTCTCACATAGCTCGGGACTCCTACTCTTCTATCTGCCCAGCCCAATTCCTCTTACTTCACCCTATCTCCTTTTCCCTTCTCTTCTCCATCAGTCATAGCAATAGAGGTTTGAGAGGAAATAAGGAAGAGGGGATGGGAAGCTAGACCAGGAAGAGATGGATACATTTGACTGGGAGCCTAAGGAGAGAATGTCACTTAGTTGTAGGGCAATATGACATAGAAGTCAGAATTGAAAGGATGTTGTTACATTTCTGAACAATATTTGTTATTTTATTATTGGAGGTGATTTTTCAGTTCAAATCTCTGCTCTTGTGTTAGGAGAACTACAGGAAGCTAGAGACTCCTGGTCTGCAGCTAGTTATGAAGAAGTAGTACAGTACTTAAGGCAGTGGAAGGTAACGGTGAAAGTACATAAGACTATGGACTCTGCAGTAAGAATGGGCTGGGTTACCACTTGCCAGCTCTATGATTTGGGGCATGCTCCTTAATTACTGTGGATTTTAGTTCTTTTATCTGTAGCATGTTCTTTACGCGATCATGATAGTTAAAAGAAATGAGGTTTATAAAGATTTTTGTGAAGTGTGTTTACAAAACTCAAATGGTATCTATTATTATCATTGGTAATACTAATATCTTATGGTATTTACTTGCAAGTGTTGAGGGCTTTCCTTTTCTTCTTAGCTCTGAGAAAGAAAGCAAAATAGATTGAGTTTCCAATAACTTCTAAGAGGAAGACAGGCACTCATAGGAACCTGTGACTCTATGTCCAAGAAGCAATCCTGGTAATGTTAGGAAGCCTGCAGTCTTCCCCATCAGGGACTATAGTGGAGGCTTCGGAGACCATTAGTTTCTAAAAACTTATGGTGACCAACTAGGAAAAACTTTACTTTGGGAAAGGTTGCTCTCATTGCCTGCTGCCCACCTCTGCAGGCTTGGAGGGTAAGGAGTGGCTATCTCCTCCTTAACCAAGAAACAAACCAATAAGCCAGAGAGATGGCTATTAAGGTATTTTAAGCCTTGACATACTTAGCTCTGTGTTCCCAGCTTCTTGAATAGTTTCTCATAGCTGGACACATTGATACATAGCTCTCCACCCACACCCACACTGTCCTGGTGTGGACAAAAACAATGGGTGTTTTTCCATTACCCATTGTATTTGTTTTCTATTGCTACTATAACAAATTACCACAAAGTTGGTGGCTTAAACAACACAAGTTTATTGTCTTACAGTTTTGGAGATCAGAAGACCAAATGAGTTATCTTCAACTAAAAATCAAGGTATTGGACGCCAGGCACAGTGGTTCATGCCTGTAATCCCAGCACTTTTGAAGAACCAGGGGGGTGGATTGCTTGAGGCTAGGAGTTTGAAACCAGTCTGGCCAACATGGCGAAACCCTATCTCTACTAAAAAATACAAAAATTAGCCGGGCATGGTTGCTCATGCCTGTAGTTCCAGCTACTCAGGAGGCTGAAGCATAAGAATCGCTTCAACGTAGGAGGTGGAGGGTGCAGTGAGCTGAGATCGTGCCACTGCACTCCAGCCTGGGCAACAGAGTGAGACTCCATCTCTAAATAAATAAATAAATAAAATAAAATAAAAATCAAGGCATTGGCCAGGCTGTAATTCTAAGAGTCTCTGGAGGGGGCAATCTATTTCTTTGCTTTCTCCAGCTTCTAAGGGCCACCCTGGGTCATGGCTCCCTTCCATCTTCAAAGCCAGTAATGGAGAGTTGAGACCTTACAATGAATGACTTCAACCTCTGCTTCCAATATTATATTTCCTTCTGTGATGGTTTGAATGTGTCCCCTCAAAATTCATGTTGAAACTTAATCCCCATTGTGGTGGTGTTAAGAGGTGAAGCCTTTTGGGAAGTGACTATGTCATGAGGGCTCTGTACCTTATCAAAGGGATGGAGGGAACTAGCCTAGGCATTTTTTTTTTCTTTTTTTTTTTTTTGACAGGGCCTCACTCTGTTGCCCAGGCTAAGATTAGAATTGCAGTGGTGTAGTCACAGTTCACTGCAACTTGAACTCCCAGGTTCAAGCCATGCTCCCACTTCAGCCTCTTGAGTAGCTGGGACTAGAGGTGCATACCACCACGTCTGCCTATGTTTTTATTTTTTCAGTAGAAATGGGTTCTCACTCTGTTGCCCAGGCTGGTCTCAAACTCTTGGGCTCACGTGATCCTCCTGCCTCAGTCTCTCAAAGTGCTGGGATTACAGGCATGAGCCACTAGGCCTGACTGCTTAGGCCCTTTTTTCCCTTCTGCCTTCTGCCATATGAGGACACAGTGTTTGGCTCCTCCAAGATGCCTTTCATTCAAAAACGGCAGCAACAGGGTGCCATCTTAAAAGCAGGAAATGGAGCCCTCCCCAGACACCAAACCTGCTGACACCTTGATCTTACACTTCCCAGCCTCCAGAACTGTAAGAAATAAGTTTCTGTTCTATATAAATTACCCAGTCTCAGGTATTTTGCTATAATAGCACTAACAGATTAAGATACCTCTGACCCATCTGCTTGCCTCTTGTACAATTAAGGACCCTTGTGATTACATTGGGTCTGCCCAAATAATCCAGAATAATCTTCTTATTTTAAGGCCCCCAGATTAGTAAACTTAATTCCATTCGCAACCCTTGCCATAATTCCCTCTTGCCATGTAACATAACATACTCATAAGTTCTAGAGATTAGTGCATGGATGTCTTGGGGGGTCATTATTCTGCTTTCCACAACCACTAGCTACTGTGTCCTGCTCTCTAATTCTAGAATTAGGACTGAAACTAGTAAATTGCTTTATACAGTGGGCCTGACCCATCATCTCTGTGATGGTGTCCATGAATCCCATGTCTGAAAAAACTGGTCTCTGTTTGGCCTGATGTTCTCTCTCCTTCACTTGAGCTTTATATAAAGTGGTTCACAGT
The DNA here is from genome assembly GCF_009828535.3 of Hylobates moloch. Lineage (NCBI taxonomy): Eukaryota > Metazoa > Chordata > Mammalia > Primates > Hylobatidae > Hylobates > Hylobates moloch. Next base: position 33,107,321 of record NW_026652286.1, on the reverse strand, counting down.
GCATTACACTGAGTATGAGGGTATTTTAATTGATCTTCCCAAACAGGTGAGTAGAAGAAACTATTCTTTATTTCTTCAACAATATTCAGATTTTTTTTGTGATAGCTAGGTTAATAGATCCAATTTTTCTTTAATGCAATTTTCAAATATAAAAAGCCTGTCTGTCCATACTGTATCACAGTCTTATCTGATAGTACTTTCGTTAACTCAATTAATGCCTGGGGACAGTTTACACAAACTACAATAATCATTAGCTACCAGTTCCTGAAACTGCTCAGAAATGACCTGTACTTTTTTTTAGATGCATGTATAAAGGCACACTCATTGATACAGTTTGGTTCTGTGTCCTGCCTAAATCTCATGTCAAATTTTAATACCTGGTGTTGGAGATGGGGCCTGGGGGGAGGTGATTGGATCATGAGGGCAGTTTTCCCCTTTGGTGCTGTTCTTGTGATAGTGAGTGAGTTATCATGAGGTTTGATTGTTTAAAAGTGTGTAGCACCTCCCCACTCCCTCTCTTCCTCCTGCTCCAGCCATGTAAGATGTGCCTGCTTCCTCTTTGCCTTCCACCATGATTGTAAGTTTCTTGAGGACTCCCCAGCCATGCTTCCTGTATAGCCCATGAAACCTCTTTTCTTTATAAGTTAAACCTCCTTTCTTTATATGTTATCCAGTCTCAGGTATTTTTTAAGTAGCAGTGTGAGAAATGACTAATACAGAAAATTGGTACCTAGGAGTGGGGCATTGCTATAAATGTACCTGAAATTGTGAAAGCAGCTTTGGAACTGGGTAACAGGCACAGGTTGGAACAGTTTGGAGGGCTCAGAAGAAGACAGGAAGATGAGGGGAAGTTTGGAACTTCCAAGACCTGATGAACGGTTTTTACTGCAATGCTGATAATGCTGATAGTAATATTGTCAGAGATGGCCAGGGTGATGAGGTCTCAGATGGAGATGAGGAACTTATTGGGAACTGGAGCAAAGGTCACTTTTGTTATGCATTAGCAAAGAGCCTGGCAGTAGTGTGCGCCTGCTCTAAACATCTGCGGAACTTTGAATTTGAGGGATATGATTTAGAGTATCGGGCAGAAGAAATTTCTAAGCAACAAAACATTCAAGAATTGCCCTGGCTGTCTCTAAAATCCTATGTTCATATGTATGAACAAAGAAATAACCTGAAACTAGAATTTATATTTAAAAGAGAAGCAGAGTATAAAAGTTTGGAAAATTCACAGCCTGGCCATGTAGTAGAAAAGAAACACCCATTTTCAGGGAAGGAATTAAAGGAGGCTGCAGAAATTTGCATATCTGAAAGAGAGGGAAGTACTAGTAGCTAAGACAATGGGAAAAAGACCCTAAAGATATTTTACAGACCTTCACAACAGCCTCTCTTATCACAGGTCCAGAAGCCTAGGAGGGAAAAATGATTTTGTGGGTCAGGCCCAGGGCACACTGCTCCCTACATCCCAGCCACTCCACCTCCAGATGTGGCTCAAAGTTACCCAAGTACTTGGGCCGCTGCTTCAGAAGGTGCAAGCCATAAGCCTTGGTAGCTTTCACACAGTGTTAAGCCTGCAGGTGCACAGAGTGCAAGAGTTGAGGCTTGGATGCCCCTGCCTAGATTTCAGAAGATGTATGGTGATATGGTTTGGCTGTGTTCTCACCCAAATCTCATCTTGAATTGTAGTTCCCATAATCCCCATGTGTTGTGGGAGAGACCCAGTGGGAGGTAATTGAATGATGGGGGTGGTTACCCCCATGCTGTTCCTGTGATTGTGAGTTTTCATGAGATCTGATGGTTTTATAAGGGGCTTTTCCTGCTTTGGTCAGCACTTCTTTCCCCTGCCACCATGTCAAGAAAGACATGTTTGCTTTCCCTTCCACGATAATTGTAAGTTTCCTGAGGCCTCCTTAGCCATGCAGAACTGTGAGTCAATTAAACCTCTTTCCTTTATAAATTACCCAGTCTTGGGTATTATCTTTGCAGCAATGTGAGAATGGACTAATACAGTAAATTGGTACCACTATAGTGGGGTGCTGCTATAAGGATACTAAAAAATGCAGAAGTGACTTTGGAACTGGGTAACAGGCAGAGGTTGGAACCGTTTGGAGGGCTCAGAAGAAGAAAGGAAAATGTTGGAAACTTTAGAACTTCCTAGAGACTTGTTGAAGGGCTTTGACCAAAATGCTGATAGTGATATGGACAATGAAGTCCCAGGCTGAGGTGATCTCAGGCTGAGATGAGAAACTTGTTGGGAACTGGAGATGAACACTTGCTTTGCTTTAGCAAAGAGACTGGTGGAATTTTACCCCTGCCCTAGAGATCTGCGGAACTTTGAACTTGGGGGAGATGATTTAGGATATCCAGCAGAAGAAATTTCTCTTTTTTTCTTTCTTTTTTTAAATTTTAAAAAATTTATTATTTTTTAATTATAATACTTTAAGTTCTAGGGTACATATGCACAATGTGCAGATTTGTTACATATGTATACATGTGCCATGTTGGTGTGCTGCATCCATTAACTCGTCATTTATATCAGGTATATCTCCTAATGCTATCCCTCCCCCCTTCCCCCACCCCACCTCAGGCCCCGGTGTGTGATGTTTCCCACCCTGTGTCTTTGTCTTTTACTCTTCTGTCTGTTATAAGGATACTTGGAATTGGATTTAAAATCCATCTGGATGATCTCATTTCAAGATCCTTAACTTAATTACAGGGCCAAGTATTTAGACATGGACATATCCTTTTTGGGGCCAACTTTTGACCAACTATAAGAGGTATCACTATTATAATATAAATGCAGATTTTGTAGTATTTTAATAACAACTAAGGAATTGAGAGGAATATGTCTTGATTAGAGTTTCCATGTCTAGATCTCTATTCTTTAAAAGAATAAACTTTTACAAAATGCTAGTTCCCCTAGAAACCCCCCTCAAACCTTTGGCCTATTAGAATTTCAGAGCAAGAGGGGAGTGTGATGCAAAGGCACATGTAGTTTGAAAATGCCCTCCAAGTGAACATGATATATCCTTCCTACAAGCTACACACCCACATGTGTTTGAGAATTGCTTCTCTGAGGAAATGCCATTCCCAGGCTGATGGATGGGTAAGAGAGACCTTTAAGGTATACTGATTGTGTGCTGAGGAAAGAGAGAGAAAAATCTATCTGCAGTGATAATGGAGGCCACAAATTGGGTTGATCTGAAGAACCTCAAATCCAAAGAGCAGGGCTGGAAAGAAAGATCTGATTACTACAAGAAAGTGACACTGTCGTTCATGTGATCTGTCTGCAATACAAATGTAATCATGTCACTCTAGCTTGAGATCTCATTGGCTCTCTATGAATAATGGATGATTTTCAGATTCCAGAACACAACACACAAGGATTTCACAAGCTGGCCTCTACCTAGTATTTTAGAATCATCTCTCACCACTCTCCCTCAAAGACTGTCTTCTCCTGCCATACTAAAATTCTTGCTATTTCTCAAACACATCTTATCCTTTATTGCTTTCCTAGCCTTGAACATGCTGTTCCATCTGCTTGGAATGCTATTCTCTGCTGGATAATTCCTGCTACGCCTCAAGACCACTTTTCCTGCCACTCCATCTTCTGTCCTGCATTAAAAAGCCTCCTTATTCTCTTCAATGAGTTGGCATCTGCCTCTGCTGTGATTCTAAGTCACTCCATTCATAGGAACTGTTGGCCTTGTGTCCCATCTTAACTTCCCCTGAGTCCAGTACTTTGAGAGCTTTTAGAAAGATAAAACTGTGTCATACTCCTCCCTAAATCTCCAGTGCCTAGTAAGTGCTTAATAAACATTTGCTGAAAAATGAAAGGATCAGATCATTATGGCTTCAAGTCTGAAATACATACTTGGTTTGGTGATAGTGGGATCCAGGCTTTAGATCTTAAACCTGTCAGACTGGAGCCATAGGCAGAGAAGAACACAAGGGAGTAAGTCTGGAAGAGGCACAAGAAGAGGGAATTGTAGGAAACTGAGAGGTTATCCAGTTTGGAGGCATAATGGGGGTTGTTTAAGAAGATTAGCAGCCCTCAGTTCATTCTCCCATCTTCAGCATGAAAACTACTGAAGTGGAATCATGTTGGGATTCCCCTTAATACCAGTGACAACACATCAGGAGTGATGGGAATGACATATGAACTACAGATAGAAAGTATCTGGGCCAGGCGCGGTGGCTCACGCCTGTAATCCCAGCACTTTGGGAGGCTGAGGCGGGCGGATCACGAGGTCAGGAGATCGAGACCATCCTGGCTAACACAGTGAAACCCCATCTCTACTAAAAATACAAAAAATTAGCCGGGCGAGGTGGCGGGCGCCTGTAGTCCCAGCTACTCAGGAGGCTGAGGCAGGAGAATGGCGTGAACCCCAGGGCCAGAGCCTGCAGTGAGCCGAGATCACGCTACTGCACTCCAGCCTGGGTGACAGCGAGACTCCGTCTCAAAAAAAAAAAAAAACAAAAAACAAAAGAAAGTATCATACTGACACCAGGGAGCTACGTAGTTATGGGATGAATCGAGGGAAAGAGGACAAAGGGAAACACATATGAGAGAACTTTCAGAAAATTCCCGAATAAGGAAAGAGGGATTTGATGTTGGGTCCCATTGGCTAGTGTACATATATTGGCTGGTGAATAGTCTACTATATTCTTGGTAGCTGTCATTCTCAGCCAATTCTGACGAAAGTGAACTACATTGCCCACCCTTGCATTTGTTCTAAGGGCATATAATTCATAGGCTGGCAACCTCTAATGAAGTCTTGGTATAAGAGCTTTTCTTAAAAGGATGTTAGTATCATCTGAATCAGCTGGCTCAAGCAGCACAGTGTAACAGTTAGGAATCCAAGGTCTAAAACCAGAGTGTACACCAATTAGACAAGTTAATTAATTTCTAGGTGGCTTCAATTTCCTCTTTAGTAAAATGGATATGATAATACCAGTACATACTTCATGAGGTTACTTTAGAGATTCAAATGGGTTAATATGAGTAAAACCCTTAATAAGAGTGATCAGTAAGTGTTATTTATGTTATAACTATTCAGAGGCAAATACACTAAAAAATCACCTTCTGAGTTGAAATAATAATAATTATTTTTCTAGCACATAAGGACCTGTATTAGTCAAGACTCAGTTGCAACTGCCAGAAACCCAACTCAAAATAGCTTAAGAAAAAAAGAGGTTTTTATTGATTTGTCTAACTGAAAAGCCCAGGATTATCTGTAGTAACTTCAGTATTGTTTCAGGGTTGCAAAGTCACATTATTAAGACTTGGCTTCTTTATATCCCTTAGCTCTGCTTTCTTCTGTACTAATTTTATTCTCAGGCAGTTTCCTCTTACAGAAGCAAGATGGCTGTTGGCAATGCCACACTTGCATTTCCACACAACTTAGTAACTTTCAACTTAATAACCCCGGCAGAAGGTCCAGCAAAAACTTTGCCCCTGATTCTTATTAGCCCAAATTGGATCACATACTTATTCCTGAACCCGGATCACGTGTCTACTGCCGAATGAGCAGAAAACCTTTCCACAAAGGCAAATCAAGGTTTGGTTACCTTGATTTGCAGAAGAAAGGCAATTGAGGCAGATAGGGATAGATTCAGATTTTATGGAACTTAAAGCTTTATAATTTTGGGGTCTTCTTTAACTAAAAAAATTACAAATTTAAAAACAGGTATAAAAGTTGGTTTTATTTAGAACGAGAAAATAAATCTCAACAAATTACTGAACTCTTGGAGATTTAGGTTCTTTACTTCTTAGATCGATTTAGACAATTTACCAGAAATGCTAATATATAAATGCCTGTTGATTGTAAACTGGCTTTCTCTCCCCACCTAGAATACTCCATAACTCCCAGCACCTCCCATGCAACTGAAGGCTTCTGAAGCTTAAGCTTTGTTAGTTTCACAATAAATCCACCTCTGGACACAGGGGAAGCAAAAACAAAACAACAACAAGAACAACCAAAAAACCCCTAGCAAATATCCACTTCATACATTTCTTTCTTTTCTTTTTTTTTGAGATGGAGTCTCACTCTGTCACCATGCTGGTGTATAGTGGCGCGATCTTGGCTCACTGCAACCTCTGCCTCCCAGGTTCAAGCAATTCTCCTGCCTCAGCCTCCCAAGTAGCTGGGATTACAGGCACATGCCAACAGGCCCAGGTAATTTTTTTTTTTTTTTTTTTTTTGCCTTTTAGTAGAGATGGGGTTTCACCATGTTGGCCAGGTTGGTTTCAAACTCCTGACCTCAAGTGATCCACCCATCTCAGCCTCCCAAAGTGTTAGGATTACAGGCGTGAGCCACCTCTCCCAGCCTCATACACTTCTTAATAGCAGACGCCTTATTTTAAAGAATGGGCAACTGAATGTATATCCAAGTAACTCTGCTCAGGCCACCACGTCTGGAAAACCCTGGGTCTTGGCAGTACAAATGATCATCATTTTGTACTTTGTGGCAACGGCCAAACCCAGCTGGATTTTTGCTACACTGATTTTAACAGCTCTGCGCTCACGTAATTCGGTGCTTTAAAAGGCCATGTTTTATTTGGCACTGATGCTTTCAACAAACTTACGGGGACCATTGGCCCCAGGAGCCAAAAGCTGAACCTGTGCTGCTACAGCTCCTGGCCCTGTCCTAATTTCCTCTTTTTCTTCTCTGCTGTTTCTTCTATCTTTCACTTCTCTTCTTCCTCTTTGTTTTCCTCCACCTTTTCTTCTTCCTTCTCCTCTTCTTCCCTGATTGTTTTGACAGATCATTGAGTTCAGACAGTACATCACACATGAGGCCTAAATTATGAATAAATTCCATTGACGTCAGGCCATTTGTACATCCAGTGAACTTGGCTCAATTTTTGGCATCTCTAAGCCGTGTCCCCTGGAGATGTAGACAAGTGCCTTCAGGGCAACAGAGGCATTCCAGATGGTGGTGTTCAGATAGACTCCCCAACACACTGCCTCCCATCTGGGCCAGCGCTCAGAATGCCATAAGCCACTCTCAGCACATCCCCGAAGCTGCTGTTGACTCTTGGAAGGAGTGCAGCAAACACACTGTGACTTATCAGGGCAAACCTGCAGATGATTAACTTTGGGCTCATTATATGCTGCATTTCCACCCAAGGGGACTCCAGGCTGGGGGTAAAAGCAGGGTAGGAGAGAGGGCAGACAGAGTGAAACAACAGGAGTTTGGCAGCGATTATAATAGTTTTCCCCAGCAAAGGAGACACAACATTAGGAGAAAAATAGATGTTTAAAAATAGGCAAACATAAGTTAAAGTCCCTGCTATTTCACTCATTACTTGTGTGCACCTGTTAGGTTGTGGTAGATATCTGCTCAGTATTTTTCCCACACCCCTGCTTCTGAAAACAGCAGCCTCTTTTCATTTGGGGGACTCCTTTACTAATCCACATGGCCTCAGGGCTCACACCCTCCTACCCTAACCTCATCTGTCTCCTAGGGAGTGATTATCCCCAGCAGAGCCAATTACAGTGTCACAGCCCCCTGGACACAGCAAATAAGCATGTGGCTAATGCCAGTCCATAAAGTCCTTCTTTGAAAGTGTTTTTAAAAAATTCTATATTGGATCAAAGCTATGTAAAAATGTTAATATACCTTACAACTCCAAAATAAGGGAGAAAGGAAAATCGCTGTCATACTAGCTGGGAGAAATGGAGACATTCAAAGTCAAAAAGCGATGCCTTCACTTCTCTGAATCACTGCCATAGCTACCTAGATTTATGGAGGCAATGTGGGATTATACATATGTGAATTTTCCTGGCAGCTAAAAGTTATCCCTTCAGAGGTAAAAGGACCTCTTTTTTTGTTTTTAAACTATGTTATTCGCAGGCTTTTCTAAAATATTTCACATATTTCCCTTACTTTTTAAGTGGAAGATACCACATTTAGCCTCTTCTGGATGGCTCAGAGGCATCAAAATAAGTGTCAATTAATAGGCTGTGTGATAATATGGTTTGGAGTGTTTTTTTTTTCTTTTTCTTTTTTTTTTTTTAAAAGACTGTCCCAACCTGCACTGCCTAACTCTTTCCTGCTTACCCAAGCACCACAGGGCAAGCTCTCAATAAGAATGAGCTTGAGGTACCCTGGCCTCATTCATGGCCAAAGCCCTGATTCTATTCCTGTCTCATATCCCCCTTCCTGATATGTTCTTGCATTCCTCTGGCTCCTGAACTTCTGTTTGCTTCCTGCTTTTAGCCTAGCAGTTTTCCTTTAGATCTCACCTGTGACACAGCTGTTCTGTGACTGACCTTTGGTTCTCTTCCTCATATGCCATTCTGCCTTTGCCCTTAGGCCCTGTTCTGTCTCCAGCTGGCAATTGTAGTAAGACAGGCTGGAGTCCCATGACGAGGATCAGATGCTAGTGTTCCTGTCTCCTTTCACATGGTTAAATGGACTGGAATCATTTACTGTAGAGACAAACAACCATATACACTACAGTAACCCTCAGAGCAAGATTTTAAAATAGCTGGAGATAGGGGAAGGGTTATAGAAGATATTCATATTACTGCAGATTAGGCAGTATAGAAATCCATTTTCTGGGAAGCATCAATTACTCTCTTTACTGATCAATTGGGTTATACATGCTTCTTTGGAATTGTCAAATTTCCAAGCCTGACACTAGGCTCGATTGCTTGTTCCTATACTATCCAGGCCTAGCTTTCTCTTGTTCCTTTTCTGCTGACCCAGGAGTCCAAGGCTGCCAAAGGTATAACATTTTCTTTCTGCTTCCCTTCTTTCTGAACAGGTCTCTTTCTTCATCTTCATAAAAATGGATTAAAAAATAAAACATAGAAATGCATCTCTCTCTCTATATATATATGTTGAAAATGGATATTATACTTCTCAAGGGAGATAACATGCTAAAGGTATTATTCTGAATGAATAGATGACCTATTTAAAGCCATAGGAAACATTGCCAAGGATGAGTCATTGCCAAATTAAAAGTTTACATTAAATATAAACTTTTGAGTCCCCTTTTAAGAACTTCAGAGAACCCTAGCTAAGCCTATGTTCTCAGTAACCCCCGCTGAATTGCTAAACCTCTCTTGCCTCTTTCACATGCAGTTCATCCACCCATTCCGACACAGAAAGCACATAAAAGTCCAGCCTGGAGGCCTCATCTCTGATATGCAGACAGAAATTTGCCCCTCTTTTATTCGCCCCTCCTACTTACCCCATTCTCCGTTCTGCTCATGCTGGGTCTGTGATCCCATGGCATACTGCAGTGCAGTAGCCCTGAAACCTGGCTGCACATTGGAATCTATCCAGAGAGCTCTTGAACAGTTTTGGGGTGCTGAGCCCGATCTCTTCTCTCCACTGCAAGACTTCATTGCAGTGGTCAGAAAAAAAAATCTGGTGTCCAGACCCAAATACAACCAATTAAATAAGAATCTTTTAGGCATGGAATTTCTCTTCTCAGTATTTTATTGAGAAAATTCTCAAACAGACAAGAAAGTTGAAAAAATTTACAATCTTGCTACCTGGATTCTACCATTAGCATTTTATTATTCATGCCTATCCATTTAGTAACATTTTATTACCACATATCTATCTATCTGTTAACATCCCTCTAACTATCTACTAATCCACTTATTTTTTGATACATTTAAAAGTAAATTGGACCAGGTGTGGTGGCTCACACCGGTAATCCCAGCACTTTGGGAGGCTGAGGCTGGAGAACTACTTGAGGCCAGGAATTTGAGAGCAGCCTGGCCAACATGGTGAAACCCCATCTCTACTAAAATACAAAAATTAGCTGGGCATGGTGGCGCATGTCTGTAATCCCAGCTACTTGGGAGGCTGAGGCAGGAGAATCACTTGAACCCGGGAGGCAGAGACTGCAGTGAGCTGAGATCGTGCCACTGTGGGCGACCAAGTGAGACTCTGTCTCAAAAAAAAAAAAAAAAAAAAAGGAAATGCAGATAAATGATGTGTTACTCCATGAGCCTGGGTAGTATGCATGTGGGTGTTTGTTTTTCATTATTCTTTATACTGTACACATATATGATAGGTATTCTATTTTATCCCCAAATGAAAAGACATTTAAAAAGAATGAATAGTATTCTTTGCCCATGGGAAAATACTTAGGTAGCTTTTTTCTGTGTGGAATACCTACGTAACCTCTTGTTTTCACCTATAGAAAGTCTACCTTTTTTTAGGAATTGGTATAACTTTCCCCCACTGAAGAATCTCTCCCTTGCTACTGCAGCCATCATCAATCTCTCTTTCTTTCTTTCTTTCTTTTTTTTTTTCTTTTGAGATGGAGTCTTGCCCTGTCGCCAGGCCGGAGTGCAGTGGCACGATCTCGGCTCACTGAAACCTCTGCTTTCCAGATTCAAGCCATTCTCATGCCTCAGCCTCCTTAGTGGCTGGGATTACAGGTGCACACCACCATGCCCAGCAAATTTTTTGTATTTTTAGTAGAGATGGGATTCCACCATGTTGGCCAGGATGGTCTCGATCTCCTGACCTCGTGATCCGCCTGCCTCAGCCTCTCAATCTCTTTCTTTTGAATTTACTTAATATCTTTGCCATTCATCATAGCCCCAAATTAAATGCCATTTAATTTATAGTCTTTTCATTTCAGGTAGAAAGGTAGCTTGCTGACACTAGTCTCAGATCCATTCCCACCCTTTCCCTGCTCTGCTCTGTTGCTGCCTCTCACAGGCTGTCTTGTTCTTTGGTTCTTGATAGGTTAAAGCAATGAGAGGCACCACAGGAGGACTGGAAACAGGGGAAGAGAGAAGCCAGGCCATTTCTCACTCTGTTCCCTGCGTCCTTTGGAATCTGACAGTGTCCCGCTGGACAGCCCCTCCCTTCTTTCTCCCAGATCTACTCGGGCAGTTCTCCTGGTGGTTTTTGCTCCTTCTGTCTGACAGCCAAGGCTTTTGGGCTCTGGTGACAACTGCTTCTCCCAGTGTCACCCTTGCAACAAGGAGAATAACTTCCTAGTTTTGCTAATCTGTGAATTACTTCACCATTCCCTTTTCGACTTCTTCACTGTTCCATTCATCTGCATAACTAATTCTCTGTTGAAACAATTTCCCTTCCTCTGAAAGACCTGTTTTTTTTGTTTTGTTTTGTCTTTTTTTTTCCTGGCTAGATCTCAGCTGACACTATGTATAGTGAAAGAGCACAGGCTTGGAAACTGGAGGGACCTAAGTTTGAATCCTATTGTTTATTCTATGAACTTGTTTAAGTTACTTAATCTCATTCTTAAACTAGGGGTTATAACACCTACTTCATTGGGTTGCTATGAGTGTTAAATGGCATACTATATGAACAGTGCCAGTACCATAGTTAGGACTCAATAAATGGAAGCTACCATTATTGATTTATATACTCCCTGACAGCATAGCCATTTTCTTCTTTTTGTGTCTCAGTGCTTTACCTAAAGGTGTTTATCACATTAGTTCCTCTTAAATTTAATTTAATCATCAACTTATTGAGCATCTACTATGCACTGGCAATTGTGTTAGGTAGTACTTCTAGAAGATATGATGAAAATACAGCCCTTGCCTTTAATGTTTTTACAATCTAATGAAAGTGAGAGATGTGACAACAACTAATTCTGCAGAAATGCAATCTGACAAACACACCAAAATGAGGTACAAGTGACACCAATAGGTACATGGTTGAAGGAATGAATGAGTGACTCTGCCTAGGAATATCAGGAAAATCTTCGGAGAGGAATAGGCGCTCTGCTGGTTTTGAATGAAAAGAAAAGTTTCAACAGGCAAAGAATGAGGGAAAGGAGAATTTGGGCTGAGGAAATGGCATGAACTAAATTGTGGAGCTATAACCATGCATGTACATTTAGAGCAAAATTTCAGCACCTCTAACGGAAGTATGTGGAGGGAGATGTAGGGAGAGACCTTGAAATCGTTGATAGCTGCTGGGTATGGACTTGATCCTATAAGTAAAAAAATCAATGCAAATTTTTGAGAAGGGGAGTGATTTCTGAGTGACCTCAGAAATCCAATTGTAATTTAAGAAAGAGAAAACAGAGTTTGGAGACCCATTATCAAGTTCGTACTATAGTCCTACTGTGACATAATCCACAACACATGGAGATAGATTGATAGGAAGGATAGGCAAGAGTGTTCACTAAAATTGGCTTTGAAACAGCATTTCTCAATCTGTTTAGCATACGAGTGTCTCGTGAATCACAATAATCGCAATTATAGCCAATTATTTTTAAATGTATTTAGAAAAAATATACATTCTTTATACTGGCCTATAATAAGGCTCTATGTGATCTGACCCAGAAAGTTCTCAGACTTCATCTGTATGCTTCCCTTTGCTTAGTCTACTCCAGCTCTATAAGCCATTTTTCTGTTGCTTGAATAGGCCAACCAGGCCCTGGTTCTGACTCAAGGCCTTTGCAGCTGCTGTTCTATCTGCCTGGAGGAGTTTTACTCCAGACCTTTGCTTATCCTTACATTTTCTGGCACTTCACTTCTTACTACCCTTCCTTTTACTTACCTTCCTTTAGGCATTCACCCTTCTTACTCTTTCTTGAATAAATCAAGCATGCTCTTGCCCCAGGGCCTTTGCACTTGCTGTTTCTGCCTAGAATTCTCTTCTCCTAGATTTCTGCATGGCTCATTTCCTCACCTCCTTCAGGTCTTTCTTTGCTTATGTGTCAACTTTTCAGTGAGGAATCCCTGCATCCCTATTTAAAAATGTGAAGTTAAATATTCTTTCTCCTTTTCTGCTTTCTTTTTCCCCATAGCACTTAACCACTTGAGATACTATGTATTTTCCTTTTCCTTTTTGTTTTTCCATGGTAGAATTTGAGGTGCATTAGGGAAGATATATGTATATATATATGTGTTTGTGTATATATATATTTTTGTCAGTAGAAGGTGACTTATTGGAAAATTTAAAAACGTGGCAACAAGACAGGTAGATCTCTGTACTGTTACTCCCCAGACCCAGAGCTTACATACCATATAGAAAGAACATAAGTGCTTCAGAAGGAATGTGTAGGATCGCTGAAATTGACCCCTCAGGGAAAGGTAAGAACGCTGTGTCTCATAGCCCATAATTTGCCAAAGGACAGGACTTAGGTAAGTACGTGTTTATGATAACATCAAGGTTGTCTTGGCTTACACAAGCAACAGTACATAAAGTAGAAATCTTGAGGCATTCCTGGGCCTGAGGTTAATCAGAAGTCAACATGGCAGATTAGCATCCAAGATGAAGTGGCATCATTCTGTACAGTGTCCAACACTGTACACTCGATTAGGAGGGAGTAAACATGATTGAGCACTGGGAGCAAGAGTAGCAGGACACCCAACAGCCCAAAGTTGGAAGGAGCACAAGTGTTCACTGATGGATGAATGGATAAACAGAATGTGGTCTAAACATACTATGAAATATTGTCCAGCCTTAAAAGGGGAGGAAGTTCTGATGCATGCTACAACATGGATGAACCTTCAGGACATTATACAAGTGAAATAAGCCAGGCAAAGAAGGATAAATGGCTGTATGATTCTACTCATATGAGGTACCTAGAGTAGTCAAACTGATAGAGAAAGCAGAATGTTGGTTGCTAGGAGTTGTGGGGATGGGAAGATGGGAAGTTATTTAATGGGTAGAGTTTCAGATCTGAAAGATGAAAAGAGTTCTAGTGATGGATGGTGGTGATGGCTTGCACCACAATGTGAATGTACTTTACTAACTGCACATTTCAACACGGTTAAGATAGCAAATTTTCATTTTGTGTTTTTTACCAGAACTTAAAAAGAAAAAAAGGGTTTTTTTTGTTTGTTTGTTCGTTTTCTTTTTTTTTTTTTTGAGACGGAGTCTCGCTCTGTCACCCAGGCTGGAGTGCAGTGGCGCGATCTCGGCTCACTGCAAGCTCTGCCTCCCGGGTTCACGCCATTCTCCTGCCTCAGCCTCTCCGAGTAGCTGGGACTACAGGCGCCCGCCACCACGCCCGGCTAATTTTTTGTATTTTTAGTAGAGACGGGGTTTCACCATGGTCTCGATCTCCTGACGTGATCCGCCCGCCTCGGCCTCCCAAAGTGCTGGGATTACAAGCGTGAGCCACCGCGCCCGGCCTGTTTGTTTTCAAAAGAGTCATAGGACAAAACAAGGTAAGAATGGTCTCATGAAAACCAAAGATACAGAGTGTTTCTAGAATGAAGGATTTATTGAATGCTGCTAAGAAAAAGATGAGATGAGGAATGAAAACATCAGTGGGGCTAATGAACAGGGGCATTACTGCTGAAACAATACAATGTCTTTAAGATGTAAAAGTGAGGTTGAAACCACATTGAAGTAGGTAACACTCTCTTCTTCCTTATCCGGGAATGAGTTGGTTGTTGGTGATCATCAGTCTGATCCACTCCAAGAGAGATCATAGCAGGGTCCAATCTGTGCTCCCCTGGGATCGTTCGCCATGGCTAGAAGTTAAAACTACACAGACACACGATCAAAACCCGGAACCCGCATGCCCAGATGACTGGGACGAGGCCATACTTCACATCTTCTCTCCCAGACTCACAATTAGGCAACGGTCACCTCAAACGACTTTATATGGCAGACACTCCCAGATCTTCCGCTGCCCGCCCCTCCTTGTCCCTTCTCCCCGCCGGGGTCAGCCTCATCGACCCCATCTCAACTCCGATGCAGTCTCTCTCTCTCTCTCTATATATATACGTATATATATACACACATATATACATATATATGTGTATGTATATATATATATTTAGACAGAGTCTTGCTTTGCTCCCCAGGCTGGAGTGCAGTGGTGAAATCTCTGCTCACTGCAAGCTCCACCTCCCGGGTTCACGCAATTCTCCTGCCTCAGCCTTCCAAGTAGCTGGGACTACAGGCGCCCGCCACCACACCCGGCTAAATTTTTGTATTTTTAGTACAGACAGGGTTTCACCATGTTAGCCAGGATGGTCTCAACCTCCTGACCTCGTGATCTGCCCGCCTAGGCCTCCCAAAGTGCTGCGATTACAGGCGTGAGTCACTGCGCCCGGCCAGGGCAGATATTCTTGTAGAATTTTGTTTCTTGCTTTATCCCTGGTGCCTAAAACAATTTGTGGTATACAGTAAGTACTCAATAAACATTTTTTGAATGAATGACTGAATAAATGGATAAATCCAGTCTCCTCATATCTCAGGTCTCAGATAAAATGCCTTCCTCAGAAACGCCTTTCCTGATCCTCCTATGTAAAACAGCCCTTCTCATCCTAGTTGTGCTTTATAATATCATTATGTTTTACTTTTCTCATAGTACTTGTCATTATCTAAAATTATTCTATTTATTTACTTGCTTATTGTCTTCCTCCTCCCTCCTCCATTAGAATGTAGGCTCCTTGAGACCTGGGCCCTTGACACAATAATTGTTAAATGAGTGAATGTACAAAACACTGTGTTGAAAGCTTCAGATGAATTATCTCACCCACTTTTCATAGCAACCCCAATTAAATAGTACCGTAGAATTCCCTTATCTCAAATAAGAAAACAGAGCTTTAAAGAGCTTACATAGCTAGAAAGTGGCAGAGCCCAGATTTGAACACGGGCATTTTGATTCCAGGACTCATTCTGAGTTAGTTTATGTAACTGAAGACTTCTGAGAGCCTTGTATATCTACAGTCTGAAAGAGAAGGAAAGCATCTACAACACTGCCCAAATTTACTTGACCACAGAAGCTTCTTCTTTGTGGGAAGTTCCTAGAATTTTATGGATATACTTTTGAAAATGCTTCCATAAGATTCTAGCCCTTTTGACTTGGAAGTTGTTAGAGCTTTCTTTACAGGACTAACATAACTTCACTGTAATTCAAGGCATGTGACCTAACATGCCTAAGAGACATGGTGGGAAGAAGGAAGAGAGGTCTGCTCAATGGAAAAGCAAAGACATTCCGGGGTTACTGTCAAAGAAAGTAATAGAGGAGGAAAAATATCTAAGGGAGAGAGAGAGAAAGAAAGAGAGAGAGAGAGAGAGAGAGCCAGCCCTAAAATGTGGTCCTAATAAGAGACAGGCACAAAGATCAGCTTTCTTTCAGCAAAATCTGTGACTATTCAGTATGTGGTCCTGGGTAAGGCAGCAGAAAGTTAATTCTGGCATGTAAATCACCAGCGGGTGAGTAGACATTGGTGTTGTTTACTCAAAATTCATTCTCCTTCTTCCTCTTTTCTAACAGAACACTGTATCTTCCCTTGTAATTCACCCTCAGGCCCTTAGCCTGTGCTTCCCTAAGCCAATTGCTCCCCTCACCAGTAAATGCTGTAGGAATGAATAGGTTGCCTTATGCAGTTGTGATCAGTGAGACATAAAGGCAAGTCTGCCTGGGGACTTCTAGGAAAGGTTTACCTGTTCATGGAAAAGAGGCACATAGGAAGAGATGTTGGACAAAGCTAATGTTAATAATGAGAATGGCAGAGTTGAAAAATGGAAAGAACCTGATTCATGGTGACATTGCTTGGCCAACCTACATTCTCATCTGGACTTCTTCTTACGTGAAATAATAAATGTTTCTTATTATTAAAGCAATTTTCTTAAGTTTTTCTGTTACTGGTGACCAAAGCATCTCAACTGATATAGCTAGGAAATAGAACCCCTCATATCCCCTCCTTATGTTCACACAGGTTAGAGTGTGAGCATTTGGAAGGAGCACTACAACAGTGGGAAGTCCAAATAGAGAGATCTACATCTCTGCAGTAAAAGATACTAATAAGCTTGATAAATTGTTGGCACAGGGAAGGAGGGTTTCAGCTTTACACTTCCATCATGTCTAGACCAAGACATGTAGGTTCCCACGCAAAAAAAAATTTTGTACTCCTTTAACCCAATATTCAGTAAACAAGTGTTCAATATTGATTTAATGGGGATGAGAATATCTGATTTTCTGTTAATCAAAATTGTAGATGTCTTTCCTTGTGTTTTAAATAAGAGATTTACCACATATGTTGACTATAATACAACATTTTAACTTACTTGGAATTATTTTTCCATAGCACAATGTTAGCTTCTAGTTATCATTTATAATAATTACAGTTAAAGGTAACATATATGGGTCTACTTATGGGTTGAAAAAATGCATAACGTTTCTTGTTTTATTATACTTTAATTTCTAGGGTACATGTGCACAACATGCAGGTTTGATACATAGGTATACACGTGCCATATTGGTTTGCTGCACCCATCAACTCATCATTTACATTAGGTAATTCTCCTAATGCTATCCCTCCCCCAGCCCCCCACCCCCGACAGGCCCTGAAGTGTGATGTTCCCCACCCTGTGTCCAAGTGATCTCATTGTTCAATTCCCACCTGTAAGTGAGAACATGCACTGTTTGGTTTCTCTGTCCTTATGATAGTTTGCTGAGAATGGTTTCCAGCTTCATTCATGCATGTCCCTGCAAAGGACATGAACTCGTCCTTTTTTATGGCTGCATAGTATTCCATGGTGTATATGTGCCACATTTTCTTTATTTTATTTTATTTTTATTTTTTATTTTTTATTATTATACGTTAGGTTTTAGGGTACATGTGCACAATGTGCAGGTTTGTTACATATGTATCCATGTGCCATGTTGTTTGGCTGCACCCATTAACTCATCATTTAGCATTAGGTATATCTCCTAATGCTGTACCTCCCCCCTCCCCTCACACCACAACAGTCCCCGGAGTGTGATGTTCCCCTTCCTGTGTCCATGAGTTCTCATTGTTCAATTCCCACCTATGAGTGAGAACATGCGATGTTTGGTTTTTTGCCCTTGCGATAGTTTACTGAGAATGATGGTTTCCAGTTTCATCCATGTCCCTACAAAGGACATGAACTCATCCTTTTTTATGGCTGCATAGTATTCCATGGTGTATATGTGCCACATTTTCTTAATCCAGTCTATCGTTGTTGGACATTTGGGTTGGTTCCAATTCTTTGCTATTGTGAATAGTGCCGCAATAAACATACGTGTGCATGTGTCTTTATAGCAGCATGATTTATAGTCCTTTGGGTATATACCCAGTAATGGGATGGCTGGGTCAAATGGTATTTCTAGTTCTAGATTCCTGAGGAATTGCCACACTGACTTCCACAATGGTTGAACTAGTTTACAGTCCCACCAACAGTGTAAAAGTGTTCCTATTTCTCCACATCCTCTCCAGCACCTGTTGTTTCCTGACTTTTTAATGATGGCCATTCTAACTGGTGTGAGATGGTATCTCACTGTGGTTTTGATTTGCATTTCTCTGATGGCCAGTGATGATGAGCATTTTTTCATGTGTTTTTTGGCTGCATAAATGTCTTCTTTTGAGAAGTGTCTGTTCATGTCCTTTGCCCACTTTTTGATGGGGTTGTTTGTTTTTTTCTTGTAAATTTGTTTGAGTTCATTGTAGATTCTGGGTATTAGCCCTTTGTCAGATGAATAGGTTGCAAAAATTTTCTCCCATTCTGTAGGTTGCCTGTTCACTCTGATGGTAGTTTCTTTTGCTGTGCAGAAGCTCTTTAGTTTAAATAGATCCCATTTGTCAATGTTGGCTTTTGTTGCCATTGCTTTTGGTGTTTTAGCCATGAAGTCCTTGCCCACGCCTATGTCCTGAATGGTATTGCCTAGGTTTTCTTGTAGGATTTTAATGGTTTTAGGTCTAACATTTAAGTCTTTAATCCATCTTGAATTAATTTTTGTATAAGGTGTAAGGAAGGGATCCAATTTCAGCTTTCTATATATGGTTAGCCAGTTTTCCTGGCACCATTTATTAAATAGGGAAATCCTTTCCCTATTGCTTGTTTTTGTCAGGTTTGTCAAAGATCAGATGGTTGTAGATGTGTGGTGTTATTTCTGAGGCCTCTGTTCTGTTCCATTGGTCTATGTCTCTGTTTTGGTACCAGTACCATGCTGTTTTGGTTACTGTTGGCTTGTAGTAAAGTTTGAAGTCAGGTAGTGTGATGCCTCCAGCTTTGTTCTTTTGGCTTAGGATTGTCTTGGCAATGAGGGCTCTTTTTTGGTTCCATATGAACCTTAAAGTAGTTTTTTCCAATTCTGTGAAGAAAGTCATTGGTAGCTTGATGGGGATGGCATCGAATCTATAAATTACTTTGGGCATTATGGCCATTTTCATGATATTGATTCTTTGTACCCATGAGCATGGAATATTCTTCCGTTTGCTTGTGTCCTTTTTTATTTTGTTGAGCAGTGGTTTGTAGTTCTCCTTGAAGATGTCCTTCACATCCCTTGTAAGTTGGATTGCTAGGTATTTTATTCTCTTTGTAGCAATTGTGAATGGGAGTTCACTCATGATTTGGCTCTCTGTTTGTTTGTTAATGGTGTATAGGAATGCTTGTGATGTTTGCACATTGATTTTGTATCCTGAGACTTTGCTGAAGTTGCTTATCAGCTTAAGGAGATTTTGGGCTGAGACAATGGGGTTTTCTAAATATACAATCATGTCATCTGCAAATGGACAATTTGACTTCCTCATTTCCTAATTGAATACCCTTTATTTCTTTCCCTTGCCTGATTGCCCTGGCCAGAACCTCCAACACTATGTTGAATAGGAGTGGTGAGAGAGGGCATCCCTGTCTTGTGCCAGTTTTCAAAGGGAATGCTTCCAGTTTTTGCCCATTCAATATGATATTGGTTATGGGTTTGTCATAAATAGCTCTTATTATTTTGAAATATGTTCCATCAATACCTAGTTTATTGAGAGTTTTTAGCATGAAGCGCTGTTGAATTTTGTCAAAGGCCTTTTCTGCATCTATTGAGATAATCATCTGGTTTTTCTCATTGGTTCTGTTTATGTGATGGAGTACGTTTATTGATTTGCGTATATTGAACCAGCCTTGCATCCCAGGAATGAAGCCAACTTGATTGTGGTGGATAAGCTTTTTGATGTGCTGCTGGATTCAGTTTGCCAGTATTTTATTGAGGATTTTTGCATTGATGTTCATCAGGGATATTGGTCTAAAATTCTTTTTTTTGTTGTGTCTGTTTCAGGCTTTGGTGTGAAGATGATGTTGGCCTCATAAAATGAGTTAGGGAGGATTCCCTCTTTTTCTGTTGATTGGAATAGTTTCAGAAGGAATGGTACCAGCTCCTCTTTGTACCTCTGGTAGAATTCGGTTGTGAATCCATCTGGTCCTGGACTTTTTTTGGTTGGTAGGCTATTAATTATTGCCTCAATTTCAGAGCCTGTTATTGGTCTATTCAGAGATTCAACTTCTTCCTGGTTTAGTCTTGGGAGGGTGTATGTGTCCAGGAATTTCTCCAATTCTTCTAGATTTTCTAGTTTATTTGCGTAGAGGTGTTTATAGTATTCTCTGATGGTAGTTTGTATTTCTGTGGGATCGGTGGTGATATCCCCTTTATCATTTTTTATTGCATCTATTTGATTCTTCTATTTTCTTCTTTATTAGTCTTGCTAGCGGTCTATCAATTTTGTTGATCTTTTTCAAAAAACCAGCTCCTAGATTCATTGATTTTTTGAAGGTTTTTTTGTGTCTCTATCTCTTTCAATTCTGCTCTGATTTTAGTTATTTCTTGCTTTCTGCTAACTTTTTAATTTGTTTGCTCTTGCTTCTCTAGTTCTTTTAATTGTGATGTTAGGGTGTTGTTTTTAGATATTTCCTGCTGTCTCTTGTGGGCATTTAGTGCTATATATTTCCCTTTACACACTGCTTTGAATTTGTCCCAGAGATTCTGGTATGTTGTGTCTCTGTTCTCACTGGTTTCAGAAAACATCTTTATTTTTGCCTGCATTTCATTATGTGCCCAGTAGTCACTCAGGAGCAAGTTGTTCAGTTTCCATGTAGTTGTGTGGTTTTTAGTGAGTTTCTTAGTCCTGAGTTCTAATTTGATTGCACTGTGGTCTGAGAGACAGTTTGCTATAATTTCTATTCTTTTACATTTGCTGAGGAGTGCTTTACTTCCAACTATGTGGTCAATTTTGGAATAAATGCAATGTGATGCTGAGAAGAATGTATATTCTGTTGATTTGGGGTGGAGAGTTCTGTAGGTGACTATTAGGTCTGCTTGGTGCAGAGCTGAGTTCAATTTCTGGATATCCTTCTTAACTTTCTGTTTCATTATCTGTCTAATGTTGATGGTGGGGTGTTAGTCTCCCATTATTATTGTGTGGGAGTCTAAGTCTCTTTGTAGGTCTCTAAGGACTTGCTTTGTGAATCTGGGTGCTCCTGTATTGGTTGCATATATATTTAGGATAGTTAGCTCTTCTTGTTGAGCTGACTCCTTTACCATTATGTAATGGCCTTCTTTGTCTCTTTAGATGTTTGTTGGTTTAAAGTCTGTTTTATCAGAGACTAGGACTGCAACCCCTGCTTTTTTTTGTTTGTTTTCCATTTGCTTGGTAGATCTTCCTCCATCCCTTTATTTTGAGTCTATGTATGTCTCTGCACATGAGATGGGTCTCCTGAATACTGCACACTGATGGGTCTTGACTCTTTATCCAATGTGCCAGTCTGTGTCTTTTAATTGGAGCATTTAGCCCATTTACATTTAAGTTTAATACTGTTATGTGATTTGATCCTGTCATTATGATGTTAGCTGATTATTTTGCTCATTAGTTGATGCAGTTTCTTCCTAGCTTTGATGGTCTTCACAATTTGGCATGTTTTTCCAGTGGCTGGTACTGGTTGTTCCTTTCCATGTTTAGTGCTTCCTTCAGGAGCTCTTGTAAGGTAGGCCTGGTGGTGACAAAATCTCTCAGCATTTGTTTGTCTGTAAAGGATTTTATTTCTCCTTCACTTATGAAGCTTAGTTTGGCTGGATATGAAATTCTGGGTTGAAAATTCTATTCTTTAAGAATGCTGAATATTGGCCCCCACTCTCTTCCAGCTTGTAGATTTCTGCTGAGAGATCTGCTGTTAGTCTGATGGGCTTCCCTTTGTGGGTAACCTGACCTTTCTCTCTGGCTGCCCTTAACATTTTTTCCTTCATTTCAACTTTGGTGAATCTGATAATTATGTGCCTTGGAGCTGCTCTTCTTGAGGAGTATCTTTGTGGTGATCTCTGTATTTCCTGAATTTGAATGTTGGCCTGCCTTGCTAGGTTGGGGAAGTTCTCCTGGATAATATCCTGAAGAGTGTTTTCCAACTTGGCTCCATTCTCCCCGTCACTTTCAGGTACACCAATCAGACGTAGATTTGGTCTTTTCACACAGTCCCATATTTCTTGGAGGCTTTGTTCGTTTCTTTTTACTCTTTTTTCTCTAATCTTGTTTTCTCACTTTATTTCATTAATTTGATCTTCAATAACTGATACCCTTTCTTCCACTTGATCAAATTGGCTACTGAAGCTTGTGCATGCATCACGAAGTTCTTGTACCATGGTTTTCAGCTCCATCAGGTCATTTAAGGTCTTCTCTATGCTGTTTATTCTAGTTAGCCATTTGTCTAATCTTTTTCCAGGTTTTTAGCTTCCTCGAGATGGGTTTGAACATCCTCCTTTACCTCGGAGAAGTTTGTTATTACCGACCTTCTGAAGCCTACTTCTGTCCACTCATCAAAGTCATTCTCCGTCCAGCTTTGTTCCGTTGCTGGCGAGGAGCTGTGTTCCTTTGGAGGAGAAGAGGCACTCTGAGCTTTAGAATTTTCAGCTTTTCTGCTCTGGTTTCTCCCCATCTTTGTTGTTTTATCTACCTTTGGTCTTTGATGTTGGTGACCTACAGATGGGGTTTTGGTGTAGATGACCTTTTTGTTGATGTTGATACTATTCTTTTCTGTTTGTTAATTTTCCTTCTAACAGTCAAGTCCCTCAGCTGCAGGTCTGTTGGAGTTTGCTGGAGTTCCACTCCAGACCCTATTTGCCTGGGTGTCACCAGCAGAGGCTGCAGAACAGCAGATATTGCTGCCTGATCCTTCCTCTGGAAGCTTCGTCCCAGAGGGGCAGCTGCCTATATGAGGTGTCTGTTGGCCACTACTGGGAGGTGTCTCCTAGTTAGGTTACACAGAGGTCAGGGATCCACGTGAGGAGGCAGTCTGTCTGTTCTCAGAGCTGAAACGCCATGCTGGGAGAACAATTGCTCTCTCCAGAGCTATTAGACAGGGACGTTTAATTCTGCAGAAGTTGTCTGCTGCCTTTTGTTCAGCTATACCCTGCCCACAGAGGTGAAATCTAGAGGCAGTAGGCCTTGTTGAGCTGTCGTGGGCTCCGCTCAGTTCGAGTTTCCCACTGCTTTTTACCTACTCAAGCCTCAGCAATGGTGGATGCCCCTCCCCAAGCCAGGCTGCTGTCTCACAGATCGATTTCAGACTGCTGCACTAGCAGTGAGCAAGGCTCTGTGGGTGTGGGAGCCACCGAGCCAGCCACGGAAGAGAATCACCTTGTCTGCTGGTTGCTAAGACCTTGGGAACAGCACAGTATTTGAGCGGGAGTGTCCCATTTTCCCAGGTAGTCTGTCACGGCTTCCTTTGGCTAGGAAAGGGAAATCCCCCAACCCCTTGTGCTTCCCAAGTGAGGTTATGCCCTGCCCTGTTTCTGCTTGCCTTCCATGGGCTGCACCCAATGTTCAACCAGTCCCAGTGAGATGCACCAGGTACCTCAGTTGGAAATGCAGAAATCACCCATCTTCTGCATCGATCCTGCTGGGAGCTGCAGACAGGAGCTACTCCTATTTGGCCATCTTGGAATGCCCCAACATTTCTTTATTTCTGGCTTTCACATTGGCATTCTTTCCCACTTTCGTGTAGTTCCAATTTTTTGTTTAGTATTCTTATGTGTTTTTCTTAAAACCAAATATCTTGGAAGCACTATTAAAGAAATTAAAGTTTACATAGGGAAACAAATCACTCATTCCCAGTAAATAGCATTATGTCATGCATTATTCCATTTTAGAAATTCAGCTTTGACTCCCTATTTCAGGTGACTGCCAGTTGGATATTTCAGGAGTAAGGAGCCAAACATCAGTTACACAAGCAACTTGCACGAGGTCTTGCAACACAAATGGGTCGGTGCTAACTCAAGAGTGCTGCCTTAACTCGGGGGAGTGGGACTTGTGTTGGAAACAAACATGAGAGGAGTAGCTGACAGATCAATGGTGTAATACTGGAGTAAAAATCCCCAAACTACTACAGCCAAGGATTTTAGGGATTCTTTCCTGTTCCTAAACTATATTCTAGCCTCCTGGATGCCCAGCTACATAACTATCCCTGGGTCTGGGATGAAATTTGCACTTGAAACCTACCAAAGGCTGCTGTTCTTCCACCTCAAAACACAATTCTAGCTACCTGAATTATTGCCTGAAGGCCTCTAGATACGGCCTGGAGAAGATGTAAACTCTCTCAGACTCAGTCTCTTGAGCTGGTGACTCTGGGTGAATGGAGGCTTAATATAAATAGAGCAAGGGGTTCTTCATGATCACATAATCCTGTCTACGTGCTCACTTTGGGGAAAATCAGGATGCCCTGGGCTTCAGAATCAGAGTTTAAAAGATTTATAGACATCTTGACAAGCAAAAGTGAACACCCTTACTCCCAACTCCATGAACTTGCTCAGGTAACTTGTCCGAGGCCATGTATCTAGTAAGTGGAAGAATGAGATTAAAATCCAAGTTGTCTAACTCTCAATACCTATGCACATAACCATTTTGCTAAATGAGAATTCCGTCAAGGTCCATGCCAAATAACTTCATGCATGAGAAAATTTTGTGAAGGGCTTACTGTCAGAAAAAGATAAGGATATCGATGTTTACCCGCACCCTTCACCATTTTCCACCTTTCACGTCTACCCCAAATTTAGTCAATCTTCTCATTCTCTACATAGATCCCTCACTGGTTCCTCACTATAGATTCATGGCTTCATACTTCACACCCAGCATAGCACACATGCATAAGTGGGTCCTAGCTCCGGCTCAGTAGAACCACCTATAATGGCACATCTATTTTTTAGATCCCTCCCATTAGAGCAAGAGGATCCAGCAGGATGGAGAAACTCATGAACACTAAAGTACAATTGGAGAGGGAATTTCAGTTATGTGATAGAGACCATTTCCCAGAACTAGACACTTGGGCAAAACTATCTTGGCCGTGAAAAGGTTGAGCTATCACCAAGCTTTTTGGGAGTAGCAAGGAAAACTGTCTGATTTATCACCACCTCTTTGGGACATTTGTTTGTGAGAAAAGAGTGGACTTTGTTTTATATTATCTTCCTTGACCTGGTACATTCATTGGGCAGAGAGCTCTGTGCCAGGCTTTCCAGCTCCTTTTAGACTTCCAGAGGTATGAAAAAAAATCATAGTAATAGAAACTGATTTCTATATCTGTATATGTATATATATTATTTTTCTTGTAATTTTATAGTCTACAAAGTGTATGAAATTTGACCTTTTTTTGATGGGAGGAGTAGAAAGTCATGCTCATAATCTTGGAGTAGCCTTTTGGAAGGTACTAAAAATGGCTGTTGGTAGTGATAAAGTTTAAATAAATAAACTTCGATGTGCAAGACAAGAGGCTGCAGATACTGGTCTAAAGTGCAGGTAAATATATAGAGAAAGGCAGAACCCAGCCTGCATTGAGTGCTAGCTGAATTTACACTGAAAGCAGGAACAAAGATGGTGAGTGTTTCTCATGGATTAGGTGTGGGCTCAGCAGACGAGAGCCAGCCTGGAGCCATTTCAGATTTCACGTGAGTTTCGCTCAGAAAGATCAAGTGACCCCAATAGAGGATGAGTTCACCTGATTTCCATTGCTATGGGGGGAGACATAAGTAACCAGTTGAAGGTCAATGCTTCACCCACACTATAAACCGTTTGATGTGGGGGGCTTCCAATGTACCCATGAAAGCAACTGTGAGAAGAATCATCAGCTTGGAACATCAGCCAGAAAGAGCTGGCTTTAAATATTTGCCACAGCTAGAGGTAACCAATGCCAAATTACATTGGTGCCAGTCAGGTAAGACATTTCCTGCTCCCTCTTATTCCTCTCACTGTTTTAACCCTGGAGGATCCAGAGGCAGCCTAATGGTGAGTAAGGAAGGAGAAGTAATTCACCAGGTAGGGAAAGAGAGATGAAGCCAGCTAAGTATCCCTCTCCCACTGTAAGCACTTTGTTAAGGGGAGAAATTTTAAATGAAATTTGGAACTTTGACTCTCACACTTAAATTATTGAACTTTTAATTAAAAAAAGAGGACTATCCATATGACGAGATGTAATCAGACGACTTTATTATCTAGGAGTGATCTGCTCTGGATTTCTCTCAAGCCAAGGACCACTTCCTCCTCAAAATGGGCAATGAGGAGAGATGGAAAAGTTGTTTTTTATTGCACTCTGTAAGTCTACTGACTCAAAGTGCTTAGGTATGTGTCATAGTGTTTTGTGCTGAATTTTCCTGTTATTTGCAAGGGTTCTAATACCTTACAAAATATTCTATGTATAGACTAAACATCAAATATTCCCAGCTAATTATTCAAGTAAGACAAAGATGGAAATTATTAAGCATACTAAAAGCAGCAAATATTTAGCTTCAGTAAATTCTTATTGGACTTAAGCTGGTTGACTGTTTAATTACAAATTCAAAAAACAAATTAAGTATTTATACAAAATGCAGAAATGTAGTGACAGCGAAAACAGATCTATAAAATTATGAATTGGAAATCAATATCAAGAAATATTCCAGGAATTCAAATGCAAAGAGAAGTTTTAATTCCATAGATCTGGTGACAGGGATACAGCTTGTGGCTTGATTCCTTTATAAGAGAAAAAAGACTGATGCTTAACTCTCTTTTGAGAAAGTTAGCATATAGTCTTCTGTTGGATCCCTACAAAATACTCTGAAAATCATTCTTAGCAAACTCTTCCCACCATTAAAAAACATTTCTTCTAACTACTAAATGTCCTTTCCAGTAAGTTGAGAGAGATAGAGTTTGAAGTAAATATTCATATTCATTCTTAGCTCATTGCAGTCTCCACCTCCTGGGTTCAAGTGATTATCCTGTCTCAGCCTCCTGAGTAGCTGGGATTACACGCATATGCCACTATGCCCGGCTAATTTTTTTGTATTTTTAGTAGAGACAGGGTTTCACCATGTTGCCCAGGCTGGTCTTGAACCACCGACCTCAAGTGATCCACCCACCTCAGCCGCCCAAAGTGTTGGGATTACAGATGTGAGCCACTGCGCCCAGCCTAATTCTATTTTCTTGACTGTTATATTCTGTAGACTACATGTGACATCTCTATATTCAGGCCTTTCTAGGGCCCCAATGCAAAGATAAAAATATTTGGGGCACATGCAATTTTAATCCATTCCTTGTAATATGCTAGAGGTCACATGAGAAAATAAGGCAGTTAGAAGTTAGATTTTTCTTGAAATCACCTCTTTTTAAAAATTATTTTCAACTTTTTTGAGTTAGAGGTACATGTACAGGTTTGTACCTGAATATATTATGTGATGCTGAGGTTTGGGGTATGAATAATTCCATCATCCAGGTAAGGAGTATAGTACCTAATAGTTTTTCCAACCCTTGTCCCCTTCCCTCCCTCCTTCCTCTGGTAATTCCCAGAGTCTACTGCTGCCGTCTTTATGTCCATAAGTACCCAATGTTTAGCTCCTACTTATAAGTGAGAACATGCGGTATTTGGTTTTCTCTTCTTGTGTTAATTTGCTTAGGATAATGACCTCTAATTGCTGCAAAGAACATGAGTTCATCCTTTTTATGGCTGTGTAGTATTCCATGGGTTATTATATGTACCACATTTTCTTTATCCAATCCACCACTGATGGGCATCTAGGTTGATTCCATGTCTTTGCTATTGTGAATAGTGCTGTGATGAACATGAGAATACATATGCATTTTTGGTAGAAGAATTTATTTTGTTTTGGATATATACCTAGTAATGGGATTGCTAGGTTGAGTAATAGTTCTAAGTTCTTTGAAAAATCTCCAACTGCTTTCCACGGTGGCTGAACTAATTCGCGTTCCCATCAACAGTGCGTAAGTGTTCCCTTTTCTCTGAAGCCTTGCCAACAGCTGTTGTTTTTTGACTTTTAATAATAGGCATTATGACTGGTGTGAGATGGTATCTCACTGCAGTTTTGATTTGCATTTCTCTAAGGATTAGCGATGTGGAGCATCTTTTCATGTTTCCTGGTCACTTCTGTGTCCTCTTTTGGGAAGTGGTCTGTTCATGTCTTTTTTGTCCATTAATTTCTTTATTTTTTTGAGACAGAGTCTCACTCTGTCACCCAGGTTGGAACACAATGGCGTGATCTTGGCTCACTGCAGCCTCAAGCTCCCAGGCTCAAGTGATCCTCCCACCTCAGCCTCCCAAGTAGCTAGGACTACAGGCATGCAACACCATGCCTGGCGCTAACTTTATTTTTTATAGAGACAGGGTCTCACTATGTTGCCCAGGCTGGTCTCAAACTCCTGGAATCAAGCAATCCTCCTGCCTCAGTCTCCCAAAGTGCTGGGATTATAGGCATCAGCTACTGTGCCTAGCTTCTTTTGCCTACTTTTAATTAGGGTTATTTGTTTTTTGCTTGTTCAATTGTTTAAGTTCCATATAGATTCTGGATATCAGACTTTTATTGGATGCATAATTTGCAAATATTTTCTCCCAACGTGTAGGTTGTATGTTTACTCTGTTGATAGTTTCTTTTGCTATGCAGAATCTCTTTAGTTTAATTAGGTGCCACTTGTCAATGTTTGCTTTTGCTGTAATTGCTTTTGAGAACTTGTTATAAATTCTCTCCCAAGGCCAATGTCTAGAATGGCACTTCCTTGATTTTCTTCTAGAATTCTTCTAGTCTGTGGTCTTACATCTAAATTTTTAATCCATCTTGAGTTAATTTCTGTATATGGTAAAATGTAGGGGCTCAGTTTCATTGCTCTGCATATAGCTAGCCAGCTATCTCAGCACAATTTATTGAATACAGAGTCCTTTCCTCATTGCTTATTTTTGTCAACTTTGTTGAAGATTAGATGGCTATAAGTGTGCAGCTTTATTTCTGGATTCTCTCTTCTGTTCCATTGGTCTATGTTTTTCTGTACCAGTACCATGCTGTTTTGGTTACTGTAGCTTTATAGTATAGTTTGAAGTTGGGAAATGAAATCACCTCTTTTCAGGATAATCACCTGGGCCCAGGGAGGTCAAGGCTGCAGTGAGCTGTGTTCAACTGCTGCACTCCAGTCTAAGCTACAGAGTGAGACCCTGTCTGAATGAAAAAGAAAAAAAAAGAATCTGTTTTGAAATATTTGTCAAGACCCTCAGGGAGAGATTTCAAATGTAACAATTTAATAGTTTAAAAACCTTAAAAATCCAGGATAAATACATGCAGGCCTACAGGACCAAACCTTATCAAAACGACTGATGTATTCAGTAATTGGATGTTTCTAATTCATGTGCATCAAAAGCCTTTATCATAAAACAGAGCTATAAAAAGAAATGGCAAAATTAAAAAGCAGAGAGGCTAAGGAGATTAAGCAGAGAGGCTAAGGAGATTCCAGAATTCTTGAGTTCTAATTCTGACACTTATTAGCTGTATAATCTTGTAGAAGTTGATATACCTGTTTTCTGCCAGGTAAAAAGGGAATATAGTACCTTCTGTCCACTGGAATTCTGAATCAATTATAAGGCAAAAAGGAAAAAATAAATAGTAGTCACAGTATCACTTGATAAGCTGCTAAAGGCCAGAATTGAGGATGTGGCTTAGATGTGTGGGAATAATAGGCTTACTGACACATAGCCCCAGGCATGCAGACCAGTTGGACTTGCTGGTCTCCCTGTGCAGGAGCCTGCCCCTGTAAAATATATGATATAGAGGAACAGAATAGAGTGCATACTCTCTGTGGATATTATGTTAAAATGAAGGAGGAAGGAGCTGAGATGAGCATTTTAAAATTCTTCTTCCAAACTTATCAGTAAGGAAATTCACTAGTGTTTCCCTGGGGAGGAGTGAGAGAGGTTGGCAGACAGCAGACAGGAGTATTGTGCCAGTGAAGCTCTTTCCACAAGGAAAGAAACACTGGAGTAGAGGAAAAGTTTTAGCTCTGAACATTTCCCAAACTCTAATTCTTTTAATACATTGGGCTTGACCATTTAGCCTATATTCCATCAAGCTGTAGCTATCCTCTTGTGGAGAAGAGATCAGCAGACTATCAAGATAGTTCTATTCTTACTTTCACAAGGCTGTTCTCCTAACACTAATTGTGATCATCTGTGGGTCCTCCTGGTACTGTCCAGGGTTGCTTCTGACCCCAGAATGCTCTGAAATAGGCCAGATTAATACATTAGATAAATTAACTTGTAGGCAACATTGTACCCATTGCTGAAAATCAATTTCCCACCCCAGATGATGTCTAGCCAAGTTGTCCTATTACATAGTATGTAACTTTGGGTCCACGGAGAAGCAGATGCCAAGAAAGGATGAGAAATGGAAGATATTTATTGGCGGGGGGAGCAGGTGAAGGCAGGGAATGCCTCCAAAGCATGGTGTAGGTCTGACATCTGTGCAAGAAGAGAGGGAAGGAAGGACAACTGGGTAGGAAGAATCTTAGACTGCAATGCAGCAGTTCTTAGAAAGGTTAAACCTGACTGATGGAGAATCCTTCAGCCAAAGTTCCTTGTTGGAAGAGTTCTATTTCACTGGAATGGGAATGTTTTAGTACCCTAGTCATCTTCAGTCGTTGGTAGAAGCAGCTAGCAGGAAGTGTGGCCTCAGTGTGAACGTGATGATGGGTCCAGAGGTCATCAGTCCATTATGATCCTCACAGCAGGAAGTGTAAGCAGTGGATTTTCATGGATGTAACATGTATATAGCCCATCAGAAGTTCTACAATGGCACTGAATTACAGCATAAAAATACTCCAATAATAGCCAAGGCAGGCACAGTGGCTCATGCCTGTACTCCTAGTACTTTGGGAGGCTAAGGTGGAAGGATTACCGAGGCCAGGAGTTTGAGACCAACTTGGGCAACATGGTGAGACTTCATGTCTACAAAAAATTTAAAAATTGGCCAAGCTTGCTGGCATGTGCCTGTAGTTCCAGCTGCCTGGGAGACTGAGGCAGGAGGATCTCTTCAGCTCAGGTGTTGGAGGCTGCAGTGAGCTAGGAGCCTGGGTGCACTTAAGCCTGGGTCATAGAGCGAGATC
Source organism: Hylobates moloch (assembly GCF_009828535.3). NCBI lineage: Eukaryota > Metazoa > Chordata > Mammalia > Primates > Hylobatidae > Hylobates > Hylobates moloch. The sequence goes on along the minus strand of NW_026652286.1, from coordinate 33,076,218 downwards.
CTGTCTCTATTATATATATATAATGGACGACACAGGAAAGGGAACATCACACACCGGGGACTGTTGTGGGGTGGGGGGAGCGGGGAGAGATAGCATTAGGAAATATACCTAATGCTAAATGATGAGTTAATGGGTGCAGCACACCAACATGGCACATGTATACATATGTAACAAACCTGAACATTGTGCACATGTACCCTAAAACTTAGAGTATAATAATAAAATTTTAAAAAGGCAAAAAAAAAGTATATATAAAAATATGATTATATATGTTAAAAATATATAATTATATGAATATAAAGCAAGATCCTGTCTATTTTATACATATAAAAATATATGTTAAAATATATAATTATATATAATATAAAAGTATACATATTATGTATAAAATATGTAAAATAATAAGATGCTTCACATCTGAATATAGACTTCTTCCCATTATCAAATTCCAGGGAGAAATTACAGTAAAAAAAATTAGATCCCTTTGCAAGTTACATCTAAATAAGTTAAAACCCAAAGAGATTAAAGCCCTAAATCAAATTCTTTTGACTTTATGAGTTAAAGTTTAAAAAAATTAAAGTACAAAACTTGTCTTTCCTCATTTCTTACTCTACTCAGTCTTGGTCAAGAGAAGGCAGATGTGATGTTTGTTTCCCTCAGTAGCACAGTTCCTAGAATGGATGCAGTTCCTTCAAGAACTCAGAATTTGTTTTCATGATCCCCACTTAATAAAATAAAGTCCAAAGAATTCCTAGAACACACTGAATTATAAGAGTTCTAGCTCAGTCACTATGCAATTTGGAAAGCAAGCTAATCCCTAGATTATAATGCTGATACTACAGGAAAATTATGGTTCCAGATCACATCACTTGGTGAGTCCAAAGACCATATCAAAGTTATGTCCACGATAGGTGGATGGAGATAATCCAGGCTTGTCTCATCAGGATTCATTCATTCATTCATACTGCAAATAATTACTGAATACCTACTATGTATCAGGAGATATTCTAGCAGCTAATAAAATAGACAAAGATTCTTGCCTTCATGGAGCAAAATTGCATTCTTTTGGGGAAGACCTTTTTTAAACAAGATAATTAAATATTTAACACATTAGTGACATGATAAGGAGAAAAAAATAAAAGAATGGAGTTATGAGATGTTGAGAGGGGATTCGAATTTTAGCTAGGAGAGCCAGGGAGACTATTTTGAATAAAAACCTAGAGGATGTTAAAGAGCAAGCCATGTGCCTATGTAGTGAGTGATCATTTTAGGGTGGAGGAAATAGCAAATGCAAAAACAGGAGGCAGGAGTATTCCTGGAGTGTTTAAGAAATAGCAAGGAATCCTATGTGGCTGGAATGCAGTGAGCAAAGTGAAGAGCGATGAGATCAGGGGGACACAGAGGGCAGATCATGTAGTGTTCACTCTGATGAGATAGGAAGCCAGTGCAGGGTACAGAACAAGGTAGTGACTTGAATTAACAAGATCACCTGGATGCTTTGCTGAGAAGAGACTCTAAAGGGTAAGTGCAGCAGCAGGAAGACCATTTAGGAAACTGTTGCATAATCTGAAGAAGACATGATTGTGGCTTGGACCAATGTGATAGCAGGGGAGGTGACAAATGGTTGGGTTTCTGGGTACAGTTTGGTGGCAGTCACAGCCAATTTTCAAGAGTCAAGAAATTGTGAGCTTAAATTCATTTGGGAGAAATCAGCCATCAAGAAGTTAATCTTTTACTTCCAATATCGGAGGAAGAGCCACTTCTGCATACTATCTGCTTTCTCAGAGAGCAGCATTTGCAACACTTCTGGCTTCTACAAAAGTTTAAAAATCTTCACATGATGGCAGCCCCAATTAATATGTTTTACTCAAAGTGCCTTTCCTTTACAACATATTCAAATCCTCTTAATTTTATTTTCCCATTGAGTCTCACGTTTCTGGCACCCCATGCTGATAAGAGCGGGGCTGTGTCTAGTGACACAGCCTCCGTGATGTCTTATGAACAGGTATCTCAATCCTGTGCCACAGAGGCTATTGCCTGTACCTCTTGCTATGGCCTAAGACCTGCCTCCTGCTTCCTACTATTGTAATCACCCTCAGCAGAGATGTGAATTAAAGCTGCTTTGGAAACATGTACTCCTTTCAGTCTAGTGAGTGTCTACACCTATGTCATGTACTACATAAGACCTTGTCTTGTCTTCACTTTGAATGTCACAAGCCTTGAGTAGCACTTCTTTCAGTTACATTTTTTTCTCTGCAGGAAAGGGTTAAGCCTCTAGTGTTATATATCCCTCCTTTGTCCCATGACTATTTTTCAGAAAGGCTTATCTGAGTTTACGATAATTCACCTTGTAACTTAGGTTAATCCCTTTCTTTTTGTGCCATGACAAGGCTGGTATGATTTGCTGGATTTGAGCATCTTCTTTCCTTTGCTTTCTTACACAGACATTTTTCTTTTTTTCTCTTTTTGTTTTCTAGCCCAGAGACGCGTTTTTCTCACATGCTCCTCTAGGGTTTGTTTTGTGGGGTCTCACATAGTGAGATGTGAAATCTATGCATTCTGTGTTTACCAAAAAACAAAAATATTCTCACCTTCACCTTGCTGAGCTGCATAACATTTCCAGGAGACAGTCACCTAGTAGACAAACATCCAACACAGGTCTGGATTTGACTTGTCATTGTCTTTTCCCAGCCTTGCAGGGCCAAGGCCTTTACCACTCTGCTACTGGCCTTGCTGAGAGCTGACCATGAATACATGCTTTTTGCAGGGTGGAATATCTGAAAGACAATGGAGAAGGGAAAAGGAACATGAGTTATATTAGACCTTCATCAGACATCCTGTTTCTCATCTCAAACTCATCAAACTCTCTTCTCCTCTCCTGGGGGTAAGTAGATACAGGCCAGGCGAGTTACTCTAATGGATGTTCCCCATGTGGAGAGAAATATCAAAAGTGAGGAATAAGTGCTTCCCCAGAAAAGTGTGTAAAATACTTAGCACAGTGCTTAAAATGAGGTTAGTAGTCAATAAATGTTAACTATTATATAGCAAAAGAATTGAAAAATTGAGATGAAAATTAGCTATGTTCTGTGCATAGCTAAAGTGGAAAAGTATAAATAGCAGCGAGAGGGCAACAAAACAAATTCTACAATGAAGGATTTTTTGTTTCTCAGTTTTTAGAGTAAAACTCTATGCCTTAAACTGTCCTTAAAATCATCTATGGATACAGCCTGTCTCCGATATGGAACTGGCCTCTTGACAAATGAATACAGTTAGGTCAGGTGTGCATTTTTTTCTTGGATCTCAGGACCACAGAACTGGGTTAATCTTAATCTTTGGTTTACACATACTCCTCACTAGATTGTTCCTTCCTTTCCTCCTTCTTCCCACCCTCCCTTCCATTCTCTCTCTTCTTCTCTTCCTCTCTCCCTTTCTGCTCTGCCATCTTCCCAACTTTGTGTCTTTTCAAGGGAGTCTCATAACATTGATACCTTATTTTGAGTGGAATAGAACTTTAGGATTCTCCAGCCTCTATCCCCTTCCTTTCCCAGGCAATTGTCTTTATTTGTGCTGAGTGTGGAGTTGGAATAAACACTGAAAGTGACAGACTTGCCACGTCTGGAGGAAAAAACAGCTGTTTTTTTGGTTTCCCCCAAAATTGTAAGTGCATCTCTAAAGCTGAAAGGAAGTGCATGGTTTTGACTCAAACTTTGCCCTGTTTGCCAGCCCCAGGGAGTCTTGGTTGAGCTAGGGGGAATGTAACAAAACCTGACAACAGACAAGTATGATGTGGTGTGAAGTTTTATTATGAAACTTATGTGTAGTTCTGCTTTTCACCCAGTTGTGTCATAGGAAAACAAAACATTCATTTCAGTTTTTGCTAACCATGTGTTTAGAATAGCAGAAATACATAATTTGTATTTAAATATTATGTAGTGTAACACACAATTCTCATAAGATGTTGAAATTGTATTATGTATTGATTCATAAGTCAGTTTCAAACTATTTCCTTACTTTCCTTCAGTTGTAAGTATGATCATATAGGTATTATTATGTACAATATCATATATCTATATAAAATATATACATTTAAAACAGGAAAGAGACATTTAATTATCATATAAGCAGTTTATCTGCATTAAAGAAACATTAGATAATGCAGAAAATCAGATAAAAAATATATGGAGCAGTTTCTTAATTCATTCTACTGGCAACTGATATTTTGCTAGGTAAAAAGAAAAATACATAGATGACTAAGACATAGACTGTACCCTCTAGGAAAGAGATATAAATAAAATATTTTTAAAATATTCAACAGAAATTTAAAATTTGTCAAGCATTTTTAGTATCCTCTGTATCTTCCTGCTACCTTTAACTTAGTCATTTAGAGTAGGCTGTGTTTACCCAGAGATCACATCATCTGTGGGTGACTGGGCCTGGTCATAATTTAACTTGAGGTCCAGTCCTCTTTAGACCATGTGCCTATACTTCCTTCCTTAGAAAGGGCAGGAGTTAGGAAGAAATCTTTCCACTTATTTTGTGGGCCGGGCAGGCTGGGCAGATGAGTGATAAAAGATGCAGTGTTGATGGTGCCCATTGAAGACAGGGAACTACATTAAGATGGAGACAGGGAAGGAACATGGTTATGCAGTGTATTAATGACTCATCCCAAATTTCACCGGATGGACAACCACCACAGCAGAACATTTTTTCTAAAGTTATTTTGAATAGAGGATTTTAACAAATAAAGCCTGTAATAAAGTTAATAATTTAAAATAAAGTAATAAAGTCAATAATTTTAAATAGGTTTATTAAGTCACATATTGGTCATGTATAAAGTTAGGAGTTAAAAATCAATTTTTTTTTAAAATTGAGATGGAGTCTTGTTCCAGGGAGGCAGAGTTTGCAGTGAGCTGAGATAGTGCCCAGGCTGGACTGCAGTGGCACCATCTCAGCTCACTGCAACCTCTGCCTCCCAGGTTCAAGTGATTCTCGTGTCTCAGCTTCCCAAGTAGCTGGAATTACAGATGTGCACCACCATGCCCAGCAAAGCTTTTTTGTATTTTTAGTAGAGATGGGGTTTTACCATGCTGGCCAGACTGATCTCAAACTTCTGACCTCAGGTGATCTGCCCACCTCAGCCTCCCAAAGTGCTGGGATTATAGGCGTGAGCACTGTGCCCAGCCAAAAATCATCTGGCTCTACTGTGCCTCATTATGTGGTATTAACGACAGACTTCCATTGGTTTCAGATAATCAGAACTATATTTCTGAGATTTCAAAATAATTATGTAGGAAATTACACAAAAGAAGTAAATAGTGAAACCCTATACCTGTGCTCATTTTACACAACAAAGAACTGGAAGAACAGTATTTCAGTTCTTCTTAAGTAAGGTGGTTAAGGCCTCTGGACACAAAGGAGAAACAAGCAGTTGTCTAAATAATTCTGGCATCTTCCACAAATGAAACAAAAGTAGACCATTTGTAATTCTCTTGATTACGGTTTTTCATGCATTTATATATGAATATCACATTTATAACAAAATCAAAATTACTTTATTACACTCTGCTGCTTTCATTTATCCTTCTACCTATCCGTTCATCCAGTAAATATTTATATTGAACCTACTATGAAGAAAAGAACTCTGCTTGTCACAGTATTATCAAATGTCTCAGTTGAAGAACAATTGCATGTCACTGGGATATGGGTTTAAATAATAAAATGAAGCTTTTATGGAAAATTTGGATAATATTTACAAAATCAACAAGTGTTAAATATAACAAACAAACAGTACTCAGTTTTAAAAACTGAGGGTTGTTTGTTTTTTTAAGGAATACTCCTAAACTACCATGAAATTCTGAGTTAGGAGTTTCTATTATTAACAAACAGATGAAAAACTCTCCCCTGGTAAGAAGTGTCATCAGTGGATTTATTTCTAACTCTGGTTTATTTCATTATATGATGAGTAACATTTTTTCCTTTATTGCAGAGGTTGAGAAAAATTTGGTGAACATGTTTCATATAAGCTGAAAAAAAAAAACCCAAATAATGAATTGTTCTTCTCCAGACTGTACATCTGACTCCTAGATCTCTCTTCAGAGCCTGGCCTTCTATTGTTCATTGCCAACTAGATATTTCTGTTAGTGATCCATAGGCACAATAAACTCAGTATGCAGAAAGATGAAATCTATGCAGTCTCATACAAAGTTACTCTGCTTGAATTTTCTCTCCTAATTAATAGTACCACCATCGATCTAGTTTCTCAAGCTAGAAATTTGATTCTCATTTAGAGCCTGCCTTTTTCTGCATTCCTCATAGTTACTAGGTCATCCAGTACTGTTCATTAAATCTTCAGAAAATGCCTAGAATCTTTGCTTCCTTATCACTGCCACTGCTTTAGTGCCATTCATCTTTATCTTGCCTGGACTATGGCAAAGATCCCCAAAATGATCTTCCTGCTTCTAGTCTTTCAGTACTCTAGTCCATCCTTTACACTCTCATTGGAGGGGTCTTTTTCTAACTTAGACTATGCTCATGTCACTCTCTTTCTCTGAAAGTTTCTGAGTGGATCCTCATTAACTACAGGATCAAGTCCAGTCATTTTAGCATGGCATTTAAGAGCCTTTATAATCTGATCATAACTTTTCTTTTCAGACCCATCTCTCCAGAAGCATCATGTGCTTCTGCCAAATGGGATTGCTTGTCTGAATATATATCCCATGCAAGTTCTTTTGTATATCTATGAGATATTGACAATGCTATCCTTTTGCCTAAAATGTCTTATTCACTTCTCTATTTGGTAACCCCCTACTTATCCTTCAGTGCCTATCTCAAATATAACCTCCTTTAAAGGGTCTTATATGAAATCTTAAGAAAGTATTAGTCCCTTCGCTTCTGTGCTGGGTTGTTCTTTGCTGGCCACTTGAGATCCCCTCTCCACCATTCTCTACTTGCCCTGCATCCTCAGAGGTTGACCTCTTTGGATGACAGTAACAGGTTTCCTTGTCCTCTGACTTCCTGGTAGATTTGAACAGTGGGACGCCCTGTAAGAAACTCAGAGGACGGAAGAGTACAATTGTAATATTTCCCTGCATCCCTCTCTTCCAGGCCTTGGATTGGTAGGGGCTGCATTACCTGAAACAGAGTTCCTGTGAGGTAGCTCTCTCCTATAGCTTGCTTTCTAAAGTTTGGTAATAGCTCTTTCCCTTTGTTTCTTCAGGCCTAGGGGTAGGAGCAATTTTCACTGTTGATGCTTCACTATCCTTAACTGCCTATACCTTTGTAAATAAATTCCTTATTAAACTCTCTTTAATCACTCCTTTGCAGTATGCCATCTGTTTCCTGTCCTGACTGGTCCACTTCTGTGGTACCATTTAGATCTCTTTTTACTGTACTTAATACACTGTATTCCAATTGTTTTTGCCTACCTGTTTGTTTCCCTCACTGAACTCCTGAAAGGCAGATCTGAATCCAGGGAAAGAATCATTGTGCCTAGGTGGGAAAGAGCCTTCTCTTCCTAGGAGGGTTTTGCAAAGACCACAGTAGGACACGCAGAGGCCAGAGCAAGAGGGGATCTCTGGAATGTGCAGATAACCTGAGGGACATGGGATTAATCTTTGAGAATCAAGTAAAGAGCTGCCTGCTTGCCTTACCCATGGAAATCAGAGGCATCAACCTCAAACCAATTTGGGCTAAAGTCTGAGATGCTTGGCCTGGCATCTGGCACCTACTGATACAATCTTCCAAATTTCATCCAGTAAAGAGCCAAGAACTATAAACAAAAGGGCAACGACCGTAAGAACTGTGTAAGATTTCTTAAACTTCCCTAACTATTGGAGGTGAGAGTTGGAGGATCCCAATAGAGTTTTCTTTTCTTTTCTTTTTTTTTTTTTTTGAGACAGAGTCTTGCTCTGTTGCCCAGGCTGGAGTGCATGGTGCCATCTCGGCTCACTGCAACCTTCACCTCCCAGGCTCAAGCTATTCTTGTGTCTCAGCCTCTGAGTAGCTGTGATTACAGGCAAGCACTACCATGCCCAGCTAATTTTTATACGTTTAGTAGGGATAGGGGTCTCACCATGTTGGCTGGGCTGGTCTCGAACTCCTGACCTCAAATGATCTGCCTGCCTCGGCCTTCCAAAGTGCTAAGACTACAGGTGTGAACCACTGTGCCTGACCAGATCCCAGTAAATATTAATAGCACTTCTTCCTGCTTGAGTTTTCAACAAATTGAGAAATAAGATTACAATAGATAAAGGTTAAAATAATAGTAATGATAGCTCAAACTTCTGGAGAACTTATTTTGTAACAGGCACTGTTCTATGTGCTTTTATATGTTAACTCACTTAATCCTCACATAATCCTGTGAGTAGATACTATTAGCCCTATTTTGTAGGTGGAGAAATTGAAGCCCCAGGGAGGTTAAGTAACTGACTCAAAGTCTCATGGCTATTATTAAGTAGCAAACCCAGGGTATGAACCAGTTTGGCTCCAGAGTCTATGCACCTAACCACTACGTTATATCGCCTCTTGAGAAATAACACATTTAGTACAGATTAAACTGATTGTGGAGAATGTGGTTTATATCTATGAACAAAAGGGATTCCTAATAGTGAACCCCTAGTCACAGACAGTGCTGGACTTCTCTAGGCTTCCTGGACTTCTCTAGGCATCCTTACATTAAGCCGGTCTCTGAAAAACATAGGGCATGGAAGAACAGAAGTTATCTTCTTTTCAGGCTGCCTGCTGAGAGTGGGTGCAGAGGGAGAAAATAAGGGGCTTGTGTTGCATGCCCACTTTCTTTTTTCATACTAATCAATCAGATTAAGTAATTTCTCCTCCTCTGGGAAGGAAAGAGTTGAGGGGTGGACGAAGTTTAGGGAATACCACACTAGTGGAATCTTCTCCATCTGGAAGGAAACACCAAAAATTGGGAAGGGATATTTCCCCCAATGTAGCATCCCTATATTTATTACTGTTAATTTCTTTTTTTAGTTCTCAATATCAATGCTACATTGTACTATAATCATTTGCTTGTCTGTTTCTACTTCCCCCTTCCTTCCTCAACTATGTGATTCTTAACAGCAGAAATCTTTTTCTATTAATCTCTGTTTCTCCAGTGACTGGCACAGGGTAAGCACTCAATAATTGCTTGTTAAATGAAAGAATGAATAGACATTTCTCTCTAATTCTGAGAGAATGCAGAAGTAAGAATTTAACACACACTAAGACTGTTAGCTCAGAAATAGTTTAGCTGCTTCAGAAATTCAGCTACTTGGTTTGAGTTCATCTTCAGCCTCTTTATTGTCCTTTTTTTTGAAATATATATATATATGTGGGGTTATATATATATAGATTTCATGTATATCCATATATATATGGGGATAACATATATATCCATATATATATGGGGTTAACAAGTGAGCTGGACAAGCTGAAAGCTTCTTACTGTTACCGCTGCTGTGACTCATGGCTTTACTGAAACTGGAATCAGGAAAGGTGTAAGGAACAACATAGCCTGGGAGCTTGGCACATACCTTGATTATTCCTTGCCGAGGAGAGAGAAGTACAGTGTGGAGGACATGGGCTTTGGTGTCAACCTGGTTTTGAAAATCCATTTTGCAACTTACTAGCTGGTGACTTTGGCCAGATTATGTTTGTAGCATAGAAACTATGTTCTAGTAGTTTTTAGGCAATTTCCTTCTGTGAGGACATCATTTGCTTTTCAGAAAGACTCCCATTTGACCGCTTTTATGGAATTACTCATGCTCTAGCCTATGGCCTCCTTTTCCATTTTTGAAATCTGCCTGCTTTATCTTCCAGACATCAGATTCTGCTGTCTGATAGCATGTGATTATCGAGAAATGTGATTATTCCTCTTACTTCTTTAATTTATCCTGCTTTTCTAGTTTGTGATTGTATCTCAATTAACTATTTCCTTAGTTACTGATTGACTTAATGGAATCCAGCTTCATTGACATAATTTGTGAACTTTGGCTACCACTAACATCTGTTTGAACCACAGTAGCCTGTCAAATTGCCCTGATATGTTTATTGCCTCTTCTAGAACTGCTGAAGCTTACTATCAATGGTCATTTCAAAAATGAATCAGTTATTTTAGCCTCTCAGTAGAGTTATCCAAATGTAATACATGTTTCCTTGACCAATCAAGCCTGTATGTTTTGTACCTGGTAACACATATTTCTGGGAATACTATATGGAATTATCCAAATCCTAAGCATCTAAAGGAATGGTCATTTATAAACCAGGACACAAAAATTAGTATTTTAAAGACGTCACGAAGGCCTGGTTTTCCAAAACTGAACTCCCACTGCATTACATTACAGCCAAATGACAACTTGTTAACTGCCTTCCATTTATTATTCCTTTCATGGTCCTACTATTCCAATGAGTCAAGTTCATTCTTTTTTTCAAAGTTTGATTCACAAATTCAGAAACTATTCCCTGAAGGATACTAAACAGTAAGTAACAGTGACATTTGCTAACATTTGTGTATGATTTTACTGTTTACAAAGTATTTTTGAATCCATTTTCTCACTGGATGTAAGTTCTGTAACAGATGATCTTATACAGGCATATCTTTAAACTACTAGAATAATAATCCTTGGGTTGATATTTTTGACATGCTGGTATATTTCTGCCTCCACAGTCATTGTGCATTCATTCATTAATTCCTTCATCTAACATATATTGAATCTCCCTTTGTATTAAGCACTGTGCTAGAAATTCTGGAAAAAAGATGAATAAACATGGCCCTTACATTTAAGCCAGGGGGAAAGACTTAAAATTAATCAACAAAAATATGATTTAAAAATACCGTAATATAGGTTGGGTGTGGCAGCTCACGCCTGTGATCCCAGCACTTTGGGAGGTGGAGGCAAGCAGATTGCTTGAGCTCAGGAGTTCAAGATTAGCCCAGGCAACATGGTGAAAACTTGCCTCTACAAAAATAAAAAAAATTAGCTGAGTGTGGTGGTGCACACCTGTGGCCCCAGCTACTTGGGAAACTGAAGTTGGGGAGCCAGGAGATCGAGGCTTCATTGAGTTGAGATAGTGCCACTGAACTCCAACCTGGGTGACAGAGAGAGACCCTGTCTCAAAAAAAAACTGTAATATAGATTTATACCACATAAAGAGCTAAAAGAATACACCAAGAGGAGAGGTTAATTCTGGCTTAAACCTAGGGTGAATCAGCTTCAAAGAAGAGGTAATTATAAAGAAAAACAAGTAAAAGCCTGAAGCAAATTAAGATTAATTTAAATTCATTTAAGTGTTTTTTATATCATATAATAGATTAATTGTTTTCCTTGAGTGTGTGGGGACAGTATAACAGGAGGAAGAGTCGTGATGTCTAACAGGCAAAATAGGGTGTCATAATTTCAAAGAGGTTAGAAATCACTCTCTTTGTACCCTTGAAGTTTAAACACTGGATTATTCAGACCTTGTTATGTGTAATTTCTAGGTGATGAGTACTGGGAAAAATCTGTGCCAAATCAGCATAACTAAAGGGCTTTAATAGCAATCACTTACTTATCTTTATTGTAATAATCATGATAAGGTGACTATATGGCATCAGAACCTAGATAAGTATTTCCCATCTCATAAGCTAGGGCATTTTAAGTTGTATTTTTTAAGGATATTGAGCAAATACTTTTAATTCTCATGTACCTAACAGTAAGGACAACAGTGATTTGCTTTCTTCTTGGTTATAAACACTCATGTGTGTGTGCGTGTGTATGTGTGTGTGTGTGTATGTGTATGTGTATGTTTAAAGGATGTTTTTAGCATTATAACATACCCCAAAGCTCTACTTGAGTTCTTTTTAAAAAGACAACTACAACAGAAGAAGAACAAACAGGATTTCCTCTATAACTAATATTGACTTAACTTTATAGGGTCCTAAGCCTGAACTCCTCTGTTTATTCATGAAACAGATCCAGGCTATTGGTCTATTTGAATTTATTTCCAAACTTCACAGTTCAGACTGTACAGCCAGTTTAACTCTTGGCTTTTCAGGTGACTTCACTTGCAAGGGTTATAGAAAAGGCCACAGCAGTGTTGGGATGTTGCAAAAGAAACCCATGCCCTGGCCCACAGTCCAGTAGACTAGAGTCCCTCAGTAAAAGAGAGTTTCCACTGTTTATACTTGGGAATTATCCCTGGTTTAGCCTTTGTCTCAAACCATCTGGATGTTAGAAGTGCTAATAAGCAACTGACTTACTGGAGGAATAAATTCAATCTAGTGATTCTATTCTGGAAGGCTCTGTAAAGACAGAGATACTGGCAACAAAGCAGCAAAGCAATTTCCTAAGTTTTGAGGTCATCTAAACCTAGTTGTGAGATATTGATAACAGAGTGGCCACTGGAAATTCTTCATAGTGGCTCAATCACCCAGGCTGGAGTGCAGTGGCACGATCTCGGCTCACTGCAAGCTCCGCCTCCCGGGTTCACGCCATTCTCCTGCCTCAGCCTCTCCGAGTAGCTGGGACTACAGGCGCCCGCCACCACGCCCGGCTAATTTTTTTGTATTTTTAGTAGAGACGGGGTTTCACCGTGGTCTCGATCGCCTGACCTCGTGATCCGCCCGCCTCGGCCTCCCAAAGTGCTGGGATTACAAGTGTGAGCCACCGCGCCCGGCCTGGCTCAACTTTTTTTGTAGATGAAAGAATTCATGTTTAGATCTTGTCCAACAACCCACTTCCTAGCTTTCTTAAAAGTAGCAAGTGTGGATTCTTTCCTAGAGACCCTGAAATTATTTCACAGCTCTCATTGTGAAAATTGTTGGGAAAGTTTTATGAGACTTAGGGTTTCCTGAGAGTTATCAAGATCATTTTAAATTTGACCACAAAGCTAATGTCAGAGAACAGCAGCTTTAAGGCCTCTCAAATCACAGTATTATACAAGAAAAAATACTCTTTTTTTTTCTAATGAAGAGTAGGGGTGTGTATGCCCTGCTGTTATACCTTTTCATTTTCCTGTATTAGCTGTTACATTGACCTATGTCAGAGATGAAAACTGTGAGTGTACTTTTAATCTATTTTTATATGGAAATAGTCATTTAGGTAATGGAAAACACCATTTTTGTGAAATGGCTAGTAGGCATAATTGCACTCATTCATTTTATTTCAAGATCATGTTTTGCTTTATTAGTAAAAAGCATTTGTCAAAAATTTTAACTTTGAGATTTTCTAAAATTATCTTTTTTTCTTTTCTTTTCTTTTTTTAAATTTGAGACCCCTCTGTCACCCAGCTGGAGCGCAGTAGCACCATCATAGCTCACTGCAGCCTCAACCTCTTGGGCTCAGCCTCCAAAGTATCTGGGACTACAGGCATGCGCCACCATCCCCAGCTAATTTTCAATGTTTTGTTTTGTTTTTTTTTTGTAGAGATGGGGTCCCACTATGTTGCCCAGGCTGGTCTCAACTCCTGGGCTTAAGCTGTCCTCCCACCTTGGCCTCCTAAAGTGCTGGGATTACAGGCATGAGCCACCACATTTGGCCCTGAAAATTATTCTAAATATAGCAATGCTAGTAATGAATTGGCACATAGTAACCACCTTTTTCTCTCCACTAGCTATGAAAGTGTCTGTTTCTATAAGTAATTCTTTCTTTCCAGCTTTACAATCAGTTCTCTTTTGAGTTTTCCTTGGAAACCTCACATTCTCAGGAAAAATATTGCAGACTCTTTCACTTTAAAGGCCAACACACGTCTCTTACGTTTCATTTAAACTTCTGGTCAAGGAGTTAGCTTAATGTCAATCTTTCTATCATATCTGATGGTTCTCTGCGGCCTGGAAAAATACAATTGATAAGATTTACTGAATGCTTTTTATGTGCCAGACACTATTGTAAACACCTTCCACTTAGTACCTCATTTAATCCTCATAACCCTATGAGCTAGGGTCATCAGCTAAATCAACCTAAGTTACTAGGCATCTTCTTGAATGTCATACTCAATTTATTAATCCATTCATAAAATACATATAGAATATGTGCTAGGTCCTAGATGCTCTAGACAGAAAAGCATGTAAGACTGGGTACCTACACAGAGTTTTAGGAGTTCGGGGTCAAGCAATTAATAGCCCCAATTGCAGTTGCTTTGCTGGACACTGTGTAATTAATAGAACAAATTAATGAGGCCTCAGGCACATGGTATGTGGCAACTGATATGATGAATACATTCTTTTCTATTCCAATTAGAAGACAGGATCCGAAACAGTTCACATTCCTGTGGGTTAGATAATAATTTTCAATCACACTTTTGCCTTAGAGCTATGTTAATGTTCCTGCCTTCTGTCATAATATACTCTGAAGAAATCTGGGCTGCCTGAACATTCGTCTGATACATTACATTGATGACATTATGCTGATTGTTTAGAATGAGCAAGAAGGCACTAGCATGCTAAAGGCCTTGGTAAGACACAGTGTTCCAGAGGGTTGGAAATAAATCCTATGAAGATTCAGGGATTTGAAACTTCAATGAAGTGTTTTAAGAATGCATGTCAGAAACATGACAAGACATCCCCTTCAAAGTAAAAGAAAATTGCTGCATCTTGCGTTTGCGTCCGCAAAGAAGGAAATGAAGTGGCTGGTAGGCCTCTTTGGGTTCTGGAGGCAACGTATTCCAAACCTATGAATAATGCTAGATTGAGTGACATAGAAAGTTGCCAGCTTTGAGTGAAGAGGTCCAGGCTGCACTGCAAACAGAGCTGCCACTTGGGGCATACAATCCAGCACATCGCATGGTGTAGGTGACAGTGGTGGGAAAACATGCAGTGTCTTATGGCAAGTATCATTGGGAGAATAACATAGGGCCCTGGAATTCTGGGGCAAGGCTATGCCATTTGTAGCACAGAATTATGTCTTTTGAGAAAAAGCTCTTGGTGAGTTACTGGGACTGGTAGAGGCAGAGTGCTTCACCATGGGGCACAAAGTGACCATGGGTTTAGAACTGCACATTACAAGTTTGGTTCTGCTGGATATGTTAAATCACAAGGCTGTATAGGTCTAGCAGTAGTCTACTTTAATATAGAAAATTACATCAAGGATTGAGCCTGAGAAGGACAAAGGGCATGGCAAATTGCATGCGCAGGTAGCCCAGACCAGCATGTCATTCACAACAGCTGAAATAACACCCTTCCCTAGCTTGTTCCTATGGCCATATGGGGGCCCCATATGAACAACTGAAGGAGAAGGAAAGCTTAAGCTTGATTTTTGGGTGGGTCTGTTCTGTGTGTGAGTACAAGCTCAAAATGGACCATGGCTGCATTACAACCACATTCAAGGATAGCCTTGAAAGACAGTGGAGAGGGAAAAATCTTCCCAGTGTGTGGATCTGTAAAAAGTGCACCTAGTCATTGACTTTTTGTGGAATGAGAAGTGGTCCAGTATATATAGACTTGGGAAATAGCCAATGGCCTGGCTGTCTGGTCAGGGGCCTGGAAAGAAAATAATTGAAAGATTTTAGAGAAGGAGTTCTGGGATAGAGGCATGCAGTTACATGAAGAGTTTAGTGTGACATATTATGGCCCAATAGAAAGCATCTACCGTGGAAGAGATTGTGAACAGTGAAGCAGATATAATAACCAGACCAGTTTATATAAACCAGTCTTTGTTGTTGGCTACCCTGAAACTGACATTTTGGCATAAGAACAAAATGGCCATGGTGCCAGAGACAGGCTATGCATGGGCCCAGGAGCATGGACCTCCCATCACCAAAGCTGACCTAGCTTCTGCTGCTTCTGAATGTCCAACCTGTCAGCAACAGAGATCAATGCTGTTATATCACTATTTCTTAATGAGACCAACTGGCCACTTGGTGGTAAGTCAACTACAAGGGCTAGAGGGTTGTTTTCACCTACTCTGGGTACAGGTTTGTCTTTCCTGATTGTAGTACCTTAGCCAGCACCATAATCCAGGGGCTTAAAGAATGTCTGATCTATGGGTGTAGAATACCACACAAAAAACATTTGAACAGGTGACCCATTTCACAGTAAAGGAGATGCAGGATTGAACTCATGACCATGGGAGCTCTAGCTATATCTTCTATAACAACATCATTTAGAAGTAGCCAACTTCATAGAACACGAACAGCTATCTAAAGGCACAGCTGAAACGTCAGCTCAGAAGCAACACTCTCAAAGGAGGCAGTGCCATCCTTTGCAGAGAAAAGCTCAGGATTATTCTTCTTCCTTTAGCTGGTCGTATGGGAACCCTTTCCTCTAGCCTCATTTTAGCCAAAGGTACCAACTGGGAAAGGGATGCTGTTGCAACTGTGGTAGATGACATGGGGATCAGAGCTAACTCAGAGACCTCTATATGGTACCATGTCATCAGCAGGAGGAACACAATGGCGATCGATGGGTGTAATCAGGACTAGCCCTATTTACCATCACTCCCAATAACTCTCACTGGGGGATTTTGGGCTCCCCATATGTGCAACTCTGGGCTCTGCAGGGCTGGAGGTCCCGAGAAGGAGTGCACTCTTGCCAGGGGACACAGTGAGTGTCTCATTGAACTATATGTTATAGATACTGCCAAGGCAGTTTGGACACCTCATGTCCAGAGACCTGCAGGCAAGAATAGGGTCACATCTTGGCAGGGGTAATCAACCCTGATCATCGGGAGAAGGTAGTGCTGCTTATAGACAATAAGGATAGGAATATGTATGCAACTCCTATGTCATCTACTTGGAAGCCTGCTGGTACTCCTTTGGCCCACTGTAGCTGTGAAAGGGCATGTACAACAACCCTGACTTGAAAAGGTTATGACTGCCAATGGCTCAGACCCATCAGGAATGAAGGTTTGGGTCACATCACAAGGTAAGCTACCATTACTTGCCAAGGTGATAGCTGAGGGTTGAGAGGACTTGAAATAGATAATAGAGGTGGGAGAGGTTAAGTACCTTGTGGCAGTCTCAAGCCCAACTGCAGCAATGGGGCTCCAGTTCATCTCACTAACTTCCTTCTAAGTTTTCTCTCAGGAAGAAAAGCCCATAGGAAACACGGAGGATATATTCCCTAAATTTGCACAGAGAAGCAGATCTGTCCAGAGAAAGAGGTGGACTGTGGCAATCAAGAAAATTTGTCATTCAGCCTGGGCGTGGTAGCTCACGCCTGTAATCCCAGCATTTTGGAAGCCAAGGCAGGCAGATCACCTGAAGTCAGGAGTTTGAGACCAGTCTGGCCAACATGGTGAAACCCTATCTCTACCAAAAATACAAAATTAGCTGGGCGTGGTGGCGTGTGCTTGTAATCCCAGCTACTTGGGAGGCTGAGGTAGGAGAATCACTTGAACTCAGGAGGCAGAGGTTGCAGTGAGCTGAGATCACGCCACTGCACTCCAGCCTGGGCAAAAAGAGCGAAACTCTGTCTCAAAAAAGAAAATTTGTCACTCAAATCTTCTGCTATAGGGAGCATAATTGACTACTGGACCCTTACTCTTCTGGATCCACCCGTTTCTGTACTGAGGCAATACTTCTTTTGGGCTTCTCCTAGTCAATAACAGCAGGGGTATAATGTAGGCCCATTCCTGTGAGATGAGGGACTCCTTTTAACAGGAGACTTTGGCTTGAGGACTCCACATTGGCCTGGTTGACACTTTCTTAGAATGATGCTGTAGTATAAGGCTCTTTCTACCTAATCCTCCTTCCTTTCCCTATTGTGAGACTTGCATCACAGTCTGAAGACTCTCTCCATTTCCTCTGGCTATCTTCCATTTATCTTTCATAGGCATTTTCCACAATAAGTCACTTGCACATCTAATTCTGTTTTGGCATTTGTTTCTCAGAGGATACAAACTAACACAATGCCACCAGGGAACAAGACCTTAACTAACAATAAAATGGTAGGGTATGAAGAAGACAGACTT
Organism: Hylobates moloch; assembly: GCF_009828535.3. Classification (NCBI taxonomy): domain Eukaryota; kingdom Metazoa; phylum Chordata; class Mammalia; order Primates; family Hylobatidae; genus Hylobates; species Hylobates moloch. The sequence continues at coordinate 33,058,336 of NW_026652286.1, read as the reverse complement.
AGAATCTACCTCCTGTACTGGATCTACAGAAATGTAGTATACAATGTTGACTGTGTTCTATGAACTGTTTTCTGCAAATGCCAATTCAAAAAACGTTATTTTTGCTAACTTAAAGAGGAAGTGCTGGAAAATAAAATGAAAGTAAAGGAATCACTTCCTCTATCTCTAACTGTTCTTTCACTTTTTTTTCCCTATTTACAGTTTTTATTATTACTTAAGTGATAATCTTTTGTACAGTCTGGCAGTCTACAAATTTATAACACTTGGCATTTGAGCAAAACACTACTAGAAAATCACTCAAAAGTGTGTGCCCTGAAGGAGCAAAAGCATAATCTTAATTGATATAAATGAGACCATTTTGTTACTGCCTAGTCAATTGTTTGAAAAGAGAACTGAACATTAGGAATCTTGTACCGTATTCTTATCTTATCTATGCTATTACTGTTTTGGCACATCTCTTAAATTCTTGAAACTGTATCTTACGTAACTAGAAAATCAAGTAAAGGTATTTACTCTCTAGAGCTAAAGAAAGACATACCCTTAGATGGGTCTTTTATATATTAATTATACTTCATGATGTGTGTGCATGCACATGCATGTGAGTGTGATGTAGAAAAAATCAGCGTAAGATTTGGAGTAAGGAGACCTGAACTCAGCTCTACAACTTGTAAGAAACCTGGGCAAGTCCTATTGCCTTATTGAATTTTGGTTACCCTGTAGGCTGTTGCAAAGTTCAAGTGTAACAGAGCATACGAAAAGGCTTTGTAAATTATAAAATGCCATATAAATGTGAATTTTTATGATAGCGATGATAATTAGGGATCTTCTTTAGGGCAGCTCCTGATATATGACAGATGTAAATAGCTTAGGATAAGCAGGAAGTTAATTTAACTCACTGTATTACTCTACTAGGGCTTCCATAACAAAACACCACAGACTGGGGAGCTTAAACAACAGAACTTTATTTTATCACAGTTCTGGAGGCTAGAAAGTCTAGAAGTTCAAGATCAAGGTGCTGGCAGGGTTGGTTTCTCCTGAGGCCTCTCTCCTTAGCTTTCAGATAGCCTCCTTCTTGCTGTGTCTTCATAAGTTTTTTTTCTCCATCCCTGGTGTCTCTTCCTCTTCTTATAAGGACATTAGTCATATTGGATTAGTGCCCCACCATTAGGACTTAATTTAACCTTAATTACCTCTTTAAAGGCCCCATTTCCTAATACAGACACACTGGGGTTAGGGTTTCAACATTCAAATTTTGAATGAACACAATTTAGTCCATAACACTCATCATTAAGTACGTTCAAATCCATTCCAGGGTCTATTCGAAACTATGCTGGTCTACCTCAGGATAATGTGGTTCCTAGACCTCCTGCCTCAGGGTTACTTGAGGTGCTTGGTAGAAATGCAGATTCCTCAGTCCCATCTCGGGTTTAATGAATCAGAATCTCTGGGGTTAGCATTCAGCAACTGCATTTTTATCATCTGGGTAAAAGTTATCTGGATGGTTCTTGTGTACCAAAGTTTAACAATTACTGTTATAATGGAAAGCACATAGAGCTTTGGAGTTCCATGGCCTAGGTTCAAATCCTGGCTCCACCAACTACTAGGTGTGTAATCTTTGACAAATTACTTAATCTTTCTGCCCTACAAATTACTTAATCTCAATTGTCCCATGTGTTGTAAAAATGAGGATTATTATTTCTGCCGGCAGATTGTTGTGAGGATGAGAGTAAGAGGCTTAGAGGACCTCACATGCTGTAGTTGCTTCATAATATTTTTATTGTTATCATTCTCATACTTTATATTCTGATAAAACAATGATTCCATGAACACTTTCATTTTTATGCCTTTTTTCTTCCTTGCAATGCCATCCTCTCTTATATCTAAATCCTATCCATCCTTTAAGACAGATTTTAAATCTCATCTACTTTATGTCACCCTTCCTGATCCTCACTGCAATTTGGCTATCTTTTAGGACAGGGGTCCTCAACCCCCAGACTGGTACTGGTCCATGGCCTGTTAGGAACCAGGCTGCACAACAGGAGGTGAGTGGCAGGTGAGTTAGCCTTACCGCCTGAGCTCCACCTCCTATCAGATCAGCGGAGGCATTAGATTCTCATAGGAACACGAATACTTTTGTGAACTGCGCATGCAAGGGATCTAGGTTGCATGCTCCATCTAATGCCTGATGATCTGAGGTGGAATAGTTTCATCCCGAAATCATCCCCCCCGGTCTGTGGAAAATTGTCTTCCACAAAATCAGTCATTGGTACCAAAAAGGTTGGGACTGCTGTTTCAGGATATTCCATTTTGTATTATAGTTATTTGTGTATGTCTTGTTCCCCACTGACCATTTACAACTGATTCTATCCCAACACTTGTACACATACACGCAACACACAAATGCATGCAACACACACTTTTCGAGGGTACCTAGGACAGGGCTTAAATTAATAAATATTTGCTGAATGGAATCAAAGGGGATATGTTTTTTGAAGGTGAAGATTCCAATTAATCCTTCGTAAAATTTGGGCTTTTTTTTTTTTTTTAAGTGATTTTTGTATTTTTTGTAGAGACAGGGTTTCACTATGTTGCCCAGGCTGGTCTTGAACTCCTGGCCTCAAGTTATTCTCCTAACTCAGCCTTCTGAAGTGCTGGGATTGCCGGCATGAGCCACCGTGCATAGCCAAAATTCAGGCTTTCTATGCCCATGATACAAGAAGTAGTAGCTCCTGTTTTAGGGGCTGGTACTATACAAGAAAATTTGAAACAGAATTTTGACAAATGTGAATGTATGTATGGAATAAAGCTAATATATCCCTTCATTCTCGTATCCCAATAACTAAACAGAACTGGAGCCTTTAGTTATTATTATGAATATGTGGCCAGAGAAACTTCCTGCAATGTGTACCTCTGGAAGAGTAAAGAGCTTGAGAGCGAGATTGATGAAGGATGAAGGAATTTTGATTGTTAGAGAAACTTGGAGCCCACAGTTTATTTTGAAACCATTTTTAGTAAAGATTTAGTCAGGTTCATTCCTATGAAGGTTTAGAAATGTCTGGTCTATTTTATAGCACAATAAAACCTCATGGTTTCCTGGTTGGTTGGTATTTGTTTAAAGAGAGTGGCTTGCTGGTCTGGACAACATTTGAGAGGCTATAATGAGAGGAAATCTGATGTAAACCATTTCACCTGTAAAAAGGAGGGTCTCTAAGGAATAAAATCAGCCATAGCCATGAAGTTTACTGGTTAAAGAGCCACAGTTTTGATTTGTTTAAAGTGTTGTTCATGTTAGAGTGGATGTTAGTGATCCTTTCAAACATGATTACACATCCCAAAATACAGTATTAAAATCTTGAATTTATATAAGGGTTCTTGTTATTTTTCACAGTTTGCACTTACATTTAATATAGTTACCAAAGCACCAAACCATGCTAGAGAGTTGTCACTGGGAACAGTCCAAGCATAATTCTAGTGAAGATTGATGTTAGGTTAAGAACCGGAGCGCTGCAGTTAATCCTGGTTATTTAGCAGGAAAACGACATAAAATACTCTTGCTTTTGCCTGAATTATCTGACTAGACATTAAAAAACTTCTGTAAATGTACAAGTCTTTATTTTGCTTTTCATTAGCAGATCTAGTTGTTTGTTTATTATTTCTGGAGCTGATAAAAATATAGTGATTTTAAACAAAGAATGTTGAACAAGATCATTTCAATGATCTTACCATCTGAATCTTCTCAAAAGGGAGATTTCTCACTGACTTCAAAGGGGTACGAGAAAAAAAGAAGCAGAATAAGATTGTATGACTCATTGAAGCCAGATAATAACTGTTTAGTTATTTTAACCTCTAAGAGCTATGCTAGACATTTATATTTGTTTCTGTATTATATAGAATCTGTAGCCTCACTGTCATAATTTTTACTCTTTTATTTGTAGGATACCACTATGAATACAAAATAAGTGTTGGTTTATCATATCTATTTCTAGAAGTGTAGGGAAGACTGTAGGTAGTATACCATTAAGGGGAATCCATTATTTTAAACTTATTTTTTTACACAGGAGAAAAGTTGGTATATGTGTACTTTATATTGTATCAATATACTCAAATTTTCTTTTTACACTAAAACTAACAAAATAATGATGAAACTAAAGGTACAGCTTTTTCCCGGCTAAACTTTCTAGAATGAAACTCTCTTTTCTTAATGTCAAAATAAGTATTAATTCATTCCTCAATCCACTGCAATCTGGCTTCTGCCCTAACTGTGGCAACTATTCCACATAAGGTTGACAACGAAACTTGTCATTGTCAGGTTTCATTGACATCCGTGGTTACTTTCCTGTCCTCATCTTTTTAGAATGTGGTATTTTTATGCTTTTTTGTCCCCCTTCTGGAAACTTCCTCATTTTGGTTTGTGACACCACTCCTGTCTGATTCTCTTTCTAGCTTTGCTACTTCCTTTTCAGTCATTCTTTTGAGCAATTCTTTAGTTCCTTGTCCCTTACATGTTGGTATTCCTGAGTTCAAAAACAAATCCTCTTCTCTTCTCACACTATATACTCTCATAGGGGATATCTCTTTTTCTCTCAGGGTTCCACTTCTCCATATGTACTACAGGCTTCCAATCTATACCTGTAGCCCAGATTGTTTTCTTGAGCTTCAGACTCATACATCCAATGGCCAAGAAACATTCCCACTTGGATTCAATCTGTTCAAAAGGAAATCCATAATCTTTACTCTCAATTATTCCTCTAGTACTTAGTATCCTGTTCAATGGTTTCAAGATATTCTAGTCACCTAGGCTAGAGCTGGGGAACCCTCTTCACAGTCTACTTTTCTGCACATTCCAATTCTATGGAACTGATCAGAAAGTTTTATAGCTGTTATTAATTCAATTAATTCTTCCTTTCCAAAGGGCACTACTGCCATTGACTTACAGAACTTTATCTTTCATTTGGCCAATTATAATCGTTTCTTAAATGATTTTCCTAGCTTTAGTCTTACATTCTTTCAAACTAACCTTCATTCAATACTAGCATTGGGTTTTGAAAAACAATTAAATACAATAAAAATTGATCATGGCTTCTCCCTCCTTTAAAACTTTCAACAGTTCCTTACCACCTACAGAATAAAGTCCAGGTTTCTTAGAGTGGCCTATAGGGATTCCCATGATTTGGCTTCCACCTATCTATCCAGTCTCATTTTTCCATTCCCATCTTCCCTCCCCCACAAATCATACCAATCTGTTTAAAGTTCCAGAAATGCCTATGATGTCTCATGCCTCCATGGCTTTGCAATACTGTTCTTTGTATGGAATACTCTCCCTCCTCCTTGTCCACCTGGGAAGCTCCTATTCTTCAATACCTAGTTTAGTATCTCTTCATCTGTGAACTACTCCATGTCCTATCACTGTACCTGGTAAGAACTCTGTTAGAGCATTTTGCACTGTACTGCATTTGTTTACTTATTTTCTCTTTTACTAAACTGAGGGCGGGGACTGTATCTCATTCATATATGTACCTTTAGTATCTGAGTAGCGTCAAGTACATGCTGAATAAATGAATACATGTTTGCAAACATAAATCTTTTTTTGTCTTCCCTATGTTTAATGCTAATATGAATGAAATTGGTTATGGCTTAATTTTTTTTTTCTGTTTCTCCATGTTACAACATACAGGCCCTAAATCAACATCTTTTCTGCAGAAGGAGATCTAAGATATGTAGGGCCATGAAATTAAGATAATATTATGTATGCATTCCTTAAAATTTAATACATAAAACATTTCTGCATTTATAGTAATTAGAACAGAGGCATTAACATCCCTGTAGCATTTGCTTTTTGATGAAAGAGAGCTAATTTATCTACTTGATTGTATAGTAAAAAGGCAGACTTAGTTGAATAAAATAATATTGAAAGTAAGGCTTAAAAAGAGTTGAACAGACAATATAATCCGGAGGTCTCCTTGGAAAAACTCAGAATTAACAGAGTCCTGTGAAGTCCTGAAGGGATGTGGGAGGGTAAGGAAAAGGATAGATGTAAGAAAAATAAACTAATTTACATTTACTAAGCATCTACTCATTGTTAGTTACCTTACACGTGTAATTTAATTTAATCCATAGTAACTCTTTAAGAGGTAGACATTGTTATCCCCATTTCACAAATGAAGTAGGTAACATGAGACTTTAAGTAACCTCCAAGGTCATGTAGCTACAAATGGTAACTAGATCAGAATAATGCTAAAGTTTCCTTCCTTCACATCATGCTGCCTGGACTTTCAAATGAAGTTCCCAGAGCTGCTGTGCTGCTGTGCGGCTGTGCGCAGCTTAGTAACACACACAAAGTCACATTATTTACTCCTATTTGCAATGATAATATGTAGGTGTTTCACTTAGCAGTTAATAGTAATATAACTGTAATTTATTTCTAATTCCATGCTTATTAAAAATTTTTTAAGAAAAGAATAGTCTTACACTTTTTGGTGATGCTAATTAACTAGATGAATCCTTTTGAGCTCCTCTTGCAAAACTGCATGAATACATTTTAAGTAGGCTTAGTGGAGAAACACACTTCTCTATCTATCTATCTATCTATCTATCTATCTATCTATCTATCTATCTATCTATCATCTATATCTATATCTATATCTATATATATATTTTTTTGGTGCGCTCTGTTTGTTGGCTCCATTTGGAATCCAGAAATGACTGCTTTCTGGGGGAAAAGGCAGTTTGCTTTTGCTGCCTCCTGTAGATTGCTTGGCCTGGCAGTTTGTCACTTTCCTGGGCAAGTATCCAGTTTGTGGTAGTGAGGTGGTTTTGTGGCAGAACTCCACAATTAACCACAAGTTCAGTGTCAACGGTAGGCTGCCACCGTCGTGGCTGTGATCCTTCAGATCTGCTGGGATAGCCAGAGCTGAAGAAACTCCTGCTTGTCTAGGGAGGGAACAAGAAAACTTGGAAAGAGTCTGCATTGCTGTTTGTTGTTCAAGGTTCAGGTTTTAGATTTATAATAAAAAATCCAGGAAATTTCAGGGTAATTGTTATAGATTTAATACTTTTACCAATTGTTATATTTTAAAATTATAATAGTAAATTTGTGTCAGAGATACAATTGTTGCTCTGAAAACTTGAAACAGAAAGAGGAAAATTCTTAAAGTACCAGAATATATGCTTTCACAGCCAAAGAATCCAGGTACTGTCACTTGAGTTAAATAAAAAATGACCCACACATCTCTGAAACATTTACTTTATGTTGAAAGTGAAATACGACATAAACATATGTGTAATTTTGTTTTTGTAAATCTAGGAAAAAGGGTTCTTTTAGTGATTTGGTGCAAATGAATGTTAAGAAAAATATTTTTAAATCACAATATGAAAAGTTTATTATATTCTATTTTAAGAGTTTTCTATTAAAATTCATTGACTAATAAAGCCAAAAATCAAAGGAAATACAGTTAAAGTCTGATTTATTAAAATAGTTTTGAGAAATATCAACACACTTGAAAAATTGTGAGGACTTGCTATAGGCTAAGTACTTGCTATAGGCATGAAGATTGAGCTAAGATTGAATAAGAGAGAATTCTTGTTTGAAGAATATATTGCAGAGGTAGCCATGTAAATAAGCAAATACGATAACAGAACATAAACCTTTATGTAACAAATAATAACAAACTCCTGTTCCATTAGTAGGGCCACACCATCTCTGTAGTTCCATCATACCTTACACTGAAGCCATAGGATACTTGAGTTATCCAAATGCACTATAGTTGCATTCCTCGATTTTTGCACTGCTTGTTTCCTTTGCCCAGATTATCTTTTCTCCCTACTTTACTTAGGTAACTTATATTCACCTTTTAATATCAAGCCTAGAAATCACTTCCTCTGAGTCCTCCAGAGCATTACTCCTTACCTGCTACTCCTACTGTAGTCTGGGCTCCTGAGATCTCAGAGTACACTGAGGATTATTACCTCTGTATCACAGCTCCTGTTACAACAGGCTGTAATAGTCTTCTTGCTGTCTTGCTTTCATTAGACTAAGGAACCACATCTTCACCATTATATCTTTGTCATCTATCACAGTGTCCAGCACACCGGGCACAGAATAAATACTAAATGAATGAATGCATTCATTAATGGAGATAGATTAAATGCTGGTGGAGGGGGGATGGTATGTAGGAGAACTGAAGAAGTAAAAGAAGTTAGGGAATATAATACAGAGATGAAAGAGAGAGGTCAGGGGAAAGAGGAGAGAGATCAGAAGACAGCCACCTGGACAGATGCTGGGGAGAGAAAGGAGGAAGACTGTAAGAGAGAGAAATGGAACTAGAAGAATGAGAAACTGAGAACAAGCTGAAACAACTACACAGTGGGGGCACCCTAGAAGAAAATTATTTCTTCTTTTTTAATAGTCCTAACACATTGTTCTCAACAGTTCTTAATCACATATTTATTCTTTTGTGCTATTTAATAGTCTATGTGCAGACTTTCTATCTCCCAGATAAAGCTGCAGCTCTGAGAAAGCTCTGAAGGAACTGTTATAGTTTTCAAAAATGTTCTAAATAGCATTTAGTACAAATCTCGGCATATAGTGGGCACTAAATAGCTACTTGTTGAGAAGAACTAAAAGAGTGAGTCAAAATGAAGCTCAGATTCTGAGATGAGTATTAGCTGCGAGGAACATAGGTATTGTTAACATACTTGGGCAACAGAGTTGCCACTGCACACAGAAAACAATGATCCTTTCTATGCTAGAGAAAAACTTGTCCGTTTTTATTTTTTAACATAAGGTTGTAAATGTTAATTATTTAATTCTTTGAAAAACATAAGGTTTTGTATGTATCTTCAGGGATGACTCTAGTTTTATAAATTTGGAATCTCAATGATACTGGTTAATTTACTGCCTATTTCTGAATTTCTTTGATATTTAAAATGTGTCAGACCACTTTATCCTGAGAAATTAGAAAAAAAAGAAATACCCAGGGGCTTGCATTGTCCTAAAATGACTTGGGAGCGGGGCGGTAAGAGCCAGGATCCCACGTCATGGTAAACCAGGAGAGTGGAGAGATCCACTAAGGAGTGGAGAGATGATGGGTCAAAATGTGAGGGAAGGCACCTAATGTAGATGACGGCTTGATGGGTGCAGCAAACCACCATGGCACGTGTATACCTATGTAACAAACCTGTACATTCTGCACATGTATCCCAGAACTTAAAGTATAATAATAATTAAAGAAAAAAAAAGACGTGAGGGAAGGCAAAGTCAGGTAAAATAAGGCTGGGGTAGAGTGCTGGGAAAAGTCAAAGGTATACTGTGACTTCAGTTTTTTTTTTTCATGACAGATAATGGTCATAAATTCTTGAACCTAAAGAACTAAGTAATTTTATTGGTTGTTTAAGTTTGGCAAGGGAATAATTAAATAATCTGACCTCTAAGAAATGCGGCCTAGTAATAATCTTTGACAAAGACTGTAAACAGAGAAGGGAGTTGCTATAAACATAGCTAGCTCATTCTTTTTGTGCATATTTTTAGTTAAGTAAACTTCTGATGGTCTTTGGTTACGTCCTTACACTTTATTTTAGAATTCTCTCAGGTGCTAGGCTGGCCTTCAGAGGGATGCACTCCAACTATGGGTTATTGAAAGATTTGGGCTTGTAGCCTTATAAAAACCTGAATGACAGCTAAAAGAAGGCTAGAGAATTGAGAAGACGATTTTGTGAAGAGGGCTTTGGATTTTATTTTTCAGAAAACAGTCGTTTCATACAATCCCTTTATTTTTACTTGTCAACACTGAGAGTTTGGTTTAGTTTGGTAGTATAAATAATATTAAAGGTTGCTCTTGGCTCTTGCTCTTATTATATTATTGGTAATCTGCAAGGTGAGTCTTCAGGATGCCTATGTATTTTTGGCATACAGAAATCAGAGCTTTTTAAGACTAGAAAGGATTTCAAAGGTTATCTAAATTAATTGCTTCATTTCACATTTGAGAAGAACAAGGGCAGTAAAAGTTATAGGATTGCTTAACGGCAGGGTATGAATGGCTAGGCCCAGACAAAAACTCACAAAACTGGATTTCTACTCCTCTACCGTTTCCATGATCATGTGCCAATCCTACTTTAGATGACAACTTCAGATTAAATGCACACACACATACATGCATATGCACACACACACACACCTTTTAATCTGAATTTGTTCTAATTTTCAAATCAATTTATTTCCTATGGAATTTATAATGGGAATTTCAATAATGCTGGTGCTAGTTTTGTCACGCCCTTCTGTACAAACTCAAAATGTATCCATTGTTTTTTACTTTAATCTTCAACTGGTGGTAATGAGTTCTATGCACATCATGTAAAAACTATATTTGCTGAGTTTTGCTGAAATGAGCATTTTTTTTCTTTCAATCGTCATGAGGATAAAATGACCTTTTGAATTTTTATCTTTTAGGACAAGCATTTGGGTAATACATTAGATAAGGAAAAGCAAAGGAAAGGGAATTCTGGAACTTTTTCATTTTGGTTAAATTCTTGTGCTAATTTCTCAGTGCCTTTTGCTATGCATGTGAACTGTGACCATATACGAAAATGGTCTGTTTTAGGTCATGACTGTGGGCAGAGATTAATTGGTGAAAAATGGGCCTGTTTGTGGGATTTACCACACAGTAAGGTTTCTCATCTCCTTGGAAAAGTGTGGAATTAGCTCTTTGAGAAATGCAGTCCGGTCATGAGGTTGAAGCGAGAGCTTAGGGAGAGAAACGCAGTTCACTCTCTAAGGCAGTTATGATTTAGATTCCAGAGCACTCCCTTTGGTGTAGCAAAGTTCTTTTCTTTTGGCTTTCACGTCTGTGTTTCCTAATGTTGCTAGTTTCACCAGTACTTCACAGATAGCATCTTATTCGGCTTCCTTCAAGTCCTGCTGATCCAAACTGGGGAGTGGTCTTGGAGAGGATTCCTAGTTCTCCCCGCTCCCCCATCTAGAAAATGCTGTTACAGTGAAAAAGCCTTCAATTTGCAAAGACCAATTGCGACAGCAAATCTGTGCTGTGTGGAAAGGGATACAAGTTGGGAACCGGCTGGTATGTACGGCAAGGGTACAAAATGGAAGGCGAGACGTTAGTTCTTCGCCTGTGAAGATGGTTCTTGAGCAACACTCAAGAACGTGCACGTGGAGTGCTCCTAGAGTGCACTCCACGTGCACGTTCCTCCCTAAGAGCCACTGCAAGGATCCTGGGCCTGCTGCGTGGCCCAAGAATCCACGTTGCTTCTGAGGCCAGATCTAGCCACAGCGATTAGGGTTTCTTCGCCATGGCCTTGGTGGTGGCTGGCCCTCATCTGGTCACAGTCTGAAGACCCACCCTGAAAGGGGCTAAGGTTAGAGACAGCGCCCCTCCTCTCCCATCCTTAGCTCAGCATCCCCACCAGGCACACCCCTTGGGGACCACAAACGCCCTCTTTCCCGAAGACCCCAGTAGTGACCTGTGGGATTCCGGCTGGGTGTCTGTGACTTACCCTCAAAGAGAACCTGCACGCCTGGGGTCCCAGGATGGCGGGCTTGCCCCTCCCATCCGAAGATGACCTCGTCCTTCTCTTTCAGTCCCGGCCGGTCTTCTGACTGCCGCCGCCGCGCTTTCCTCGGCCTGGGCACGCTGGGTCGGCGGGGTCCCGGCTCGCGTCCCTGTTGGGCGGCCGCGGCGCGGGTGGCGGCGGGACAAGGCGCGAGCGCGCGCTGGGCGCGCGCCCGGCCGGGACAGCCGCAGGGGAGGAGCGCCCGCCCGCCTCTCGCGCGCCCAACGGACCCGGCTGGGGCCGTGAGGTAACTGTTGCAGCCAGCGGAGCTGGGAAGCGACACCGAGTCTCCAGTCCCGAGAGGTGCCCGAGGGAAAAGGAGGCGGCAGCCAAACTGGTCCTGGAGAGAAGCCCCTTCCGCCACTCTCCTCAGCCAGCATGTCCCGGACTCCGCCGCTCCTCAGTCCGCTCGGTGGGGACCCCGGGCCGTGGCGGCCGGCGCAGCCCTGACGGGTTGCGAGCCAGGGGGCGCCCCGAACGTGGAGGCTGGGGTCTGGGAGCACGAGCGGCCGCTGAGGTACGAGCGGAGTGTGCTGAGTCCCGTGGCCACCCCCGGCCCCAGCCATGAGGAGGGACGAGCGAGACGCCAAAGCCATGCGGTCCCTGCAGCCGCCGGATGGGGCCGGCTCGTCCCCCGAGAGTCTGAGGAACGGCTACGTGAAGAGCTGCGTGAGCCCTTTGCGGCAGGACCCTCCGCGCGGCTTCTTCTTCCACCTCTGCCGCTTCTGCAACGTGGAGCTGCGGCCGCCGCCGGCCTCCCCCCAGCAGCCGCGGCACGGCTCCCCCTTCTGCCGGGCGCGCCTCTCGCTGGGCGCCCTGGCTGCCTTTGTCCTCGCCCTGCTGCTGGGCGCGGAACCCCAGAGCTGGGCTGCCGGGGCCGCCTGGCTGCGGACGCTGCTGAGAGTGTGTTCGCACAGCCTCAGCCCCCTCTTCAGCATCGCCTGTGCCTTCTTCTTCCTCACCTGCTTCCTCACCCGGACCAAGCGGGGACCCGGCCCGGGCCAGAGCGGCGGCTCCTGGTGGCTGCTGGCGCTGCCCGCCTGCTGTTACCTGGGGGACTTCTTGGTGTGGCAGTGGTGGTCTTGGCCTTGGGGGGATGGCGACGCAGGGTCCGCGGCCCCGCACACGCCCCCGGAGGCGGCGGCGGGCAGGTTGCTGCTAGTGCTCAGCTGCGTGGGGCTGCTGCTGACGCTCGCGCATCCGCTGCGACTCCGGCACTGCATCCTGGTGCTGCTCCTGGCCAGCTTCGTCTGGTGGGTCTCCTTCACCAGCCTCGGGTCGCTGCCCTCCGCCCTCAGGCCGCTGCTCTCCGGCCTGGTGGGGGGCGCTGGCTGCCTGCTGGCCCTGGGGTTGGATCACTTCTTTCAAATCAGGGAAGCGCCTCTTCATCCTCGGCTGTCTAGTGCCACCGAAGAAAAAGTGCCTGTGATCCGACCCCGGAGGAGGTCCAGCTGCGTGTCGTTAGGAGAAACTGCAGCCAGTTACTATGGCAGTTGCAAAATATTCAGGAGACCTTCATTGCCTTGTATTTCGAGAGAACAGGTATGTTAGCTGGAAGGCGAGGTCTGGGACGCGAGCGGGTTCGGGTTTACCGCTGCAGTTGCCGAGTTGAATTCGCTTATTTGAAAGCATGTTAACTTTCTAAATGGAAAAAGGGTGTGTGTGGGGGGAGGGGAGGGAGGAAGGGGGAGGAAATGTTTTATTCTGGAAAGGATTCTTAAAATACAGGAAGTCTTTTAAAAATGCAGAAGCAAGTACCTTTTGTCATTGAATAGAAATCAAATAGCCCGCTAATCACATGGCACTGTTTAAGGACTGTATATGCAATAGATGAGTTTGCAGAAGAATGAGGTGAATCATTTGTGGTTGAATAGATTGACTACTCCTGCTTTTGGCATACTCTGATGTGTGTCTTTTTGGTGCCATTTATCTGTTTGCTGTTATAATGATGCCTACCCAAGGATAACATACAGCCTTTAGAATGAGAGGATACATCAGTCAGTTTTAATCAGTGTGGTTTCGTTATTGAAAATCGAGAGGAAAAATCTGAGATTTTATCGTTACAAGACATGAGCTTTGCAAATGAGAGTAATTTAGATGAAAAGACAGCAGTATAGGTGAATATAATATTTTACAGATTAATTCAATGTTCTTTGTATTTGTTGCATAATTAGGAGACTGTTTTAACAGTTTAAACTTTAAACTTGATAATTCCTGGAAAGACGCCAAAAGCATTTCTATTTTTTCACCATAGGTTTACATATTTTTGTTTTTTTAAAAGGGATTGAAATCATTAGCAAATGAGTTTATATCTTTATATAGTATTGGAAAATCTACCTGTTCTACATCACCAAGAAACTTAATAAGTATAGTTACTATTATTGAGCATTTATGAAGTGCAAAACATTTTACACATACTGTCTCAAATCCTCACAAGAACGGTGTTTGGCTGGTGCCATTAACCTCTAGAGATGAGAAATCTAGGCTTACAGAGGTAACACGGCTTCACATGTCTAGTAAGTGGTAGTTCTGGGATTTGATTAGATTTTTCAGTTTTCAATGCTGTGTTCTGCACGACTAACTTGTAAGTTTAGTGGTTTTAAGTAGGAGAGTAAGAGCGTACACCATAGGTTTTCTGAATTTTTGGATTACTGATATGCTTTACACTGGGAGCCAATATGTTGGAGACAAAAGTTTCTTGTCTTTAATGCATTTGATGCATTCTTCTCTCTTATTTTCTGTTCTCTTCCTTCACTTATTGTCTGTCTTCTCTTCGAAATAATCTCCAAGCTACTACACTGGTTTTATAACATGTTGAACACTGATCTGTAGTATTCCAGTGACACAATACTTTGCTTCTTGAGTTGGCTTCAGAGGCCACTTCTGTGGCAACCACTTGAAAAAGTTTTGTTATGCCTTTTGTTTTCTCAGTTTACTACCAGTGATAATAGATAGTACTTCAGGAAAATGTGTGTCGGAAGAAAAATTGTTTTGAGAGGATTTATTATGGAGCAAAGTAGTATCAACTATTTTCATAGAATGGAATTAATATTTGAATTTTGACCAAATGTGAACAAATTGCATTTTTTAACACTGGAAGATTGTTTTAGCAGTTTCATCACTTTTGTGGGCAATTTTCCTGAACTTAACAGTTACAGTTTAACATATTTTAATTGTAATTTGTTGGTGCGGTAATTCTGTCTGTCCTCTTGTAAGTGGAAAATTTCTAGGCTTCTTAATCCTAGTGTGGTGCTCTTTCCATCATAGCTATATACGTATATATACTATATACGTATATAGCTATACCAGGTAGCTTCAATTATTGTTTATATTAGAGGAAAATACAATTTGTGCTTCCAAAAAGGTTGTATTTTCTTAGTGCAGAAAACCCTGATTCACATTCCACTTTTAATAGGAACATTTTTGCACACTTAAAGTGTATGTGAATAGTTCAGGGTTTATACATGCCTACCTAATATTCAGTGTCTACAAAATAATTCTATTTTGACATTACTAGAAAAGGGTATTTTTAACTTAGCAGATACTGTCATAACAAGAATTTTTATTTATGCTTGTTCCCGAAGTCTAACAGTGGATTTGTGCTTTTTGTTTGCATATATATTATGTTAAATATATTTAGAGGAAATCAGTACTTTTATGGAAGTAAAAGTTTAGGAGATTTTCGAATTTTCAAAGTGTCGTATATGACAATGGTAAAAACACTTGCTTGTTTCAGAAAGTGAAGGAAGATGAAAAGATTTTAGATAGGACCTGACATAGGAGAAAATGTCCTGGATTCATAGGCAGAGGATTGAGGAGTCTTGGCTTAACTGTTTAATTTTGGAAAAGTCAGTGAACCTTTCTGAATCTTAGTATCCTGTCAAATTAAAGGATCCTAGTAGATGAATTCTGTAATACCTTCTAATTCTAAAATTAAATTATATAATACCTTCGAATTCTAAAATTAAATTCTTTTTGTTTACACTTTTGGTAAGGTAGAAATAAAAATAAAATAAGATGTCACAAACTAGTAATTCTTGAAGTTTTACTTAAATGTTGAATGTTGACCTTGCTAACCTATACTTTCCAAGGTATAATAATTGAAAAAGATGAGCAAATATCCTATATATTTTGGATAGGACTTTAAAAAAGTATACGGGGGTTCATTTATGGGATGGTAACAAAATTACTACATGTTCATTTCTTTAAGAATTTAAACATTTTTATTAACCTCTTTGAAAGCCACTTAAATTTCTATCAATAGAAATGTTTTTAATTGTAGAATAATAGATTTAAAGTAGTTTTTAACTTTTGGGATGTTATATTACTGTGTTGAAAAATAATGGCATGTTTGTAAAACATTTGATTTTATAATTAGATTTATAATATTTGATTTAAATGCTATATATGTGTTAGTTCAGTTCTTAACTAAGGTTTTTTTTTTTGTTTTTTTTTGGCAAAGCAGTTAGAGATTTGAAGCCCAGTAAATCTAGTTACTGTTAATGGTGTTCTGCTTTGGTGGGTTAATGGAAAGAAGCACTGAGTTTGTAGTCTTATCTGCCAAGAATCAGCAGAAACTAATAGGAAGTTTAAAAAAATCAGTCGTCTGCATGGAAGCTTTAATCAGAATTAAACAAGCTACATTTCTATGCCATTTTAATTGCATATTCTACAGTGCAATTTTCAGCTTTTCAATGAGATCACTTCGTGTTTGACTAGGTAAATACAAGGTTTTGAAAGGCATAAGTTAGTGTGTGAGATATTTTTCTATACCTTTAATGCTAAGTGCTTTCTAAATGGTTAGGTAAATATTTAAAAATTCTGTGGCCCTAATGCCCATAAATATTACTTAAAGTGTTAATTTTATTTGAAAAAGGTATACATATGTAGTGTGAGAACTTAAAAAAGAGCGTTTTTTTTAAAGTTGTGATTATTTACTCACCTAAGGAATTTGCAAGGCATAATTCCCCGTTAATTTCTTTAAGAATACTGTAGTATTTGTGAAATTTATTTTATGGCTTCAATGAGTGAGTGTTTTATTCCAATTTCATGTTACTATTTTGTGGTAAAATATCAGCCTACATAATAATTTTATACTTTATTTTGTAAATGTAGTATGTACTCTGCCATGAGTGTTATTTTTCAAAAACACAGATTTGATAGAGTCGCTCTGTTTTAAAAATCTCTTATGGCTTTTCATTGTCCACAGGATACTGTTCATGCCCTTGACCCTTGCTTGCAAAGTCCTTCATAATCTGCACTTTGCCATTTTTTGTTTTATTTTTTTAAAAAGCATTTTATTACTAATGGGACACTCCCTCTCCACATACATTCTAGCTATTTGAGGGCTGCTTCTTGTTATTGACATTGTGGATTTTTCTCTTTTGATTTTAACATCTCCATTTGTTGAAATCTCCTTTAAGGAACAAATAAGATTAGGCAGACTTTAGACAGTACACTGATACTCAAATTTATATATAACCTGAGAACAAAACTTCATTATAGCAGAATGGGCCATATTTAAAAATAAAAGTTGACAAACCATGTGAAGCAGTGCTGATGAGTATTTTCATTATAGTGCATTAGATTGTCACATCTCCGTAATTTGTTTTTATACACTTAGTAGAAGGTAACCATAAGTAAAACCATAAAGTTTGTTTTTCATTGTCATCAGACTCTATCCTCCTCAGTGGCAGGCCCTTCTCTCATTCTTTCTCTTTTCCCTTTCAATTACCAAGTCAGCTTATTTCCCTAGCACACTCTTCTGCCTTCTGTACCCCATTCAAAGCAAAAATTTATACATGCCGAAAAAGTCTATTTCAGTATAAATGTTGGTATAGATATATAAAATATAGGACAGGTTCAGAGTTTATCTAATCTAATTGAAATCTGCTCATTATATATTGTACAAGGAAAATAAATTGAACTCCAGAGAGATAAAAATACTGGCTGAGGGTTATTCTGTGAGATATTTGGAAAACGAGGACTAGAACCTAGGTCTTTACTCCTAGTCCACTTTTACTTTCCACAAGGAGCATATATACTTCCCATCATAGCTTTCCAAGGCTGTACTTAATTTTGCCAGGTATCTCCGATTATGTGAAAAAAAGCAGTGTCTCTGGTTAAAGGAGGTAGGCGAGAAGTGAGAGAGAGTCAGTTAAGAGGGACTCTTGAAAATTGCATAGTTTATAATGACCTTGATGACAAACGTTTGATACAGTTATTTCAGAGTAATTTGTAAGGATGCAGCTGGTCTCAAACTCATAACCTACATAACATTTATTATGTTGAAGACAGAGGGGAGGGTCAAAAGGAGAGTAGGAAGAATGGAAGTGAACTGACTATTGCCTGCTTGGCTTAAAGGCATTCAGTTTAAACAAAAGAAACTGAAAAACTGTTAGCTAAACAACATTTTGGAAGAACTGGGTTCTGTCTGTGGGTGGTCTCTGACAGTTTATAACACTGAGTTGTTGTTCACCTTGTTATTTACAAGCTGATCTGCGCTCATTTAGGTTGTTGTTATAAGGCTGTTCTTAGAACTTGGGGCAGAAGAGTGTATCTCCCACTGTTTTTTTTTTTTTTTTCTTTTACAACCAAGAACTTTCCTTCTGGCATTGATTTACCTAGCAGATAACTTTACAGATTTCTTCTCTTCCATCTGCCACAGTACGTTGTTTGGCCACCTCTTCCTTACATTTCATACAACTTGCATTCAGCAATTTTTTTTTTTTTTTTTTTTTTTGAGACAGGGTCTCACTCTGTTGCCCAGGCTAGGGTGCAGTGATGTGCAGTCTTGCCTCACTGAAAACTCTGCCTTACAGGCTCAAGTAATCCTCCCACCTCAGCCTCCTGAGTAGGTGGGATTGCAATGCGTGCCACCATGCCCAGCTAATTTTTGTATCTTTTTTTTTTTTTTTTTTTGTAGAGAAGGGGTTTTGCTATGTTGCCCAGGCATGTCTCAAACTCCTGGGCTCTAGCGATCTGCCCATCTTGGCCAAAGATGTCCACATTTGAGAATGTGTTACCTTACGTGGCAAGGTAAGAGATGAAGAGATTATCCAGGATTATCTGAGTGGGTGCAGTGTAATCATGAGGGTCCTTAAAAAGTAGAAGAGAGAGGCAGAAGAGATCAGAGAAGATTTGACAGTGGAAGCAGGGTTGGAGTAATACAGTGTGATACACATCCACCCTTGGGAGGCTGAGGCCGGAGAATGGCTTGAACCCGGGAGGCGGAGCTTGCAGTGAGCCAAGATCACTCAACCCATCTTTGCTAGCTTTGGTGATGAAAGAAGGGGACCCTGAGCCAAGGAAAGCAGGCAGCCTCTAAGAAGATGAAGAAGGTAAGGAAGTAGATTTTTTCCCTAGAGCTCCCAGAAAGTATTGAAGCGCCACCAGCACCTTGGTTTAGCTTAGTGAGACCTATATCAGACTTCTGACTTGCAGACCTATAAGATACATTTGTGTTATTTTATGCCTTTGAATTTGCAATAATTTGTTACAGGAGCATATTAGTTTGCTAGGGCTGCCATGACAAAGTACCACAAACTAGGTGGCTTGAACAGCAGAAATAAATTGTCTCACAGTTCTGGAGGCCAGAAGTCCAAGATCAAGTTATCTCCAGGGTTGGTTCCTTTTGAAGGCTGTGAGGGAGAATCTGTTCCATGTCTTTCTCCTAGCTTCTGGTGGTTTACTGGCAGTCTTTGGCTTGTAGATGCATCATGCTGATCTCATTCTTCACCTTCGCATGGCATTCTCCCTGTATGTTCACATAGTCTTTCCCTGTATCTGTCTTTGTTTCCAAATTTTCTAATTTTCTAAGGATCCAGGTCATATTGGATTGGGGTCCACCCTGATTATCCCCGTAGAGACCTTATTTCCTAATAAGATTACATTCTGAGGTACTGAGGATTAGGACTCAACATATTTTTTTGGGGCGATACAATTCAACCCATGTAGGTAGAAACAGAAAACTAAAGCTATGTAAAATTGAATTGTTTTTCAAAATGGATGCTGAATATAAATTGATGCATTTAGATTTTTGCTAGCAGTGAGTAAGAATGCCCCTGGATCCACAATCTTATCAGCCAGTGCTTCCTATTTACTGACTTTTAAGTTTGGCTAGTCTAGTGGGTATGAAATGGCATTTCTGGGGGTGGAGCCAAGATGGCCGAATAGGAACAGCTCTGGTCTACAGCTCCTAGCCTGAGCGACACAGAAGACGGGTGATTTCTGCATTTCTGTTTGAGGTACCGGTTTCATCTCACTAGGGAGTGCCAAACAGTGGGTGCAGGAGAGTCGGTGAAGTGCACTGTGCGCGAGCCGAAGCAGGGCGAGGCATTGCCTCACTCGGGAAGCGCAAGGGGTCAGGGAGTTCCCTTTCCTAGCCAAAGAAAGGGGTAACAGACGGCACCTGGAATATCGGGTCAGTCCCACCCTAATACTGCGCTTTTCCAACGGGCCTGGAAAACGGCACACTAGGAGATTGTGTCCCGCACCTGGCTTGGAGGGTCCTATGCCCACGGAGTCTCCCTGATTGCTAGCACAGCAGTCTGAGATCAAGCTGCAAGGCAGCAGTGAGGCTGGGGGAGGGGTGCCCGCCATTGCCCAGGCTTGCTTAGGTAAACAAAGCAGCCAGGAAGCTCGAACTGGGTGGAGCCCACCACAGCTCAAGGAGGCCTGCCTGCCTCTGTAGGCTCCACCTCTGGGGGCACGGCACAGACAAACAAAACGTCAGCAGGAACCTCCACAGACTTAAATGTCCCTGTCTGACTGACAGCTTTGAAGAGAGTAGTGGTTCTCCCAGCAGGCAGCTGGAGATCTGAGAACGGACAGACTGCCTCCTAAAGTGGGTCCGTCACCCCTGAGCAGCCTAATTGGGAGGCACCCCCCCAGTAGGGACAGACTGACACCTCACTCGGCCGGGTACTCCTCTGAGACAAAACTTCCAGAGGAACTATCAGACAGCTGAATTTGCAGTCTCACGAAAATCCGCTGTTCTGCAGCCACCGCTGCTGACACCCAGCCAAACAGGGTCTGGAGTGGACCTCTAGTAAACTCCAACAGACCTGCAGCTGAGGGTCCTGTCTGGTAGAAGAAAAACTAACAAACAGAAAGGACATCCACACCAAAAACCCATCTGTACATCACCATCATCAAAGACCAAAAGTAGATAAAACCACAAAGATGGGGAAAAAACAGAGCAGAAAAACTGGAAACTCTAAAAAGCAGAGCACCTCTCCTCCTCCAAAGGAACGCAGTTCCTCACCAGCAACGGAACAAAGCTGGATGGAGGATGACTTTGACGAGTTGAGAGAAGAAGGCTTCAGATGATCAAACTACTCTGAGCTACGGGAGGAAATTCAAAACAATAGCAAAGAAGTTAAAAACTTTGAAAAAAAATTAGAAGAATGGATAACTAGAATAACCAATGCAGAGAAGGGCTTAAAGGAGCTGATGGAGCTGAAAGCCAAGTTTCGAGAACTACGCAAAGATTGCAGAAGCCTCAGTAGCAGATGCGATCAACTGGAAGAAAGGGTATCGCTGATGGAAGATGAAATGAAGGAAATGAAGCGAGAAGGGAAGTTTAGAGAAAAAAGAATAAAAAGAAATGAACAAAGCCTCCAAGAAATTTGGGACTATGTGAAAAGACCAAACCTACGTCTGATTGGTGTACCTGAAACTGACGGGGAGAATGGAACCAAGTTGGAAAACACTCTGCAAGATATTATCCAGGAGAACTTCCCCAATCTAGTAAGGCAGGCCAATATTCAGATTCAGGAAATACAGAGAACACCACAAAGATACTCCTCGAGAAGAGCAACTCCAAGAAACATAATTGTCAGATTCACCAAAGTTGAAATGAAGGAAAAAATAATAAGGGCAGCCAGAGAGAAAGGTCGGGTTACCCACAAAGGGAAGCCCATCAGACTAACAGCTGATCTCT